>NC_056729.1:203910831-204223331 GCF_019279795.1 Protopterus annectens
AACCTCTGGCTTTATCTTACATTATCACAATAATAATAATCATTCACCTCATTTCAGAGAAAACTTCCAGTAAAAATTTTCCACTCCTGGGTATACTAATACCTTCCAGTTACTTTCCCGCCCTGACAACCCTATATAATGCTTTCCTTCAGGAATATGCCATTTCTTTATTTTATTTATTTGCATTTTTTTTTGCAAGGCTGGTCCAATTGGGCTGCAAAGAACCCATTTTCAATGGAGTCCTAGGGAGAAAAGCTCCAGAAAAATACATGAAATACAACGATACAATATAAATGCAAGAAGTCACAAGAATACAAGATAGGAAAATACATGAAATACAAAGACAAATATAAATGCAGGAAGTCTCAAGTATACAAGATAAAAACATTGCATGAATAAGAGAGAATTTAAAAAAAATGAGTAACAACTTCCCATAGATTGGCATTATGAGGTGCTAGTTAGAATAATGCATTAAATTTCATTACAAAAGAGTTACAGTTCCTGTAAAATATGGTAGTTCCTACAGTTATTAGGAGTAAAAAGACTGTAAGGAGCTATTTACAGATACATTAGCTTTCTTTAACCTTGATTTTAGCCAGCTCCTCCCCAGTTTCCTTGGAGCCCTGCTTTCCTGCTTGCCTTCACCTTAAAGGGGCATACTCCACAGTCATTCTATATATTCACTATTTTAGCACCAGGTATCATCCTTTTCTATTCCATTTCTGCCAGTGAGAAACACTTCCCATCCTTTAATACATGACATTGTTTTCCACACACAAATAGACTGTCCTGTAAAATAATAAAATTAGTTTGACTTAAGCATTTAGGACGAAGAAAGGCAATCATCATCATCATCATCTCCCTTCTTCCCATTTTATTCATGGGGTCAGGTGGCATGTCAGCTGTCTCCATCTCTTTCATTTCAATGCTGTTCTGCAACCTTCTTCAACCATCATGTCTGACTGTTGCAGGTCTTCCCTAACATATCCATCCATCTCTTTGCTGGACACCCTGGTTTACTTTTGCCTTGTTCCTGTCCCAAATCTTCTTCAACAGATTGGCTTCTGTTTTCCTGCACATGTACATGAAGCACTGTAATCTCTTCTCTTTGTCTTTCTCTACAAATGGGGGTACTTGGGCTTCTGCTCTGATATATTCATTTCTTAATCTGCCCATGATGTACATCCTACCACCTGTCTCAAGCACTTCAACTCCATTATCTGTAGCTTCCTCAACTGCTCTGCCTTCACTGCCCAGGTTTCTGTATCTTACAGTCGCACTGGTCAAACTTCTGGTGTACATCTTACATTTCAGCTTATTTGGCATTCTTCTGTTGCATACTACACCTGACACTCTCTGCCAGTTGGCTGCACCCCACTACACCCAACACTCTGTGCCAGTTGGCTGCACCCCATCTGATTCTAGTTTTGACCTCCTCATTCTTTTCCTCAACTGCCATCCCAGATACTTGAAGCTGTTAACCTGTTTCATTGTTTTCCCTTATATCTCATTTGTCAGTTTCTTCTGATATCCCCCTTTTACTGCCATTACAGCTGTCTTATGTGTGCTAGGTTTCATCCTATGTGGCCTCAACTTTGCATTCTATTTCCACATCATTTGTTGAACTTCTTTTTCAGAGTCTGCCTGTCACATCATCTGAATACAGCTAGTCTATCATCACATTAAACAGCAGTGCACTCAGAACTGAACCATGATGCATACCCACTCCTACTGTTAACCTCTCTGTGAGTTTGAACACTATTCATACTTATGCCATTGGATTCATGTGCATAGTTATAGTTATTATTATTTATATTTACCATTTGTTGACCAGGTTAGCCCAACTAGGATATTAGTCACTTTAAAGGGAAGACCTGAAGTGATCTTTATACTATTAGGGCAATTGGTCCAGGCCATCGGGGAACTTCCCCTACATCCCAACTTAAACAGATGTGGTCTCAGTTTAAAGTCTCAAGTGAGTGATGGTTCTCAGGGATGCAGCACCTCCTTATGCTGTACTGCAGTGTCAGCAACTGATCTACCTGTAGTGGGAATAGAACACACAGCCTTCTGCACTTAAAGCAAGTGTGCTACTTGTTACTCTACTGACACTTTTAAATAAATTAAAAAAAAAAAATGTTAAGTCTGGCATAGTCCTTCCTTTTTTCCAAATAAAGTGAAGGTCATGAAATCAGTTTCACAACATTAACTATAATTTCACTCAAACCCCTTCAGAATGAATTGTACCACTTAAAATAAAGAAAGACTCAGCACTAGTCAGCAGTTTCTTGTCTAGCTCCAAGATTTTCCATTTTCCTTGAGTCTTAGTCTTAATTCCATTGCAAACTTTTCAGGCCTTTTTCCTTAATCTCTCTCTCTCTCTCTCATTTTGTAATACAATCTCTTAAGTTCCATGTCCAAAGAAGAACACAATGAATACTAATCCCTCTATATTATCTGTCTTCCATTAAGTTTGCCTTCCTTTTTTAATGGTGGAGAAGGGGCCTATGCTTCCCCACTCTATCTATTTTTGAGATAAACTCTTCCTCCGTTATGGGCACTTATGCCTTACAAACAATGAATCTCTGCATTTTCTACCAAACTGAGTACTACATGGTGTACACTTCAAAGCCATTGCCTCAGTTACCAGCAGGTAAATAATCATGGGGGAAAGTGTATCTAGCACCCAGTTGACTACCATTATGGCTGGCCAATGGTATTGATTGTCATTGGGGCTTTCATCTGTTACCCATATCTTTAATAATTACTACAAGTATGTATTTCAGCTAGTGATGAAAGCTGCCCTACATTGTATGCACCTTTGGAAAGTCCTAAACAGCATGCAGCTTTGCCTCATTGTTGGGAAAATTTGTTTCCATAAATTCACAGAAATGTGCATGTCTCTCTTCTTCTGCAGGTCATATTTACTCATGGATGCAGTACATACATTACTTATCTTTGACAGCTCCTTAATGTTAGAGTTATATTTCATCTCATCTACAAAATTGGCTATAATCTGTGATGCTTTCAATTCTAGTACTCTCTTGTAATGCCTATCCTTTGAAACTAAGGGTGTTTCTCTCTTATGTCAACTCTTGTTAACTTTCAAAGTGTTTTCTCAAATTAATCTCTCTTGCTTACATTTTATTCCTGTGGCCAGCCACATATGCCTAATTAAGTATTTTCATTTCATTTTGCTGGCATTTAGTTTTACTTTTGTATCTTTCTTCATGGGCTTTCCTTTCTCATTTCCTAACCCAAGTGTCTCCTATATTGGTAGTTTCTGCACTATTGCTTTATTTACTTTATTTGGCTGTAGAAGTGGCTCTAGCAGATGAGTCATATGACTTTCTGCTAAGACAAGTCTGAAATTATTTTACAACAATGAACATGTACTCACACAGAGACTTTAATTTTACTTTGTGAACTTGGACTCCAACTTAATTTTTTTTTTTGCTACCTGGTTCTCTTTCGTTTGTCAGGATTGAATACTTGCTTATGACTTCATGTATACCATTTTCATGGCTTTCCATCTTTGATGTTTGCATTCCACATATAATTCTCTTTATGACAATCAATGCTTGATGCTTGGTTTCAAACATTTTCCCAGCTTGTACGAACATTCTTTTGAATTAACCTGTTGTTGGATAACTTGGATTTTGAATTATCTTTTTTTGCTGCCAAGGGATTTGAACTCTGGCCCTTTGTCTGAAGCCTTACTGCAATTTTAACATTTGAATCAATACCCCTACTGGACTCTGCACATTTTTTGAACTTTCAATATATTTATTCTTTACAGGATCATTTCTTTCATTTAGTTTCTCCATTACAAAATTTTGTGAAGATCAGTTAACACACCTTTCACCAGTTAAGCTACCCCCTAATTTTTAGATATTCACTGTTTCATATTTGTTTAACTTATTCCAAGGGTGTTTCATTACATTATACAACTTAATTGATTTTTAATCATTTTTTTTTGTCAAAATGCTCTGCTCTTCTACCTTTTCCTGTAATTGCAACATATGTATTTCTGAAACATTCACATTGATATTTTGAAATGCCATGGAGGGCTGGATCCAGCACAAGGTGACCTAGGTAGGTGCTGACAGATGGGTGTGGGGTGGGGTGTGGTGGGGTTGTATATGTTTAAGGAAAAAAAAAAAAAAACTCTCTTACTATCCCCTGCCTACCATTTGGCTGCCCTGCCTACAGGATGCCTCTCTTATTGGCTCTATATTTGAGACAATGAGCACTAGGTTTCCAGGACTTCTCAATGTGAGATATTTTCTGTGCTTTCTTTGGATTGTCATTGCTGTTATCACTGCCATTTGACAGTTTTTTTTTTTCATGGTGGTTTGTATATCACTCTTTTTACTGCCATTTGGAAACTGCTTGACAGTGTTTTAATTTTTATTGACGTTTGCCAATATTTAAAAATTACTTTGCTGCTTCATATTCAAGTTGCCATTTAGTAGCATTTTACTATTTGTATTAACCAAGAAAGCAGTGAAAAGTAGAGTAGTCCACAATAGAGGCAATGATAACTAGTGCTTTCTTCCACTTTTATTTTTCGTGAACTTCTTCAGAAAAAGACAGCAAGCCCCCTCATGCTTGCGTCTTATATAGAATACATACAGGATATGATGTCATTGATTAACTTTTTTCATTCAACAATAAAAAAAACTGTTTTTGAAAATACATATAATCCACTTGATGTTATAAGTGCTGTTATCTCATTACCATGTACAATATGTTATTCTCTCTTTTGTTGTGAACAACCAGCTTTATGTTGTGTTCCAACATAACGATAAAATAATGAAAGAAGTACTAAACTTTTTTTCAATAATTTTAAATAAAAACAAAAACATCATCATGTGCATTAAAACAGTGATTGCGAAAATATTCTACAATCAACGAGTTTTGTAAAATTCAATGCAATATAATTATCAAACCAATATCTTAATCCATAATACATCTAAAAATGTATATTTCATCATACAACAAATAAAATTCATTGTTGAAACGGCTCAAAAATGATGTTATTAAATGCCGCAAAACAACAAACAATGTTTTCATTTGTTTTCAAAAATATGTCTTGTGTGTGTATATATAATCTCCCTGAGTTGCAGAAATGCAATCCCCTCAGCTTCCGTATATGCAGATGCACATGTGTGTGCACTTTTTCTTGTTCCAATAATTGATGCAATCCCTAACTTGTGTTATTGCACATATACAAGAGGGCACTGTCGTCCGTGTATGTTGAGCGTGATCATATTGCACTCGTGCACTCTACTATGTGATCTGATCTTGTTGACCCCATATGCCTACTCTCACACACCTTCTCACTGCCTCTCACAAACATACACACATACACACGCAACTGCCCACATACACACGCACGTGTGTGCACGACTCTCGTGGCTGGCCTGGGTGCCAAACACGCAAACAGTCAATCTAACACACACACGCATGCGATCATACACACCCTCTCTCACTCTCATACCCCCACCCACATGTGTGACATTGACAGACTGAGAAGCAGTGGACATTTGTATGGGTAGGGAGTCTATTGTGGGGCACTTCGGTGCAGTCCACATCTTTGTGACCCGAGGCTGGGGAGTACGTTGTTGCACGGACACATACATGTGGGTGGGGGGTATGAGAGTGAGAGAGGGTGTGTATGATCGCATGCGTGTGTGTGTTAGATTGACTGTTTGCGTGTTTGGCACCCAGGCCAGCCACGAGAGTCGTGCACACACGTGCGTGTGTATGTGGGCAGTTGCGTGTGTATGTGTGTATGTTTGTGAGAGGCAGTGAGAAGGTGTGTGAGAGTAGGCATATGGGGTCAACAAGATCAGATCACATAGTAGAGTGCACGAGTGGGTGCAAGTATGATCACACGCTCAACATACACGGACGACAGTGCCCTCTTGTATATGTGCAATAACACAAGTTAGGGATTGCATCAATTATTGGAACAAGAAAAAGTGCACACACATGTGCATCTGCATATACGGAAGCTGAGGGGATTGCATTTCTGCAACTCAGGGAGATTATATATACACACACAAGACATATTTTTGAAAACAAATGAAAACATTGTTTGTTGTTTTGCGGCATTTAATAACATCATTTTTGAGCCGTTTCAACAATGAATTTTATTTGTTGTATGATGAAATATACATTTTTAGATGTATTATGGATTAAGATATTGGTTTGATAATTATATTGCATTGAATTTTACAAAACTCGTTGATTGTAGAATATTTTCGCAATCAATGTTTTAACGCACATGATGATGTTTTTGTTTTTATTTAAAATTATTGAAAAAAAGTTTAGTACTTCTTTCATTATTTTATCGTTATGTTGGAACACAACATAAAGCTGGTTGTTCACAACAAAAGAGAGAATAACATATTGTACATGGTAATGAGATAACAGCACTTATAACATCAAGTGGATTATATGTATTTTCAAAAACAGTTTTTTTTATTGTTGAATGAAAAAAGTTAATCAATGACATCATATCCTGTATGTATTCTATATAAGACGCAAGCATGAGGGGGCTTGCTGTCTTTTTCTGAAGAAGTTCACGAAAAATAAAAGTGGAAGAAAGCGCTAGTTATCATTGCCTCTATTGTGGACTACTCTACTTTTCACTGTTTTCTTGGTTAATACAATTAGTTTTTCGGTTTAGTCCGAAGTTTTGTGTGTAGCATTTTACTATGTATTGAATTGTTTGCTGCCAACTGAGGAACAGTGTTTTACTGTGGATTGTCTTACAAACAACTGTGGAATTATTGCCAGATGCAGCTGCCAGTTTTATGGACAAAAAGGTATGTGTGTGTTTGTGTGTGTGTGTGTGTGTGTGTGTGTGTGTGTGTGTGTGTGTGTGTGTGTGTGTGTGTGCACGCATGTGCGTGTGTCTGTGCATACATAATTTCCTACCATCTCCAAGTTGAGTTACCTGAAAAGATCTCTTTCCTGATATCTCTAGTATTCCACTGAGAATTATCAGTCATGTGAGTCATTAGAGTTTCATAATTATTGCTCGTAAAATCTCTGCCTGATTCACGCTTATGCCCTGTCCTTTTTTGTATGACATGATATGAGCATTGTATGGTTAAGTGCTCAGTCACACAGTAGGCAAGTGGAGATAGATGGAGTCAAATCCTATACCTTTAGCTAAAGAAGGCAGACCAGTAAAAGCACAGAGCCCTAATTCTCTGCACCAGCCATGTGACCCTCATTAATCTCTTTATTTTCTGTTAAGTTACTGAGGATTACTGTATGCTAGTCATTAGAGTTTCCTACTTCTTATTGGTCAGAAAATGCATGTCTGTGCAACACATGTTATTCTGTTAACTTTTCTAGGTGAACTAAAACTGGCTGACAGGGTTTTGAGATAATAACAATCTGCTCGCTGTAATCAAAAGTATAATTTTTGATTCCTCCCGCCTCCATTTATCTACCGTGTGACTTTGAACAGACAATGCCCATGGATTGTCACTAGAAAAGAATAATTTTCCAGTAGGTCCTGATTAACAAACAGATAAAAGAAAATACATATTTTTTCTTTGCTTTTCGGCCTGTATCCTACATTATTTTCATCTTTGTCCAGAATTCTTGAGCAAAAAAATAGATGTATTTTGCTCTGTTCCTTGCAAATTCTATGGCTTTCTGGCAAATTGCAAGAAACTACCAAGGGACTGCAAATATGGATGGCCAAATATACCAATAAAACCATAATTTATTGAAAAGTGTAAGCACTTTTGCATCCATAAGTCAATGCTCCATCAGACAACATTTGGGTATGATCCTTGTTTCCTTGCTTTTTGACTGTTGAGTGCATTTGTTACTTGACTTTGAATGAAATGGGCAGCATGAAGTCAACACGTTTAATTTAAAAATACTAACTAATAAGTATAATGCCTTTTTAATTCACCTTGCTCTTTTGCAGGCACGCAGATGTGAAATGCTGTGTCTTGTATTACAAGACTTTGTCTATTTTGTGCAGATGAATACACCATGAGCTGTTAATGAGCTTTATCGTGTAGTGCAGAGTTTGATTCCCTCACCTTCTCTTTGTTTAGTATGTTAGTCTGACTAAGTTATATTACTGTAGAGTGCTCCTGGGATTCCCATGGAAAGAAGCATTTGTGACCAGTGTGCTATCCAAAGCTTTTAGAAAATTCTTCACACGTGTGTCTTTCGAATTCCTGCACCTATCACACAGCACTAATTAGTGCTTCATTGTGTACTATTTGACAATGAATCTCAGCATGTTTCTTTTAGTTTAGTGGGTTGACAAAGGCATTTTCAATAAATATTAGTTTCACATGAAGAGGCGTTTTCTGATGATCATTCTAAGTATGTTTTCAGTGTGAATGTTTTGATTTATTCATGAAATGTCTTATAGCATTTCTGCTGCAAAATGTTTTAAATTACATTCAAATGTCTGTGATCATTACTGAAGAAAAAAAATAGTATGCATATGTAATGAGATATTACCTTGGCTGGGTGGGTGTGGGGATCACCTGGTCCATCGCCTTGCCTAGGGCACCATTTGACCATGATCCAACTCTGATGCCATGTTTGCCCCTGTTTTGTGATTTGGTACATAGCTTTCTGCTGTATTTTCCCTTAGATTTTCATGGCTAGCATTTCAACTTGACACTGAGAGATAAGACTTCTATAACACTCTACTCAACTCTGCAATCACAGAAATGTTTCACTTACCTCATGTTTTCCTGGTGTTATATAAAATTTTCCTTTCTGAATTCATGTCATCCATTTTCTGACAGAACTGCATTCATAACACCTTTTTTTCTTTCTTTCTTTCTTTCTTTCTTTCTTTCTTTCTTTCTTTCTTACCTACTGCAATTAATTAACTACCTTAACCTGATCTCCCCTTAAACATACTATATTCTGTTGCTTACATTCAACCCAGTTTAATATTGCATGATTTTAACCACATTTTAAGGCATTACTCTGTTTAGTTCCACTTTCTTTTAATGTGTGAATCTGTATATACAAACCTGCATCATTACTTTATATGAAATTAACCTTTTTTATGTCCACTACTAAGTACATGCTGCTCAGAAACTTCCACCACATTACCAAATTTACTTTGTCATTCTGTTTCATTACTCTAATTTGTTCAGCATTCTCAGATAGTCTGGCAACTCAGCTACATATTTATGTGTGCATTTCATTTTTTAGCTTTAGTTGACTTTCTTGAAAAACATATGCTCTTTCCACTTCAACCAGCTCATTTTTGTGTTATTTTATTTCATCACTCTTTTATAGATGTATAGATTTATCAGTTCATGGATATTCATGGATATTCCAAGGTTTTTAAGGCTTATGACCATTTACACTTTGCTAATACTCTACCTCAGGCTGTACCACATTTCTCCATGAGGGCAATAGTAGTCATTCCTAGACTATACTTCTGAAAACCCTTCAAGTCATCTACATTATGTTTAAAGGAAGATATTGAATTACAGTGCTGTAAAATGCAGGAGACGCTATTTCATAATGTAGGGAGACACTTGGTTATAAATCTGTACTTCCACTATGCTTTATGTGTTGGTGAAGGTTTAGGTCAGTGATGACGTATTCTAGGAGCCATTGGATTTTTAGAGGTCCAGGACAACTGGTTGTTTAATACCTAAGTAAATGAGACAGAGCTCTCCCTTCAAAAATCTGTAAGACCTTGAAAAATGGAATAGGGCTTCCCAACTTTTTTTTAATACCTCAGGGACTTTGAGTTTGTGATCTTTAAGATTCAGAACTTTTGGAAGTCTTTCTAATTATTTAGTGAGAAGCATTTTAAAGGAGGTGTTGTACTTGATGACTGCTCTGATTAAGGTTGAATACAAGGGAGTCATTACCTCTTTAGACCTCCACGATATTCCTTTGGCAATTACATGTAGTAGATTAAAAGGACTTTCTTTTAATCATTATCACAAAATGCTCAAGAGAAAGGAAATTAGAAACCCAGAACCCCAGGTTCACTGATGACATTTTCATTTTGTAGTGGTGCACTACGCACACAGTATTATGAATGGCACAACATCACACATGCTGATTAAGCCTATTGGTTGTTTGAAGTACTTCAATTGCTTAGCACCTAGATTTGTCTGTATTGCTAGGTACTATCCCAGTGATGCATTTTATGTCAGAAAGACCTGATGTTTGCAGTAGCAAATACATGACCGCACTTACTCTAGTGTGAACAAAGAAAATGATGCTGCTCTGTGTAAACACTTTAAGGTTTGTGCAAATTAAAACAAAAAATAATCACTGTTTTGATCTTAGAAGAGATTCCAGGGAGGATGAGAGCAGAGAAGGAGATAATAGGTTACAGTCTAGAAAACTGATTTGGCAATTGAGATTCTGTGTAGGGAAAATATCTGGTTTCACAAAGTATCTCAGTCCATAATGTTTTAAAGTTGGAACAGTTAAGTTATGAGTCATTTTCATTCTCATTTTTATTTTTTTTCTTCTGTTTCTGTATATTTTGTCATGTGATTTTATTGCATCACTGGTTGCACCATTTTAATGAGACTGCATTTTCCTATAAATTTGATTTGTTCACTAGTCTTCACTTCTGATGAAATCCTTAGTAGAAGACAAAATAGCTTAATTATGTTTCAAGAAACATTTTCTGTGAATGGTCAATTAGTTTGTTTTTCAGTTTAGTTATTTTTTTCTGTTAATAACCCGTGTGCCTACACTACATTTTTCCATGTGCAAAAACATAGACATGTTATCCTCAGATTTCTGTAGTAACTCTGTGGATCATGGTCCTAATGATTTGTCACTGGCAAGTTGTTGAGATATTTGACTATGTTTTATGTTACTAATCCTTCATTTAACATGGCTCCTGAAAGTTCATTGTTTTCAAGTACTGTGGCATACCCTTTACATGTGGTCCTAACAATTCTGTGATACTTTCTTAATAAGCAAGTCCCAAAAATACCTGTGGTGATATTCTGTCTACTGGTGCACCTGATAGCAAAAAGTTGCTAGCTTCTCTGGATTATTTTTCTACTGCCATTACTGTGACTAGTTATTATATCAAAAGATGTACTAGCTTAAAGAAACAACAACTCACCACCCCCTTAAAAATGTTTAAAATATAAATCAGTACAACTGGACAATGCTTATTTTAGAGAATGTAAAAAAGAGAATTCTGAAGTGGATAAATTCTGGTAGTTCTTACTGGCATTTCCTTTGTGACAAGACTTTGTATATAGTTTTGTTATTCGTATAGTAGGGCATGAGGGAGAAGAAAAATCATGTTGAATCTCTTTCTGATGAGATTAAACTTTTGAATCAATCCATTATGATTAATTTGCTCTCTGCCTTTTACTGCAATGACTACAACAATATTATTTCAAGCTATACCAACATTGCAAATGCTTTGGGGCAAGAATAGAAAAAGTTACTATGAATAAAAAGGAATATGAAGTACCATGCATATCTGCTTTTCCTTCCAGTAGAAGAAAGTCAGTGTGTCATAAGTTGGTATTAGTTCTAATTCAGCAGAGGATTCATGACAATTCTATGTTCAGAGTCTTGCTCACGTGGAGTACTCTGCCCAATCACAACTGTTTTGGATTACACACCACTTCACTCACTTAACATATTGCAAGATTCTCGATCAATTGCTTTGACTCTAGCTCACACTCACTATCAATTCAGTGGAAAGGTGAGAAGGGACAGAAGACTGGAGCCCTGAGAGGAGATTTGCATGGAGACCATAACTCCTGTTCTAATGACTTCAAGATTTTTAATTGACATTGCTGTATCCCTCCATACATGTCAGTTTATTCAAGAAGGGTTTCACTTTGTTAAAGTGACTGGTGTAGGTACTGCCTATGTGACTGTTGAATTAAAACATTTTATCAGTAACATTAATTTAACTCTTATATTTGGCAATTAATCAGGTAACTGTTTGCATTCCAATACTTTTCAGAGACATGCCCCTAGATGTAATAAAATCCATGTAGGCATAGTGTAGAGCTTACACAGAATGTTACCATGTCCATATACATGGTTCCCGCTTGGCAGAGTGCCATGCATATTAATCATGATGCATTGCCTAGGGAGAGCTGTGGAACACAGTTATTGAGTCAGTGTAGGGAGTCTGGTGCCAACTGTGTCTGCAGATGAGTAAAACACTCCCTGCACTGTCCAATTGTATTGTATCGATGCAATGTCACTTTTTTTTTAAATTCTTTAAAAAGCATGCTTGCACTCAATGGCATTGAGTGCAGCAGTGCTAAGCAGTGCCAAGACACCTGCCAGACATCTAAAAATAGAAACTGTCTGTATTTAATTATTTAGTTAAAGGTCAAGTTTCTGTATAAATCAGCTGGTTTGCATGCTGCTAAGCGATGCGCCACATTTTTAAATGTTACCCAATAGCGTTTAATGGTGGGAAAACAAGCCATGTTAAGCTCACTAGGTGGGAATACAGCTTAATCCTTGGGACTTCTGTCTCTGAAGGATACTATACCAGGCAGTGGAGAGGGTTCGCACTTTCGGGCACAGTGTTGGGGCATCCTGGAGTCCAGGGTCATGGTTGGGCTCCTTGAAAAAAACATGAAGGCCAGCTTATGCAGGAAGGTTACCAGGGTTCAGAGTGCAAGGTGGAGACCAGGGACATGAGGCAAGGGACCTCACCAGTGCAAATTGTATCCCCCACATAGGTGAGCAGTTTTGCCACCACTACAATAACCTGTAGAGATATAAGGGGGATCTCTTGGACACCTGGGTCCAAGAATTTTGGCAGGGGATGCCCCACATGTATGTAAGTACTTTCACATCTGTACCACCAATATCTAATCTGAATGTCTGCTAAACTGGTATGCGTAATGGTGTTTTGCTCTCCCAACAGCTGCAGAGGAGATGGTTCACAACCTTGAGGTGTATGCTGGGTGCTTGACCAGGTTGTACCATGAGTGTGGTGAGTACAGATATATTTAACTATCTATAGTCAAATAAGCATGAAAGAGTAAAGCATTAACTGCAATTAGGTATATATAGTAAGGATTGTATTGCAATGAATGTGGACTACCAGCTGAACTGCAATAAGTGCATACTGCCAACTGCAATGCCATAAGCTGGGAAGACTAAAGCATTAACCATAATAAAGTTTATCCAATAAATTTTGTAGTGCAATAACTGTGGAATTGCAGCTGTAATACGACACCTGAGTAATGATAACTGTTGTGCAATAAAAAACTTGAATCTATACCAGTAACTGCATGAAGTTATCTCTAATAAGGTCTGTTGTGCAATAAGTATGGTATTAGGTCTGTTTTGCAAGAAATCAATTATGACAACTGTTTTGTAATAAAAACACACAATAATAACAGTATCTGTATGAAGGTTTATCTAATAAAGTCTGTTATGCAATAAGTGTAGATTCAGAGATGTTTTGTAAGAAATGAATTATGACAACTGTTCTGCAACATCACATGGACCAGTAGCAATAACACCAAGGTAAATTGTGTACACCAGGATTGTCTTGTTTTCACCATTGCTTGTCAGCTACATGCATTCAGGGTGTGAGGTACGGTAGTGCAGTCAGGTATAACAGTGTAATAGTTGTAGACTGCAAATATTAACCCCAAATCAGATATTGTTTGTTAACATCATGGATATTTCAACACACTAACAATATATTGTGTACACCAGCATTCTATGTAGTAATGCATACCTAGTATCTCTCTCATGCTTGAATTTCATGCATGTGTGTTCAACTGTCACTGCAGTCTAGTATAAAACTGTACTAATATTACCAGGTCATATTTTGGTGCCAGGTGAGCTCTAGGCAAATATCAGTCAGTCAGTAATCAGCAATGACTCAGTAGCTCAGTTTGCTAAATGCTCTGTATGAAGTCCATTTTGCCACACACAGACCAGGGTTTGAATCCAGTGCTATGTAACACTAAATACTACAGTATCAGTCACATAATCTTTACAGATATTTTCTCCAGATGAACTACAGGTAAATGGCTGAGGTAGCTCATATTATGTGTTTAGATGTCACAGACTGTTACAGTCATTACCAGGAATGTGAAAATATAGTATAAAATAAAGGAAATAAGTACAATAATAATAAAATAAAAGACAAGAAATAAAAAGTGTAATTTTTGATATGGCTGCATACCTGTTGTGTCTGTTAAAGTTTGCTGTAGTCAATTAATACATTCAGTGCAGATGATCAGCACACAGTACACCTTGGTAGTTATATAGGTACACCTGATGTGCAAATGTTCTTGTGTAGTTGTGTACCTGTAGTTTTAACTGCTTGGACCATACTATTCCATGCAGATAGCTTGAGAGGTATGTACATGCTACAGCAGCCATAGGGCACTTTGACACATAATGAAAGGACAGACCTGTAGATTATATAGTAGTACTATTGTCAACTATATAGCCTATAATGGTATTAATAGGGTATATTTCTCTCTCTCCCCACCCCCTTATCTTCATATATTTATTATTGTTATTCACTGGTTATTGTTCACTATTAACAAAAGTTGTTACATTAAACTTTATTGTGAGGCATGGGTTTTATTATTATTATGTATTAAAATGGTTGCATATTAACATATCTTGTTGAATTACCTATTCTGTTGGCCTTATGTAGTAACTGTTACTGCCATGCTGCTAATATACTGACTGTTTTGTCATCTATTGTTGTCTTTCACATAATATGTATTGAAATGTAATGGGGTTATTTCCAATGTTCTGGCATGCTGTTATTACTAACAATGGTTTTGTTCATAACTAATCTATATGTATTGCTATACCTCCATAACCACAGATGACAGAGTAGACCAGTTCCTGCTGATCTGCCTACCCTACCTCAGCTGGCCATGGCACAGGGTCCTGGCACATCTGGGACCCAGTTCAGTGGTGTCCCCTCTGCTGGCCCTGCAACACCTTCGGGTAGTACCACCTCAGGGCATGGAGCCCACCCCCCCCCAGGAGCGGTGGTGGAGGGGCGGTAGTCACCCAGGTACTGGTTAAGGTGGGCAGGATTGTTCAGTGGAGCTATGAACCTCGCCTGTGCTGGATTGAGGTCAGAATGAATAACCTGATGAGGCCAGCTGGCCCTGCCACCCTGCCTCCAGCACAGCCACCTTCAGGGCAGTGAAGGAGCAGTGTCAACTGCCAATGGGTGGGAATGTCAGCCATGCTGCTGCTATCTGTTGGCACATGCATCTTGGATTCCACAACACCCTCTCCCATCCAAGGTGTTTACCCCTCTCATGTGTCACACACCACCCCATCTGCTGACTTGTCTGTCTTGTCTGTCTACAATTGCATCCTCTCCTACTCAGTTTACCTCACCACATGTATCTATACCCTTTCACCAACATTCCACTCTCTCCTTATAAAAAAAAAAAAAAAAAAAAAAAAAAAAAAAAACATGGGAACCTGTCCCACAACAAAAAATGCCCCATACATAGCTCTCTATTTTGCATACATGTCCACTGGATTCAACTAATTTGGTCCAATTCACTTATCAATACATTTATGTTGTCTCTGAGGTTTGAGAGTCCAAATTCATCCATAAAAATCTGTCAAAATGTACAGCTTTTGCTGTACAAGAAATGGAAAGCTATGGTTCTTTCCTACACCCTTCCTGCACATCCCTACCTGCCTTTCACTCTGCTTTTCTCCCTGCTTGCCCCGATTTCACCACTGTCATATCATCCCCCTTTTTCTTTTCTTTTTAATTTTTTAGCATGGGTTTGTGCAGAGCTAAGCAAAGCGGCACAACACGAGGCACCACACAAATAAGCTTTAATGTGCCTTAATGATTTTATGTGTTTCTCACAGTGTTAGGCACATGTACAGATTAATTACTGCTGCCATGTTTCAAACCCAGGTAACTATCAACTACAGCCTACTGCACTAACCCACTATGCCACACAGATCTTAGTTAAAATAGGTGTTTCCAGTAAAACATGCTGATTGCCAGTGATAGACTGAACTTAAATCTAATGGGTAAAGTGGGAGTGTACCTGGGACTCTGATGCAAAAATACACCAGTAGATAGCCACATAAATAACAGTGGCAGTACATGGGACCTGGGATAGCAGGTAAATTTTCCCTTTTATCTATAACATTTTAAAACACACCTGCGAATGCATCAATACCACAGTACATATATTCAACTGGGATCCTGCTGCAGAATGACTGCCATTTAAAGCCATGCACATACTGATGGATGCAAACAATGTGTGTCACAGCCTGTATGTCAGCACACATATCTGGCAAATGGGTCTACTTTGTAATTTCTAAAGCCCAAAATCTCAAGTTTCAAAATACTGATCCCAGAAACTTGAGATTTTGGAATCTCGAAATTATAAAGTAAAAAAAAAAAAAAAAACCTAAAAATACTAAAAACTGTTTTTAAAGGGGGGAACCCCCCTGCACCCCCCCATGTGGGGGTCTGCACCCCTACACCCCCTGCAACTTAAATATATCATCTCTGAGATCACGCTACAGTGGAGAGAATGGTAACCATCTCTGAAATCGTGCTACAGTGGAGAGAATAGTAATGCTCCCATTACGCTTACCATTCTCTCCACTGTAGCGCAATCTCAAGATGGTATATTTAAGTTGCAGGAGGTGTGGGGCATGCAGGGGAGCTTGCACCCCTGTAAAAACATTTCTCTAGTTAGTTTTTTTTTTTTTGCACCACTTTGTAGTTTCAAGATTCCAAAATCTCAATGTTTTGAGTTCGATGTATCAAAACTCGCGATATTGGGCTTTTAAAATTACAAAGTGGACCCCTGGCAAATACACCTATTGCAGCACTGTCTCAGGAGCTCAGTCTGTTAACTGCCTTACCTACATTGCATTTTGACACACACAGTCCGGGGTTCAAATCCAGTGTGTTGCACTTCAATTACATTGATGTAAAGACAGCAAGTAAGTCAAGCAATTTTAATCCCCATAGGTTACTGTTACTGAATTATCTGCTAGCCAATTTTGCAAGTAAGGGGCCTGCAGGTAGGGACACACTGCACATATTTGTATAGCCTAACTATATGTCACCTACTACTCTGCTATTGGCGCTGTTGCATAACAGATATACATTAAACACATGCCTCTATTGGACTGTACAGGGTACCCTCACCCTGGCTTTGCTGTAATGACAGGATTGCCACTGCTGCTAAAGTTGCATGCCCAGCTTGCTGGCCTCCAAAATGTTCAAACTCCCTCCTATGTGTCCTAGGTATTCACAGCTGTATGTTACGGTAGCTGCTACAGACCAACCATACCTCCCAACCCCCTATAACATGTGATCTGGACACAACCATACATAAATGGCGGGGGAGGCAAAGCCCCAGCGATAGGGACATGTTTCACAGTTTGCCCCTACAAAGATAGTAAGTTGATAGAATAGCAACTACTGCATTAGTATGCACATTCTGACAGATATGAAATGTAACAGTCACAAGTTCCTCACTCCCTTACTGACCTCACCCCAAAATGTTAGCCATCGAACTGCTAGATGACCACACTGCTATGGGATATTAACCAAACATATGAGGGAAAACTGTGGACATACTTCATACATCTCTACAGTGGTCAGTATTTGTGCTTACAGTATGTGATGCTGTAGTCTCCACACCTCAGTAATGTCCATCTCAAAAACTAAGAAAGGGGCCAAGGCCTACACCTACATGAATGCCTCATCATATATTGCATTGTTATGCTATGTCATTGGCTAATGATAGTGCAATTCAAATCTTTTGGATGCAATTAGAAGTTCCAAGCCACAGAATGGTGCAGAGGGAATTACCTGTTAATGATCATTACCTACAAAAGGCAAGCAACTGCTTATGGGGAACAGGTATGTATGTAGTTTTACTCACACAGGCAGCATATGTGCCAAACATTTGCAGAGGAATGCTTCAAAAGAAGAAATACATCACTCTACCAGGTATATATTAGATTTCCCCACAAAACAGGATGCAGATGGAAGGATGGAGGTATGGGGAAAAGGGAGTACAGCAGTAGGATTGTAGTACATCTATGAAATTGACATGTCAGTGATACTCTACTGTCCAACACCTACAGGCATGCCTCTCAACTGTCCCTGCTTTGAATCACATCTCTGCTCTGTCCCTGTCAATCTCTCTTACAATGGTCACCTGTTGTAGTAGAAATAGTGGATTATACATAAGACATAGTGACAGTAAGTAAGGGCGTACACTTTTGTAACATCAACTCATGTACTGTAATTCACCTCATCTCAGTCTGTCAATGTCACACATGAATAGGTCTAACATTGTACAAGTGCTCCTGAATGTTCCTAATGTACTGTGGCTAAGTCCCTGTTTTATGGACATTCGTCCCTTGCCTGGTTGAGCGCTAAGCCTAACATACATATCAGCCTCCTACAGTAAGAAATCAGGACAAAGCCATAATTAATGGGAGGACAAAGGCCCAAACTCAGTCAAATGCAGCTCAACTCAAACTCAAACCAAACTTAGCTGTTGACTGTTTGGCACAGCCTAGGCCTCTCCCACACCAACACCACACCCTGTGCATGTGATGATACCTGTGCCACATCCTTGGCATCTGTGCCATTGATGCAGTGCCCTGCAAATATGTCTGATGCACAAGGTGACTATATTACTTTACATGGGTTTGTGTAGTACAGTATTCTTATGCCATGGCAGTTGCTGTGGACCATGACATGTACTATATGCTGGCATATGTCTTAACTACACATCAAGCTTTGTGTATCTTTTATGCCTGTTGGTGCACTAGTGGTAGTGTTACAGAATGACAGTTTTTTCATGGGCCTGTGTATGTTTGTGTCCCAGGAGTCTGAGTGGTTCAACTTTGGACACATGTTAGCAATACAGAGGCACAGGATTGCAAGGCATTACGGCAGAAATATGGCATTAGCAAAGTATGCCTGTATACATGAATGGCTCCATAGGTGCATATGTGTAGAACAGTGGTCAGGGACAATGGGGACAGTCAGCATCACCATGCTTTCATACCCTGTGACAAGGACCGCTACCCTTGTTACCTGTGTATGCTGCATGTAAAAATCTAAATGGTGGCAAACATCAATTATGCTTCTGTAGATGATGGCTATTTACAGCCAGGAGCTTCCCATAGGGCCATAAAATGCATAATCAATGCACAGAAAAAAGGCCGGATGTGTTGCAAGAGGATAGTGCTGCAAGGGGATATCTTTATACACACACAAAAGTTGGATACTGATTAGAATCCCTATCTATCTAGTAATTCACACTACAGAGTGCAGTACGTATCACATGTGGCACAAAGTTTATCTGATATTAGACTGTCAGACAGCACTCTTAAGGTGAATGACATTGGCAGGCCTTGTAAACGAGGCCAGTGTTGAAGCCAGCAGCTAGTCACAGGGCATAAAATGCCTAACCATTGCACAGAGATAACCCACATGGGCTTGTCTGAAGTGCTGCATGGAGATATATTTACACACACAGACACTCAAAAGTTGGATGATGTGAGGTTAGATCCCCTAACTACCTAACAGCACACACTATAGCTTTCAGTACTTATCACCTGTGGCACAATGCTTATCTGCCATTAGACTATCATACAGCACTCTTAAGGCGGATGACATCAGCAGGCCTTGTAAAGGATGCTAATGTTGAGGCCAGCAGATAGTCACAGGGCATAAAATGCATAACCATTACACAGAGATAGCCCATTGAAGTGCTGCATGGGGATCTATTTACACACACAGACAAACAGGTTGGATGATGTGAGATTAGAGTCTCTACCTATCTAGTAGTGCACCCTACAGCTTGCAGTACTTATCTCTTGCACCACAGTGTCGATCTGTTTTCAGATTGTCAACCAGTGCTCTTAAGGTGGATGACAGCAGCAGGCCTTGTGGAGGAGTGACTTTAGAGACCAGAAGTCAGTCACAGGGCCATAAAATGCATACCATTGCACAGAGATAGCCCATATGGGCATGTCCATACTGCTGTGAGGGGCTATATTGATACACACAAATACACAAAGAGTTGGATGGTGTGAGATTAGAACTTTTACCTATCTAGTATTATACACTACAGCTCACCGTACTTATCGCACATGCCACAAGCTATATCTGTAGTATATACTGCTGCAGGTACAGTACTTGTGGAGTGTTCAAAGTGGCTTTGTGTTAGACAGCATGTGTGGCCTGCAGAGTGATACTGCTTGGTACTGTTATTGTATCTAGTGTCCTAGGGTGGGATACCTGGTAAAATCCCTGCTATGTGTGTATACTTGCCTTTTTGGCCATATGTGGCTGTTTGTAGTTTGATAGGCGACCATGCAGCCATGGACAATATGGCCTATCCAAGGCACGCATTGCACCCATTGTATATTACACCACCTGCGTACCTGTGTCTGTCTACAGGGTGACAGTCTGCAGGCACAGGGGTCTGTGCATGAGTGGATCATGAACTGTTGCAGCCTTGGTCTGGTTCCATTGGATAACTGTTGTGATGTGTAAGTGCAGATAAACCCAGCTTTCTGGGGTATGCGGGATCATTCATGCATCCCCAACCATCATATCTCTATAAATGTGTATAGCAGGAATGTCTCCTTAAATGTTGTGTGTGTACGTTATGTAAATGTGTTATGTCTCTATATGTGAGGAGTCTATGTATCATTGTACTTTATATAGCTATATGTACTTCTTGCATAAATATATATATATATATATATATATATATATATATATATATATATATATATATATATATAGATATGTATATATATGTGCCACATCCTGTTAGAGACACTAATCAAGTGTGAGGGGGATGGGGATAGGGAGAGACAGATATGTAAACACAGCTGTATGTATGTACAGACATATTTCCACATAGCAGGCCAATGTGCCGTAGAGGCAACAGACTTGGGTTCAAGTTAGCTAAGTTTAGAAGCATGCCCAGTGTGATTGTCAGTACTGACAAGGTGACTCCAGGCCAGAGCTACCTGTACTCCAGTCCAGAATTATGTGTGCCACAGGCCACCAGTTGCTGCACCTGTTACCACAGTACTGCATTCCCCAGCTGTTTGCTGACCTTAATATATGACTCATATCTCACAACTGTATAGAACTTCACAGACTGTCCAGAAGTTTGCGTCATATTTTTGGTCCATTTCACATAACACTGTGGTTTTCTGAAAAATTAGTGGCAGATCAGTGCAGATTGAAGTCAGTAATTAATGACAGACAGTTGAGTTTCAGACTCCATACACATCAGGAGATTCATGCTAATGCAAGACCTGTTATTCTACTTACATTCTACATTTGTAGGGACAACTATTTAAGACCACTCCCTAGTTGTGGGCCTTGGTACCACTTTTATTCATGGCTTTGGCCAGATTTAATGATCTAAACGGTTGAGACATATGATGTGACTGGGGTCATGATGTAACACCACACACAGGGCGACAGTCTGCATACCTCTCCCTGTACATGTTTTTGCAGAATGTCCAGCATTTTGCCCCATATGTCTGCTGTGTTCCTCATACATTTGTGGTTTTCTGGTACTATACTGTATACAGCGGTCACTAACTTGTTGTAACTACTGACACATCTAAGTGATGGTCTTTACATCCTGCAGCTAATCTGACTTGTTGCAGCCTGCTGTTATACTAGCCACCTGCTAGGTTACACAGAGCATGTATAATGTCTGCCTGTAGGTATGGCCTTTTGTGCCACCATTCACTCTGGCCCAGTGAGCCACACCAGCCACCAGACAGAGGTGTTTCATTCCTCACACTATCAACAACATACAGGAATTGTCTGGTTTGTTAGTATGTCACTGCAGACTTATTGTTGTAGCAGTTGTATAGATACACTGATGTGTTTGGGGTGGGGGATGACCAGCGTATGCTTTGATGGCGTAGACAGTGGTGTGACTGTCCTGTGACTCCACTGTTTGGCATCTCCTGGAATAATGTTATGGAGTTTCCAGCCATGTGGCCTAGTGGATATTATGGGAAACATACTAGTGAACAGAATACCTGTTTTCCCAAGTGGGTGGTAGATCTGTACATGTAGCCCAGTAGCCCACTATAGATCTCAGCAAGCAGCCCAATAGCACATTATTTATAGTCCACTATATTCCCTTGCATACTTGTGGCAGGTCCATACACATGCTAGCATATTGTAGTACCCATTACAAGTGGTGTATTGGAAAGTGACTTACCTTGTGAATGGAGCAGATGACAGACCTGTAGTTACAGGCTAACTCTGATGCATGCAGTTCATAGCCTATACATGGTGAGGTACAGGTTGTGTGGTCTGGCTGTCATAAATTTTACTAATATATTTGCGAGTCAGAGTAAGGTGTTAGTCCTTAGGGCCCTAGATTGCCAGTGCATGTGATATGCATTGTCTCTTGGCCAAGACCAGGGCATATTGGGCATGCCAATGTCTGCCTACAGGGACTGTGTCAGGGGGTTCCTCCTCTGAGTCCCACTATGGGTTAGGCTGTGGTGACTTAGGCACTGGTGGGGGGATGTGTATTCCTTCTCTTTGCTGATCCTGTTGCAGCTGTTTCCACAAGATCATATTGTGCAGCATGGCACATACTGTGAACATCTGTGCACATGTGGCTGGAGAGTACTGCAGGGCTCCACCAGATATATCAAAGCACCGGAAATGTGACTTCAACACCCCAAACACATGCTCTATTATGTTCATAGTTTGTGCATGTGCCTCATTATAGCGTTCTTCTGTGTGTGTGTATTTCTGATGGGTGTCATCATCCATGATTCCAGTGCATAGCCAGCATCCCCAAGTAAATGGCTGTGTGAGATGCCCCCCAGCAAACATCTGGTACAGCTGTGATGCATGCCAGATATGAGAGTTGTGATAACTGCCAGGACTGCCAGCTCACACATTTATGATAATACCCTGGGCATTGCACACAATCTGGCAGTTGATGGAGTGGTACCCCATGTGGTTGATGTAGATTCTACCCTCTTCGCCGGGTGGTACTTGATGTGTACATGAGTGCAATCTATGGCACCCAGTACCTCAGGGTATTGTGTAACATGGTAGAAGAGTTGTGTACTGCTGCCCCTCTCCTAAGAGTTGTGGGGAAAATAAATGTGCTTACTGGCATGCAGTAGAATTGCATCCAGAAACTAGTGGAGTACCCCAGAAGCAGATGCCTGTGAGACCCTCATCAAGTCCACAGCTGGGCTTTGGAAAGTACCTGTAGCTAGTATCCTAAGGGCTACACATACCTTTGTTTCCAGTGGGATGGTTTCCCCTCTGTTGGCTCTGGGTCTGAGTTGAGGTTGGCAGAGCTCAGTGAGTTCTTATAGTATGTCCCTGTCCACCCTATAGCGCTCTACAATCACCATCACATGTAGCGCCTGGAAGGTTACCCTGGGCCTGAACACTCTTCTCCTTCTCAGTCAAGGCCTATGGTCAGCAACAGCAGCAGCTGCATTGACCTCAGCATCTAGCACATACATATATAGCAGACTTGCAGCAGCCCCTAGCATTTTCTCAGTTACAATTCCCAAGTCTGTACTTCAATGCTGCAGAGTATGGGAGAAAAAACAAATTGTAGGGTATATGCAACCTTTATAGTGCTGTGCTGTAGGTGTAGCCTGTGTGGTTGGCTACCTATGATGCATTTCACCTGTCAAGTAGATCATTAAGGGGTTTAATGGCCCTAGTTTAAGTGAAACATGTCTCATCAGTAATTAATATATCATTGGCTTTCTCAGGCAATTTTTTTTTGACAGCCTTTCCTGTTGAGCACTGTGGCTCACCATGCAAACCTGTGCTACAAAGGTAAACAAAGCTTAGCAGTCAGTAGATACACCCCCATGGAAGGTTATGTTCAGTATGGTGGCATGCCATGCAAATACATGCAAACATGATAAAACATTCACCTGAAAAGTAAACAGAGCTTAGCAGTCAGTGTACATGCCCCCCTGCTCAACTCAGTGGCATGGTGAGCAAACAGGCACTGCTGAGCTCCAATGAGCGTAAAAGTTTGTGGACACACCCCCTTTTGATGTCAGCTACCTCTTCTCTGGACACCAACACAGTTCTGTGTCTACATGGATGGGATCTGTGGACACAGATACCTTTTTGTGCTATTGTATCTCCAGGTCATTTGCATAGAGATCCAGGCACAGTACCAAGAAACTACATGGTTTTAGGTCCTGCCTCATTAGCAACCATAGGAGTATAACATTGTACATACTCCTCATGGGGTCCTGTAATGCATTACTGTTACATACTCACAAATTCTGATTTTTACAATCTTTTTATATATTTTTTTCCAATAACAGCATTTTTGCTCACTGCGACACACCATGCAAACATACCCAGGGTATTAAAAAAGTAAATTATTTTACATTATTTTCCGTATGGTTTTGGACACATGGTGGTTAGTTTTGCACATATCTGTATCCCCATGCTATTTCTGCTATTGTCAGTACACTTTTACAGCCCCTGGTGTCATTTTTACATCCTGTTCATGGAATTTTTCAGTGTACATTACATACACCAACACAGCGTCTGCACAACTCCCTATCTACTTTCTGGATTGCACTACGTGCATTATCTGCATGCATTTCACCTGCTTATGAGGTGATTTTCATGCCACGGACACTTCCATGTTCGTACGCTCATGCAAGCACCTCAGCTCCATTTACTGGATCACACATCTGCTTACTTCTGTGTAAGCACCATGCCACTATGCCTACATGGCAAATAAGTCAATGTAGGCATTATTGAATTTTTCCCATAGTATATTAAACCCACCCATCCATCCTGATTTATATCTGTTTGATGAGATCTGTGAGTCCAACATTCATGAGATTTGTAATCAGAAATGTACCAGTAATGTAACTATTAATAAGCGGAAGATGGTGAATGATATTTAATATAAAGATATTGTAATCAAGAAGCCTGATAAGAAGTGAGAATTGTCTTTATGAACTCTGGACTATTTTTGCAAATTGCAAAGTTTGTTGTTGAATCATTATTTCTATAAAATAGTGTCAAAAATGAAATGCGTGTTTATTATAGACATATTGATCTCATTCTATATGACTTGCTACTCGAACAATGTAGTATAAGACAGTGTCAAAAATGAAATGTATGTTTATTATAGACATACTGATCTCATTCTATATGACTTCCTGCTCAAACAATGTAGTAACAATTAATTATACCAATGTCTTCTGGTAAAACAAAAATTTACCCAAAAAATCTTCATCATGCCTAAAGTCCACAGAAATGTTAATGGTCCTCCTATCCAGTCACTTATTTCAGCAGCTGTCTCTAAAAATTTCCAGCAGTTTTGATTGAGCCCTGATGTCGTTTAAAGATTTTCAGAAACACTGAATAAAACGATGATTTATTTTTATTTCTACAGAAATTAAATACCTATTTATAGTCATACCTTGGGCCATCAGACTTAACTGCTTCAGGGACAGTTTACATTTGTCTGCATTTATTCTGTCTGATGAAATTGACTTTGTTTGTGCAAGAAATTAGTCCTGGGGATAATTTTTTATGTTTGAAGAAGAGGTTGTAAAATAAAGCATAGGGGCTGCCATGGGCACAATTTGTGTCCTTAGTTTTTGCTAAATCTTGAATTATGTTATGGGGAAAATAATCTTGATTCTAATTATTTTAATTACTTAATGCTCTAATGAAAGTACCCAGATGACCATGCCATTTTATGGTCAGGTCTTAGCGATAATGTCATGGAGCTTTTTAAATAATTGAATAATACTTCTCACATCTTGAGATTTAGCTATCATTTTTCTGGTTATAGTATTGTTTATTTGGATGTCACTGGTTTCAGAGATGGCATTAATGACTCTTACTGTTCTTTAGTCTATAGAAAACCAAGTTTTCTAAACAAATATTTATTTTTAGTGGCAACTATCCTTTCTGGTTAAAGTGTAATCTTGTTAAAGGATATAAGTTTGAGTGCCCAAAATAGTTTCTGATGGAGCTATGTTTGTAAGGAAGTTGATGTTAAAAATGTATTACCCTGAAGACGTTTCTTGATAACATTAAAACCTTATTACTGTACCTGAATGACCTTGTCATTTCTTGGACATGTCCTAGCCATAACATGGTGGCAGTGTGGAGTTTTATTTAATACTTGAATAATATTTCTGACTTTTTGAGAATCACTTTTATTTTTTTGGTTATAGTATTGATTATTTGGATGTTACTGGTTTCAGTCATGGCATTATTAGAATTTAACTCTGTTATTAAGAAGACATTGGTTAAGACTTGCCATAAAATGGCAGGGATTTCACATGCATTATGTTTTTTTTTTCTTTTCTGTGGATAATAGCCCTATTCAAGATACTATAATAATGACTTGGAATTTGGTTAAGAACTTTATGGGTTCCAATAGTTTAGCTTTTATTCATAAACTTGAGCTTGAAACAATGATTTGAATACAACAGTGACTTTAAGATTATTAAACTGCCATGCCAGCTTGGTATGCTTCAACAATGCCTTTGTACTCATGCAAGGCCCAGCATCACAACTGATAAATATGCTAGGTCTATTGGTTGTTTGGGACACTTCAATTGTTAATCATCTGATATTGTCAATGTTGCTTACTGCTGCTCTTGTGATGCATTTTTTTTAACATTTATTATCTGGGAAAGTCTGACAAGGACAGAGCTTATTTTCAGTGGAGGCCAGGGGAAAAACATTCCAGATGCATGTCTTTGGAATGTGGGAGGAAAATGGAGCACCCAGAGGAAACCAATGTGAACACAGGGAGGACATGCATACTCTGCATACAAGGCATGCCATCCAAGATTTGAACTGGAGAACCTTTTGCTGTGAAGTGACAAAGTTAACTGCTGCGCCACTGTGCCTTTTACATCTGAAAACCACAAAATAAATTTGCAATAGTGAATATATAGCACATGTATTGTTTTATAAACAAAGATAATGACAATTTTCTAAGCAAACACTTCATGGTTTGTGCAAATTGATTCCAAGAAGTATGAGAGGCAGTGACTGGGAGAATAGGTTACCATTTATAGAAATTGATTTGGAAAAATATTCTATACAGGAAAAAGACCTGGTTTGAATGATTTTTATCTCAATACATACAAAGACATACTCGGAGGCTCTGATCAAAAATCTACCAAAACAGCAGAGGCCACCAAAGCAGACACCCAAACAACCACCACCTCAGAACACAACACCTGCAACACATAGACCTCACAGTCAGAGTGTCAAACAGTCACAGCCCTTAAGGCCAAACACAATGCCAGACACACTAGTCATTGGTGACTCCATAGTCAGACACACTGACGTCCCGCTCACCAGACTGAGTAAGGAGAAGGTCACAGTAAGCTGCCTGTCAGGCGCTAGAATCCGCCACATAACGCAAGCACTCAGGTCTCTCAACAGCAGGTACAAATATGACTCAGTCATTGTCCACGCTGGTGTAAACGACCTGAGACGTACCTCCTTGGACTACATGAAAAGAGACATTGAGGAGCTCTCTGATTATGTAGCCCAGGCAGGTATGACCCTGACCTTGAGCAGTATCCTACCTTCACCAAGAATGATGCCACAATACAGAGATAAGATGATCAGCTTTAACAATTGGCTTAAACTCTGGTGTCATTCAAAGGGGATCCAATGTCTGTCTGCCTGGGATGACATGCTGGACAAGCCACGCTGCTTCAAGGGACGGCTTGCACCTGTCACCCTGGGATTCCGGATATTGGCAAAGGCTCTTGCCACCCCCATAGTGCCTTTTTAGGCAAGGCTCAAATTCTAAACCTACCACCCTAGAACACAAAAAGGAAAAAACTAAGGGTAATGCTGCTCAATGCCAGAAGTCTAAATCTCAAAATGCACGCACTCGAGGCCCTTCTCAGTATGGAGAACATCGATGTCTGTGCTGTGACAGAAACCTGGTTCAAGGCTCCTGAGAGCACCCCAGCACTATCAGGTTTTACCTCAAATCATGCGTTCCGGCCCCAAAATCCGGACAATACCAAGAAAGGAGGGGGGGTATCCATATTCATCAAGGACACCTACACCTCAAGACTGGTGGCAACGCACGATGCATCGGAGACCATCCAGGTGCAATTAACCATAGGCAAGACTGCTCTGCAAATGTTAGCATGTTACAGGCCACCCTCACAAACTCAGGAACCTCACATGGCCTTCCTGAAAATACTAGAGGGGATAAATGTATCACCAAACACCATCATACTAGGTGACTTCAGTTACCCTAATATAGACTGGGAACACTACTCAAGCCCAAACACCCTAGCCCAAAAGTTCCTGGAATTCATAAACTCAAATGCCATGGAACAACTAGTCACCATCCCCACAAGAGGAGGAAACATACTTGATCTCATCATCACGAACATGGGAGCACAATGTTCAACACCGGAAGTATACCCCTCACTGGTGAGATCAGATCACAAACTAATCTCGCTGGAGGTCCTCATCCCACCCCCACCTGAAATAAAAAAGACCACAGTAAAGAACTTCTCAAAAGCCGACTTCACACTTCTAAAGACTAGTGTGGTCTCCTTTAAGGCCCCCGAGCTGGCGGAAAACAGTACTCAAGCCGTGAAATCACTTACAAATGCCTTCGACCAGCACCTGCAGGACTGCATGGATAAGGCAATCCCAAGCAAAACAAAGACTCTTTGTACCAAAGGCAAGCGTCCAGTCTGGTGGACCCCAGCCATAAACAAACTCTACAACAAAAGGAGGAAGCTACTACAAGATAGAGCAAAATCCTTAAAAGGTAAGACACCCTTGATCACTATAAGTAAAAAACTAAGAGCTCTAATAAAATCATCCAAAGCAAATTTTGAGAGAAAAATAGCTAAAGACTCAAAAGACAATCATAAGGCCTTCTTTAGCTATGTTACAAACCTGGGAGGAAACTCCCAGATATGTTCAGAACTAGTTCAAAATGATGTGAAGATTACTGATCCTACAGACATTGCCAACATACTGGCTGACAGGTTCAGTGCAAACTTCTCCCCTCCCCAAAAGGAGAGATATCTATACCAGCGATTGCAGCCCCCAAACATCTCCAATGCCCAAGTGAGAACTGCTCTCTCCAAAGCAAAAAACACAGCATCCATGGGACCTGATGGTGTCCCAGGCTGTGTGCTCCACGAACTCAATGAGGAATTAAACCCACAGCTAGGACAGCTGTTTAATCATAGTCTTACCTCTGGATACGCACCCAGGAGTGGCGCACTGCAACTGTGGTCCCACTTCACAAAGGCGGTGCCTCCACCGACCCTGGAAATTACCGCCCATTAGCTTGACAAGCCTTATCTGCAAAGCCATGGAGAGGATCATAATGGACCTCATAAATAAAGACATAGGGAATTTGCAGACCTTGGATCCATCCCAGTTTGGCTTTGTCAAAAGCAGATCATGCCTTCTAAACTTGGTTGACTTTTTCGAAACAGTCACCAAAGCCATTGATGAGGGAAAGGCAGTCCATACAGCCTACCTCGATCTGGTGAAGGCCTTCGATACAATACCCCACTCGGGTATCATTGAAAAACTCATCAGCTTAAATGTTAACCCATACATCACAAGATGGGTTGCAAATTGGCTGAGTGACAGAACCCACAGGGTCAGAGTTGCTGGCGCCATGTCAGTCTCAAAGCCTGTCACAAGTGGTGTACCACAGGGCTCAGTCCTGGGCCCACTCTTGTTTGGCATCTACTTTTCCGAAGTACAAGCAAACACAGGAGGGTTATGGCTGACAAAGTTTGCAGATGACTGCAAACTGGGCCATAGTAGAAAACACATCTGACACAGATATCCTTCAGAAGGGTCTCACAGAAACGGATAACTGGTGCCAGAGCCATGGCCTAAAGTTAAATGCCAAAAATGCATAGTCATACCCTTCGGGAAAAACAAGGTTACCCCTAGCTACCAAATAGGTGGCAATCCACTGAGCACAGAAGAAGTTATCAGGGACCTGGGGACCCAGGTTGATAGTAGTCTGTCATTCGACACCCATGTAGCTAAAGTAGTTAGGAAGACCTTCTACATTGCCCACCTTATCATGAAGGGATTCTCATCTAGATCAAGGGAGGTCATAGTCTCCCTATACTCATCACTCATCAGACCAATGATTGAGTACAATGCCCCATTTGGAATGTATCTGACCCGACACTTGCAGCAGCTGGAGAGGCCACAAAAGTTCCTCACCAAAAGGATAAATGGTCTCAAACATCTGTCCTATGCTGCCCGACTGAAAGAACTCCAGCTCTATTCAGTCGCACGCTTGCTCAGAGGTGACCTTTGCCTAACATACAAGGCCATGTCAAACCCAGATTTGATGAATATGCTTCACCTCAAAAATCTACATCCGTCAGAGCCACAAGGGCGGAGACTTAAACCTCGACACGGCTATTAATAGGACGTGCTGGAGGGATAGATTCATCACCCAAAGACTCCCTATGCTGTGGAACAAAATCCCGGTATATGTGAGGAAGAGCACCTCGCTGGCCTTGTTCAAGAGAAATCTTGACCAATGGATGGGAGATCGCAGATATACCCCAGGAATTACCTCAGTGTCACTGCTCGACAGAGGCACAGCAAAATAATGGGTATAGTTCCCCATACTAAAGGGGTGGCGTAAGCCACAAAACTATGGGCTAGGCTTGTAAATGCCCTCGGGCAGATAGCCTAGTATGAACCTATGAACCTATGAACCTAATACATAGCATTTTTAAATTAAGAACAATTAAGTTATGAGTTCTTTTTTTTATTTACTTTTTATTTTTGTTTGTTAGGTCATGTTTTATTGCATCACTGTTAAACAAACTTTATGTACTTAACATAATGCTAGAGCCTTTCATTCATGTTTGTCAGATACTACATATATGTCTACAAGCCACTTGTCAGATATGACTCAGCAGCATTAGTGCTCCATTCTCAAGTCCCTTAAGAATTTTCCCTCCCATAATGCAACAGTCCCCCTAAGTACCTCAGAACCTGATTGACATCTGAAGACTTATGTATTTCTAGGTTACCTGAAGAACAAGAAACAGTTCCTAAATTGAACAGTCCTACATATCATGGGGGGGGGGTGGAAGGTTGTCATATTGGATGGATGATATTTCAGTAAATAACTTTGCTAGGGTGCATGTAATTGTGGCAAGTTATACCTCATTTTGAAGACAGTGTTAGTCCTTAGAACATGATAAAAGACCTGTGTCTGTATGCTGTACACATATACAGATATCAAAGTTTGTTTAGGACTTAGTTTATGGAAATTTTGATTTTTTTACATATTTTGGTAAATAACTTTGCAAGGAAGCATGTCAATATCCCAAGTAATACCTCATTTTGTAGGCAGTATAAACCCTTACAACATGACAAAAGAACTGTGTCTGTATGCTGCACACATCCACAGGTATCACGGTTTGATTTAGTCTTGTAGGATTATGTAAATTATACATTTGTATTATTTCTCATTATTATGCCCATATCTTTGCAAGGGAGCATGGTGATGACACAAATATGAGACATCGTTTTGAAGCTGACATTGAGCCACACAAGTTGTATACCTATATGCAGTCTGTGTCTGTTGCAGTTGATGAGATATTATGCTTTATCAGTTATGAGAAATATAATGTTAATCATATTTCTGTGAATATCTCCATAACAGAGCATCACACACCAATGGTTAAGGTATCATTGTAAAGCTAATATCCATACAAACAAATTAATTACATATTGTATAGGTCTGCATGGTACATTCACCAAGATATTGTGATTTGTTGCAAGAAAAAGGTAAAAATATGCACAATATCAGCATTCCTTGGCAAATATTTAATAATGACTTAGGTATACACTATCAGCATCTATACTGTTGGAAAGGTCAGTGTCTGCTGAACAACTTTTGCATTTACATTTTTAGTCTAGCTGTTATTGTTAAAGAGTTATGAACATCTATTTTCTATATGGTATTACAAATGGATTTTCTGAAAATAAGCTCACGTTGCACTGTTGTTCCTATGGTGGAAGTAAGCAGGCAGCATTTTCTGAGCTGCTCCGGAGTGAATGAGTTAACATTATGGTAAACACATGACTTTCATAACCTATTCATTCAGTCCATCTGATCAGACATATTGATCAGAATCCCCAGCTATAAGTCCTGGGTGGCCTCATGACTAGACACCTGCTAGGAAAGTAACACTGAATGATTCTCTAGCCCTTAATACACGGTCCATTTTGTAATGTTTGATTAAAGTATGCATGGAGAACCAGGCAGAAGCATCACAGATATAACCCACTGATGAGGATCTATATGAAGTTGTAGATACAGCTACTGCTGTTGTACAGTGTGCTTTCATTTTGCAAGGTAACATATTGCTGTGCTTTGTATAAACAATTAAATGCAGCCAGGTAACCATCTGGAGAAAGAAACTTTTGAAACTTCTTGTCCAAGCTTGTTAGGAGTGAAGAAGATGAAAGACTGTGAACGTAGAAATGTGATTGTCTATAAACATCTAAGGTATGCAGTATGTATTCCCTTTTGGTAGCATAGTTGAGAAAAATCCTGGTAAGTGTAAGTGTCGGGACATGTTTGATTATGTGGCAACCTTGGGAAGAAAGGGAGGATCAGTCTTAAGCAAAACATTATCTTTGTTCAGAGATTAGTATTAATTTTCTGGATGTGAGAATTTCATTTGATGGGACTAAAATTCAAATTACTGTTTATAAAAGCCCACACATAGGGATAAATTTCTTCATCAAAGCTGTATGCATGCCCACATGTGTTTAAGAGTGTCACCAAAGCCCAGTTCATTAGGATTAATAGACTTAATAGAAGAATGTAAGAAACAAATGCAGAAACTGAAGGATGAATTTATAGAGAGGGGCTATAGTAAAGAATCCCTGGCTATGGAATTGAGTATGTTCTGGGCTGCAAGGAAGACAATATAAAACCTTATTTCTCTATGAATACAATTGAAGCATCCTCTGTAACTTTTGACATAAATTTAGATATAGGTAAGCTACGGTTTGTTACAACATATAACAGAGCTACGTCTAAGGTAGAAGGATTATTAATAACAACTGGTGTATATAAACATCTTTACCTGAGTTATGTCCCATAGTAGGTATGAAACCTAGTTTCTCATTTAGAAATTGTCCGAACTTAAAACAGAAGTTATATTATAAAAACGTGTGTCAAGAATGGTGGGGTAACAGCAGTTAAATCAGGTACCCTTCCCTGTTACAATTGCAGCTGTTGTGATGTTATTAATAAAAATAAAGAAAAAGATTGATACTAACTCCCTGGCCAAGCATATTAATATATATGGGAATGCACATAAATTCTCTTTTAGGGTGATAGACAGAGTATATACGGACATACGAGGGGGAGATTTAAATAATAAGTTTGAGATGAAGGAATATCAATGGATAATATGCCTTTGTGTGGATGTACCACCGGGTTTAAATCAGACTGTTTCTTTAAAACCTGTATTAAGATATAAACAAATGTGTTTGAAATAGAAACCTGTGCTTTTAAAACTATTGTTCTTGACTAGGATTTGATTGTTTAATTGAATAATTAATGGCTGTGTAATTTTTGATAGTATAAATATGGTTAGTATGTGTTAGTATTTTATACACTGATGAAGGGTTTGTTTTACCTGAACGCACTCTTTTATTAAACACTTGTTCAGTATCAGCATTGCTTGGTTTGTTTCATACTGCATCCAGTGTTGGTTCTATGAACTAAGCTTTGTTCTGCAACTGTTTGGCTTTTTTTGAGACCATTATTAAAGGTCACACTTGTGTCATATTGGAAGTCATGCTAACTGCCTTAGTGGCCTGTTAGACTTTGTAGATATTACCCAATGAATCACAGACTAACTGGCAGTTGATGGACTGAAACTTTTGAGATGTTACATATCTTTTAACCATATAAACAGGTTGGGACATTATTTCAATGTGAGTACAATCTTGAACCCCAGTCCCTAGGGGTGGCATGTTATATCATAGAAATTCTTCAAGGCTTTGACTCTTTCCTTTGTGATACTTAATAATTACTTATATTGCCCCACATGCTTCAACATGGCATCTTGGAATGAATGGAGTACTTTTGAGACTGATGCCAGCTCAGAGTTGACAGATCAGCAAAGCTACTGCTGTATGCAGACAATGTGGCATTACAAACAGACCCTAAACAAAAACTCCAACAAATTATAAGGGAATGGAATTCAAAACCAAAAGCACTCAGAAGGAAACTGAGCCCAGACAAGACAGTTGTCATTCCAGCAAATAAGGTAAATCAGAATTAGCTGAAAACTGAGAGAGAAAATAGTGAGACAGATTAACAGCTTCTAGTATCTGTGAGGGGTGGTTGAGGGCAACAGAAGTATGAACTGAGAATTCAAAGTTAAGACCATAGGGACTGCAGCTCGCGATCACAGGATGTCAGGGGTAGTGTGTAACACAAGAATGTCACCAAGCTGAAAATTAAGGGGTACAAAAAAGTTGTGCAACCAGCATTACTGAATTGCACAGAAACCTGAGCAGTGAAGGCAGGGCAGCTAAAGAAGCTTGAGAAGGAAGAGCTGAAGTGCCTGTGATGAGTGGAAGGATGCGCATTATTGGATTGATGAAGAAATGACAATATCAGGGCAAAAGCCAATGTAGCTCCATTTGCAGTAAAAGGCAGAGAACAGACTGTGTTGGTTTGGGCACATGTGCGGGAAAGCAGAAGATGATCTGATGAAGAAGATTTGGAAGATACAAGAAGAATGACAGAGGAAAGTCATTAAAGCTAGTGCTCAAGCATTATATTGCACTCTTTATGCATTTCGGAAACACTCTGCCATTGTCTCTTACCTCATTTGCATGCATAGAGCCCCTCATTTTAATGCAGCTGCTCATTACTGTCAGCTTATATAGCCATTAGCATATAATGCAAACAACTCTGCTGCGTAGTCTTCACCAGTCACACTGAATGAATCATGCCCACCCTGTGTATGGCTGGTCAACACACAACACTGTGTATAGCAATGTGATACATATTCTTGAATCCTCTGGAATGACTAAAAAGATCTCCATTAGCCATTTTATAAACTTTTTTAGTTTGCTGATGTTCTTTATTTTAAAATCAAATGTAGCTCTTCAATAGTATTCCACCTTTCTTTATACATTTAGAATCATTAACCGAAAGAAACCAAATCAAATTCTCTTTGCACAGTTGTAACACATACTTGAAAACACCCGTCTGTCTCTTTGAGTCAGAATTGTTTGGATATACAGCACTGTCATTCCACTGTACCTTAGCACTGTTTATAACCAGATCAGCATATTCTGTTGGAAATCCATGTTGCTCTATCCCAGTAGGACCTAGGATATTTCTAACTTTCATATTAATAACTTCTTTTTCATTGTACTTCTTGTTTTGCTTATTACATGTGTTTCCTTTCTTTTTTCAATGAAAACAACTTTAACTTCACAAAGTTCACGAGTTGCACAGTACAGGCATGTCTCTGACTCACTGTTTTACACATAATTTTCTCTCTTTCTGTTCCACAGCAATGAACATCTGTCTACTGCTACAATGTGTACATTTTAGGAACTTTTTTTTTTCAGAGCTTAATCGCAAGTAATACCTGTTGTGCAGTCAGTCAATTTTCAGAAAAAAAACATGTTTTTTTTCATCTAGCAGTGCCAGTTGATGAGCTTGGTTTAGAATACCACAACAGACAAGGCCTGGTTTGTAAATATTTAATTCTCTGCAGAATTTTTCCAGTGCCTTGATTTTCAAAATTTTCATTATACTTTTGCCAGCATTTCACAATGCATACAGTTCCCGAACTGCTTGTCTTTCATTCTCATTCACAAATCATTAGTGAGTAGTGATCTTTAACAGAACTTGCTGGAGAGACAGATCTGTCTGAGAGAGGTTGCCCCTGCTTTGGTACAATCTTCCTATTCATGTTAAACCAACCCTCTTCTTGGCCCTATTTAAGCATAATTTGCATGATTGTATGGGTAATTAGAAATTCACCCTGGGGATTCCACCTGTGTCCCTCTTGGACAGGGGCAATAGCCGCTGGTTTTAGTGTCTGCTTCAACCAGAGACATTTGGTAACATGGGTTGAACTTGACTAGGTTTGTAAGGGCCCTTGGGCCTTTAGCCTACTAATCTGCTATGAACCTATGATGGTAACATTGAAAAACACATTTGAGAACCCATATGAACAGAAAAATATTGTTTAGTTTGGTAGTCTTTCCAGAATCCAGTAACATCATCCCTAGGATTCATATATGCATGTGTCAGTGTTAAGCACTATTTGACAGGACTGGGAGCTTTTTAAACCATCCATGTTTTGGAGAATATACATAATATGGCAATTTATTTATGTAAATTAACTGAACTGTACTATTAAAATTGCTTGTTCTTGCATTGTACTATCAGTACATGTAACCCAGTATGAACAATAGAAAGAGGCAATTCTGGGGAAATAGTCAATGCTGAAAAGAGCACTCTTGGAAAACATCAAAGACTGAAGCAATGTTAATCTCATGAACCTAAACGTTATCCTCACTTAAACGGGGTCCATTTCATTCATGTTATTAGAAAGCAAAACCATTTGGAGAAATTAAACAAGACAGATCACAGTTGAAAAAGTACTTCTGAGTGTCCTGAGAGGTAAAACTTGCATCCACTGTGGAATTATGAAATGCTAGTGAAGGGGATATTATTATACAGAAAAAGTACGGTCTCTTATAAAAGAATTATAGGCCATGGAAGAAACATCGGTCATTGTTCTTCCTTGTAGTCTGAGCAAAGCAGAAGTTGGAGGATGTGATATAAAAATGACAGAAAATCAGTAATGTAAAATCTGATTTGTGCCAGACATGACCTCTAAAATGCTAGTGGAAGTCTCAACTGAAGCAGACTAGTGAAGTAGGTAATGAGAGTATCCAAAGTTAACTTGACTGCTTTTGATGAGCAATCCATACAAAACACAGTCAGAGTCTACTTATAATGAAAAAAAACGAAGATGGAGGGAATAGAAGATATCAAAAGTGAAATGAGTTTTCACTGCAGAAATGGCAGGTCAGGTCAGTTTAGTGTTCAGCAAAGAAGAAACCTAATATGCCACCCTTAGAGTTTCTCAGGTCAAGGGTTGGAATTTCTGCCAGCTACAAAAAAGAAAAAGTCTACCAAACTGTCTTTGCCACCACAGCAGGCTACCAATTTTGCCTAATCTCTGCTGTGGCCAATGCTGGTTCCTCAGACTACTTATCTTTTACTGCAGATCCCTCTGGTGTAGTACCATTATCTTCTGTGGCTGCTGGCGCCACTTCAAAGGGCATGGGAGAGCCATTCTTGTCATTCGTGGGAGAATAAATAGAGGAAAGCTTCCCTGTTTAGTAAGTAAGTTGTGCCCATTCCTTGGCAAACTGCTGCTGCCATTGTCAGTTCTGTCGGACCCATTTTTCCTGTCAGAAAGAAATAGAAAGCTAAACGTGTATCTACTCCTTAAATTTTTATTGACAAGAGTAGTTTATTAGATCTGGCTTGGAATGTAATTCCATCTATTGATCCTTGTAAGGTGGTTTCAGGTAAACGAAAGAGGGATTACTCATTTCTTGAAGAGATTCAAGATTCTGAAGGTGAAACCACCTTACAAGGATCAATAGATGGAATTACATTCCAAGCCAGATCTAATAAACTACTCTTGTCAATATGAAGACAAGATGATCAATTTCAACAATTGGCTTAAGTGTTGGTGTCATTCAAAGGGGATCCAATGCCTGTCAGCCTGGGATGACATGCTCGACAAGCCATGATGCTTCGCTAGGGACGGCTTGCACCTGTCACCCCTGGGCTTTCGGATATTGGCAAAGGCTCTTGCTACCCCCATAGTGCCTTTTTTAGGCAAGGCTCAAAAGACAAACCCACCTCCATAGGTATCACAAGGGATAAGAAACTAAGAGTAATGCTACTCAATGCCAGAAGTCTAAACCTCAAGATGCACGCACTCAAAACTCTCCTTAGCATGGAGAACATCGATATCTGTGCAGTAACAGAAACCTGGTTCAAGGCTCCCAAGAGCACCCCAGCACTACCAGGTTATACCTCATACCATGCTTTTCGGCCCCAAAACTTGGACTGAACCACAAAAGGAGGGGGGGTATCAATATTCGTCAAAGATACCCACACCTCCAGGTTGGTGGCACAGCACGAAGCATCAGAGAACATCCATGTGCAACTAACTGTGGGTAAAACTGCCTTCCAGTTTATAGCCTGCTACAGACCACCCTCCCAAACACAGGAACCCCACTTGGCCTTCCTGAGAATACTGGAAAATATGAAGGTCTCTCCAAACACTATTATATTGGGAGACTTCAACTACCCAAACATAGACTGGGAGCATTACTCTAGCTCCAACACCCTAGCCCAAAGGTTCCTAGAATTTATAAACTCAAATGCTATGGAACAACTTGTTAACACTCCCACAAGAGGGGAAAACATACTGGACCTGATCATCACCAACATGGGGACTCTATGCTCCAGACCAGAAGTGTATCCCTCACTGGTAAGATCAGACCATAAACTAATCTCACTGGATATTCACATCCCAACCCCACCCCCTGCCCAGAAAACCACAGTGAAAAACTTCTCTAAAGCAAATTTCACATGCCTCAAAACCAAGGCAAAATCCTTCAAAGCCCCCGGGCCTGTGGAAAATACGGCCCAGACCACAGAATCCTTTATAAATGCATTCTATGAACACCTTCAGGAATGCATGGATCATGCAATCCCAAATAAAACCAAGACCCAATCCTCCAAAGGCAGACGTCCTGTCTGGTGGACCCCAGCAATAAACAAACTATACAATAGAAGGAGGAAGCTACTACATGATAGAGCAAAATCACAAAAAGGGAAGGCATCTCTGATCAGTATTAGCAAAAAACTACGGGCACTCATAAAATCGTCTAAGGCCAGCTTCAAGAGAAAAATTGCACAGGACACTAAGGATAATCACAAGGCTTTCTTTAGTTATGTTAGGAACCTGGGTGGGAATTCCCAGATATGCTCAGAATTAGTCCAAAATGACAAAAAATACACCGAGCCCACAGACATTGCCAACATCCTAGCTGACAGGTTCAGTGCAAACTTCTCCCCCCTCTCCCCACCAAAAGGGCAAATATCTATCCCAACAGAGTGCTGCCCCTGACATCTCAGATGCTCAGGTAAGAGCCGCCCTCTCCAAAGCAAAAAACACAGCATCAATGGGACCAGATGGTGTCCCGGGCTGCGTCCTACATGAACTCCAAGAAGAGCTAAACCCAAACATAAAACTACTGTTCAATCTTAGCCTTACTACAGGATATGTACCCAAAGAGTGGCGTACAGCAACAGTGGTCCCTCTCCACAAAGGTGGTGCCTCAACGGATCCTGGAAACTATCGCCCCATAAGCCTGACTAGCTTGGTCTGCAAAGCTATGGAAAGGATCATATTGGGGACCTACAGACACTGGATCCTACCCAGTTTGGCTTTGTTAAGGGCAGATCCTGCCTCTTAAACCTGATCGATTTCTTTGAAACAGTCACCAAGGCCATTGACGAGGGGAAGGTGGTCCACACAGCCTACCTGGACCTCGCAAAAGCCTTCGATACAATACCCCACTCGGGCATTATAGATAAGCTCACCAGCTTAAATATAAACCCCTATGTCACTAGATGGGTTGAAAACTGGCTCAAGGACAGAACCCACATGGTTAGAATTGCTGGAGCCATGTCAGACTCCAAACCAGTTACAAGTGGCATCCCACAAGGCTCAGTCCTGGGACCTCTCTTGTTCGGTATATATTTCTCGGCGGTACAGGCCAACACTGAAGGACTGCAGCTGACCAAGTTCGCAGATGACTGCAAACTGGGCGCCATAATCAACTCTCCAGCCGACACAAGCATCCTCCAAAAGGGCCTCATAGAAACAGACAACTGGTGCCAGAGCCATGGCCTCAAGCTAAACGCCAAAAAGTGTATAGTCATCCCCTTTGGCAAAAACAAAGTGCCCACAAATTACCACATAGGTGGTAATCCATTAAGTACAGAAGAAGTCATTAGGGACCTGGGGACCCAAGTTGATAGCAATCTCTCATTTGACAACCACGTGGCCAAAGTGGTTAGAAAAACATTTTATATAGCCCACCTAATCATGAAGGGATTCACATCTAGATCAGGGGAGGTCATCGTGCCTCTTTACTCATCCCTCATCAGGCCCATAATTGAGTACAATGCCCCTTTTGGGATGTACCTTACCAGACACCTGCAGCAACTGGAAAGACCCCCAAAGTACCTCACCAAGAGGATCAAAGGGCTCAAACAGATGCCATATGCTGCCCGGTTAAAGAAACTCCAGCTCTACTCAGTGGCTTATCGCCTGCTCAGAGGCAATCTGTGCCTGACGTATAAAGCCATGTCCAACCCGGAATTAATGGACATGCTGCACCTCAGAAAATCCAAATCACATCGAGCTACGCGCTCGAGAGACTTGAACCTCAGCACTGAAATAAATAGGACATGCTGGAGGGACAGATTCATAACCCAGAGGCTCCCTTCACTCTGGAATAAAATCCCAGTCCAGGTTAGGCAGAGTCCCACATTGACTCTCTTCAAGAGGAATCTTGATGAGTGGATGAGAGATCGTAGGTTTACCCCGGCTATCACTTCTGTGTCACTGTTAGACAGAGGCACAGTATACTAACCTCAAAAAAAGGCATAGCAAAATTAATTTAAAATGGGTGGCGAAAGCCAAACACACTCTGGCTAGGCTTATAAATGCCCTAGGGCAGATAGCCTAGTATGAACCTATGAACCTATGAACCTATGAAGGGACAGATGCAGAGTTTTCTTCTCAGACTTCTTATTCCAATTCAAAGGAGAGCGTAGGATCTAATTATCCTTGTAAGGGTTTCTGTTTGAGACTATTCCCAGACTTTTTTTCTTTGGGAAAACACTGAGGTTTCATAGTCTCACAGAAAATATTAGCTGTTACAGATGGAATTTCCAGAACCTTCACCCATTCCTCCAGTGTTGTCAGCATTGGATGAAGTTTGTATTACTGTCTGTAGTTTTCCTGAGATTCAACCTGCTGCCCCTATAAAGGCAGGGAGATTGTATAAAGTTCCTCCTTTTAATTTTGATGCACTTATCTCAAACCTGAGCCAGCACTTATAGCTTTAGTTAATCCTACTACTAAACATTTAGTTAATTCCAATCCTACACTTTCTAACAAGGATGGTAAAATAACTGTTGTAAGTATGGAGAAAAAGTGTATGCTTCTGTAGCTTTGGTTTATAGAATTTGGAATTTTCAGTCTCATATATTAAAGTTTATTCTAAATAATTGTGAAAGTATGAGCAATGTTTTATCTGCGCTTTCTTCTTATGAGGATTTTTTAACCCCTTGTGCAGTTTTGGCGTGAAGTAAAATAAACAGCCTAAGGAAATGCTGCTAAACAGGCATTTAAGAAGAAATGGCAAGAGAGTTCCAACAAGAGTACAGGAACCCCCCAAAACCAAGCACAATGTAACAAGTCAGAATGGCTATTTAAAGAGCATTGTCTTCCCCCTACCCCCACCCTAACAATTCCCTTTCATTGCATACTTTCATAGGTGTTTACTAAGCGATCGATCACAAGGACCTTTTTAAGACTAGCCACCCATGCGCCCCAAATCTCTGACAAGTTCTGGTTCCATTGATAAGTGTAAGCATGGGCTTGTGAGAGGAAACATTTACCAAGCAGGGGCCTGGGAAATTAACCATTTACAGATTGCCAATGTCCATTAAAGACATAGATGTCAAGCCAGTGATGAATTTCCTGTTCCCCATCTAACTGTTCAAGTTACACTTGAATTGGATTAGGGAGGATCTCTGTTTCACATGGATGGGGAACCTATTCCACAGACAGTGTAGTCTCTGGAATACATACCTGTCTCTCCAGCAGGTCCCATTTATATCACAGGTAAGGTTTAAGTACTTTAGAATGGGTAATTCTGGTGCTGTTTGTTTTGCTGATATGCAGGAGATCCATCAAAGTGGGGTCTGACAATGCCCTGTACACCAGGCATAGATCACCTGTTAACAGCCTGTAGGAGAAAGAATGCAGGGAAAGGGCCTTCAGGAAGTCTGCATAGTACATTTTACTTATGCCCTGTATTCATTTAGTGAGGAACCTCTATGGGTGTTCCATTTGTTGGATATCCCTGGTTATGTATATACCAAACAGGGACATTATACTCAGTGATAGTTCTGATGAATGCTGAATACAGTGGAATGATGGCTTCCTTGGACCTAGATGCCATACCTTTGTGTGCATCATAGAATGGTTTCCTCACTACAGTAGACACGTGATGGTCAAAGGCTAGATTACTATGTGTGTCCCTAAGTCCCTGACTACTGGGTCAACTCTAAGAGGTGTGTTGCCAGTACGGTAGTTATCAGGGATGGATGACTTCCTGAAGGAAACTACTGTGCATTTCTTGGCACTTAGTTTTAGTCCATGGCTCTGGCACCAGCTGCTTGTCTGTGTCAGCCCTTCCTGGAGAACATTTGTGTTGGTGCATGATTCAATGACAGCTCCTAATTTGTGATCTGCAAATTTAGTCAGCCAGAGACCACTGACATTGGCCTTGACTTCAAAGGACCTATCCCTGAGGGACTCCACTTGCGACTGGCGTCTTTATAGAGGTGGACTCTCCAGTTTTAACTTCCTGGGTCCTGCCTGTGAGCCATCTGGCTATCCATTGGCTAACACATGAGTTTATACCTAACCTCTTGAGTTTGTCAATAATACCCAAGTGGGGTATTGTATCAAATGCCTTGACTAGGTCAAGGTAAGCAGTGTGAACCATTATGCCCTCGTCCATTGACTTCGGTGACCTTCTCAAAGAAGTCCACCAGGTTGAGTAGGAATTACTTGCCCCTAATGAAACCAAACTGGGTTGGGTCCAGTGTCTGGAGGTTTACTATATCATTATTAGTCATTTGCATGATGAAGTCTAGTGAGACTTATGGGTCTGTAGTTTCCAGGGTCTACAGATGGTCTATCATCGTGCATTGGGATGACTGTTGCTATTCTCCATTCATGAGGCATGAAGACCATTTGGAGGTTACAGTTAAATAGAAATTCCAGAGGGCTTGATAAGTCATGTATCATGCTGTTTAGAAAGTATCCTGGGATATTGTCTGATCCCACTGATGCCATGTGCTTGGCTTTAGAGAGAGCATTAAGGATCTGTTCCCTAGTGACAGCAGGGTGAGTTATATTTGATGGTATTTTCTGAGCGAAGGTTGATAAGGGAGAGAGATGGGTAAAGTTGGAGTTAAATTTGTTGGACAGTAGGTTTGCTATATCTTCTGGCTCATTATAGGTGACTTCATTTACAATGAACTGTGCATACAATTGTCTATTATGTGTGAGGCTTCGCACAGAGCTATAGAATGGTTTGTAGTTGTCCATAGCATTGGAGGCCAAATTTACCTCAAATGTGGCTTTGGTAGACATTATCTGTCCTCTGAGTTGTTTGTTTAGTTTGATGAGAGTGCTTTTATCCTGTTGGGGTGCTGCACCTCCTAACAGTTATCATGATTTTCTTCCTCCTGTTATACAGCCTATTGATTCTGTGATTACATCAGAGTGGCTTGTTTTTTGAGTTAGTTCTATACAACTGGCTCTATGCAGTTATCAACATGCTTGCATAGGGTTTCTATGAGCAGTTCTGCATAGGCAGCAGTGTTCTCAGGGTTTATGGGGGCTTTGAATTTTGCCAGGTTATCACTTAGCAAGAAGTTAGCCTTAGAGTAATTCCTGAATATTCCAGAGTTAGCTTGGGGTTCCGGCTTTATTTTTTACGTCAGGGTAGGCCATTTTGTGGTCTGACCTTACCAGAGAAGACATTACACTAGGGGGTGTGCAGCACTTTCTCATATTAGTGAGGACCAGATCCAGTATGGTTGCACCCCTGGTTGGTGTATTGATGATCTGGTCCAGAGAGTTTGTGTTTATAAAATCCTGGAATCCCTGTGCCTGTATGTCTGGTGTCATATAGGATTCCCACTTAATAGTGGGGTAATTAAAGTCACCCATGAATATGGTATGGGGTTAGATGGTGAACGTTTCCAATACATTTAAATACATGGTATGGGTTTTCTGGGTCATAGAGGGGAACATATAGTTTGCAAGAGGTAGTATTGGATTTTGCCTATGGTAATTTTAACATGGAATAGCTCAAGTGCATTGTCCTGTTTGACCAGCCTTGAGGTATGTTTATTTTTTGATGTAAATTGAGACACCTCCACTTTTATCCCCTGTCTATGTAATAACTGGTCTAAATGCATGAAATGCATTATAACCTTGCACTGCTGGTATGCTCTCTGCAGCTTTAAACCATGTCTCCGTCACTGCACAGATGTCAGCATTCTCTATGGTGAAGAGAGCTTCTAGGGAGTGGAATATTTTGTTTAGACTGCTACCACTGAGCAGAAACACCTTTAGATTTTCTTGGTATTGATTTGTTATGTCAGAAGAACTTTCAGTTTGGCATTGCCTAAAAAAGGCACTATGGGTGAAGATAATGTTTTAGCTAATATTCAAAAGCCTATAGTGAGAGGTGCAGACCATCCCTGGCAAAGCAGTGTGGTCTGCTGACCATCTCTTTCCATGCTGACAAATATTGCACCCCTTTAGAATGACACCGGAAACTAAGACAATTATTAAAGTAATTCATCTGTTGCGCATATTGTGACATCATCCTTGAAGAAGGTAAAATTCTGCTCAATGCTAGGCTCATATCAGCATGGGAGACAGATTCTGAGAGCTCCATGATGTCCCTCTTCATATAGTGTAGGGAGATACATCTCAGGTCATTTACCCACATAGACAATGACTGAGTCATAATGTAGTGGATCCTAGCCCCTGATAAGCAACTGACTGTGACTTTTGCCTTACTCAGTCTGGTGAGAGGCACATCAGATTATCACACAATGGAGTCTCCAACGACCAGAATGTTGGATTGTGTGGTTTCTTGCTTATGGGCTTAGAAGTAGAGGCTCCATGAGATATGATTGTATGTCTTTGAGGTTTAGGTAGGTTTGATTTAAGTTCCTTAGCATATCTGTGTCTATATGTCTGCTTTGAATTGTGCCTGATGGGTGCAGTGTGTGTACTACTGACAACTTTACTGACATTAGGAGTGCTTTTATGTGAGAGCTTTGCCTCCAGTGACATTGTGTAAACACATATCTCACATACCCTATCAGTTTGTTTGAGAATTAACTGGTTGTCAGTATATATGAGGCAATTTATAAATTGCCTCAGGATGCCCATATCCACCAAGCTAATGGAGTTAGTGGGAATCTTCATATTCATAGCAATTGACCCTTTTTATTCATTAGACATTTTAAGTGGGAATATAAAGCAATGTCAGGAGTATCCAGTTTGCAACTCTTAGGACAGTGCTTGTCACTGCATACTAGTTTCTCTGTGTGCAACTAGGTATTGGTGAAATTTCAATTGTAATTTTGCAGGAAAAATGTCACTCAAGGTGTCTGTGTTTATATGGGGCACTGCCAAACACTTGAGGGGAAATTAATAAGTAGAACCTGAAAGTATAAGGATGATGTATTTAGACAGATATTCTGAAGTTAGAAACAAATCAAGCAGTACTCAGTGAAAATAAAGACTTAGCTTGTCAAGGATGATGAAAATGATGGAGTCGCATGAATGGCTACTGCCTGGTTATTACTATTACTGGTCGCACCACAGCTTCACTCTGCTGGGATACAATTCTCCTTTGCCTCTTCTGTCAACAGAAAGAAAATATTAGCATCAATCCCAAGATGAGAAGCAGGCCACAGCCTATTTGGTGATCCACAGTCTTGTCCTAGATGAAGGGTCTGTAGGCTTGTTGTAGCCTTTTCCTGATAGAAGCCTTGAATTGCAACCAGACCAATCAAGAACGTCAAGTGCAGATATTTACTGCCCAACCAGAAACAGTCAGGAATCAATGCACTCTGCTCCTTTTCTCACTAGGAGCAGAATATAAGCAGAAATTGCAAGTTGTCACCTATCAGGTAGTTATTAGGCTTTCTGATGATCAGCAGTCTCCAGGAAAAATGTCCCTTTGCTCCTTCTCTCACCAAGAAAAAACAAAGGCACTAATCCCAAGATGACTACTGAGAGGCAGAATGTGGGTTCTCAAATATTTGGTGGTCTTGCAATAGATGCTGCATATTTTAAAGATAAGATGGAAAACGATGGCTAATATCCTAAGCACTGCATTGCACACTAAGTAGTTAGATATGAAAAAGGGGTAACTTAAGCTTTAGCTGTCTATGTGGAGAGCCACAAATTTCAGAAGAGAAAGATAGATTGAAAGGGGATGGGCACTTTGTATTCTGGTTCAATGGAATACAGTGGGATGGCCAATATATATATATATATATATATATATATATATATATATATATATATATATATATATATATATATATTTTATTGTATAAAATGTTTTTATTTCCTTTTTTTTGTTTTGTTTTTTGTTTTGTTTTTTTTATTTTTGTGAAAACTGATACAGTAAAATGTAACAATATCAATAGACAGGTAGTAATATGACCAGAGAATACATTGCTGAACAATGAGACATAAATGCAAAACAACTATTTACACATATGACAAAATTCCATCATTGATTACATATACCAACTTCAAGCTAGAATATGTTTAAAAAGGGATTTCCACAATTCTGTAAAGTGAGTGTGGGATTTCTCTGTGTAGGTTAAATATTTGTGAGCTAGTAGGTGTTTGGTAACTAATTGTTTAAAACCCTCCCATGTGAGTGATGCTCTAGCCTTCCAATGTAATGTAATGTAGTATTTAAGTAAAGAAACTAGTGTTATCAATACTCGTGTTTGCAGTTTAGTCAGGCCTGTGGAGATGATATGTAGGAGAGCTAGTTTCCAAGATAAGGTGGACTTTTCATAGCCCATTTTTTTCTAGTTGGACTCTAAGTGAGCACCATAGCTTGCAGGTGCACTTGCAACTCCAGAAGATGTGGAGTAGATCAGCCTTGTGATTATCACAATAAGAACAGAATGGAAAGGTGGTTGGGTATATCTTATTTATAATGACTGGAGTGAGATAGGAATTATGAAGTATCATGATCTGTGTATGTTTATGTTTTTTAAGGGGAATGCGTTTGGAGGTAAGCTGGATCACTTGAGATATTTGTTTGTGATTGAAGGATTGATTTCCTTCCAGTAACTAGAATAAATAAATTATTTTTGCATTTTCATTGATAGAATAAGTTTGTAGGAGTTAGATAGGAGGTTTCATATGGTTTTACAGGTTTGAATGTCATTTGCATTGATATCAGGATTGTCTATAATGTATTGGCTAAGATCTTGAATTTGCCTTCAAATGATTGCATAGCTTTTAGGGAGCTTTAATTGTGTTTTCATTTCAGTGATAGTATTGTTATGGAAGGGAAATATATCAGAGATGGTTAGTTTCTTGAGGAGGGGATAATTGTTTAGGTTAATCATAATGTTATTCATTTTGCGATTGGGGTTAAGGTGGATAGGTTGTCGAGAAGTGAATGCATAATATAGGTTTAATGATTTGAACATCCTTTGTATGATAATGATTTTATGTTTAATGATTGGGTGTATTTTAAGATTTTTTTAAATTTTCTGCGGTGGTGGTGCTGCGGTAGCATTGTCGCCTCACAGTTAGACGTTGCCCGTTCGATTCTCAGTTAGAGCGTCTTCTGTGTGGCGACATGTGTGAATGGGTGTTCCTTCATTGAAAGTTGTGCATTAGGCCCGGCAAGCCAGCACATAAAAATCTACTGCCAATCGTTAGCGGACCGGAGTTCTGCTGTGGTGACCCCTAACCGGGAAAAGCCGAAAGACGCAACAACAATTGTAAAGGAAAAGGAGGGTTCTGGGGTTTATGGATAGTGTTTTGATATAGTTATGTAATAGTTTGACCCAGGTTTGAGACCATTGTTGTGGTGAAGGGGTGTGGTTGGCAATTGTTATTAGTCTATTACAGTTTATGATATCTTACTAGTGTTTAAAGTCCGGCAGCCCTAACCCTCCATAGTCTTTATGGTAGGTCAATTTATTATAACTGATTCTGAGTGATTTGGAGACCCAAATAAATTTGGAAAATGGGGAGTGAATGGTTTTGAAGAGTTTTAGGTTGAAAATTGTATTGGAGGCATTAAATATATATAGAAACCTGGGTAGAAGATTCATTTTGATTGTGGTTATTTTAGTCAGGAATTGAAGATTAAGTTTTGTCCATTTGCCAATATCATGTTGTATGTTTGACAAGAGATTAATAATGTTATTTGTATATGATTGTTTAGGATCTTGGTGGAAGGATATTCATAGATATTTTAATGAATGGTTAGTTTTAATACCAGCTACTGAGTATGTGGGAAGCTGACAGAGGGAGTTAATTTGATAAATTTGAAAAGGTGTCTATAGTGGAAAGTAGTTTCTGGAGGTCTGAATTACGTAGTGAGTAGTAAAGATTTCGATCATCAGCAAAAGCCGCTGTGGTAATTTTAGTGTTAAAGATATTGGGGATATGGTGGAAAGTTTTCTGAGAAATGAGGAGAAAAAGGGGTTCAATGTATAAATTAAAAAGATAGGGGGGCAAAAGACATCCTTCTCTGGCACCATTCTCAATGTCAATTTGAGAAGATAGGTGTTTATTAATTTGTAGGTAAGTATGAGCCATGGAGTATAGTGTTTTGATAGCTTGTATGTAATTATTGAGTATGTAAAAGAGAGACAAGATATTGAGCAAAAATTTTACACTGAGTGTATGAAATGCTTTTGAGGCATCAATAGCTAAGGTGTAGATTGGAGTATGTGTATGGGTAGAGAGATTGATCATGTTGTCCAGAGTAAGGGTATGATCAAAGGTTTGTCTGTATTATGAAACCTGACTATTCAGTGGAAACAATGCTTGGAATGATTAGTTTAATTCTGTTTGCTAGTACTGATGTAAATATTTTCATATCAAGATTTATTAAGGCTATAGGTCTATAGTTCGGGGGGGTTGAGGTCAGAGTTTGGTTTACGTATAAGAATAAATTTGGATGAGTTTAGATGTATATCACTTACACCACTGAAAGTAATATGATTGAATAGATGGAGAAGAAAGAGAAATGATTTGTGTGGGAACGTTTTGTAGAATTCGGCTGTAAGACCATCTGGAAGTGGTGATTTGTTGGGTTTGAGTTTGTTATAATAATTTCTTGCTGGGAGATTGGGGAGGATAAAATTTTTTGTTGATCTGGACTGATTTTGGAAAAATTTAATTGGTTTAAGAGGTTTAAGAGGTTTATTATGAGAGAGGTTTTATAGACTGTAGGATTTTGTATATATACTTTCCAAAGATATGTATGATATCTTGAGTAGTGTGATAGAGTTTATCTTGGTAGATAAGTTCTGTTATGTTCGGGGAGGGTTTGTTTTGGTTAATAAGCCTCGCCAGGAATTTAGATGGCATGTGAACCCAATCAGAGTATTTTGCTAAAGTTTTAATTTCTTGGTATGTTAGGTTTTCAGCATTGAGATCATATAGCTTTTGTTGGAGTTGTATTATTCTAGTTTCAGTTTCTTGATTAAAGGATGATTGGAGTTGGGATTCAAGCTTAATGATTTGACTTTTAAGACTGGCTTCATCTTGGAGAATTTTTTTCTTTTTATAATATGAAACTTTACTTATAAAGGCACCTCTAATTATAGATTTATTAAAGCCCCAGTAAATGTCCATAGGTAGGTGATTATAGAGTAAATTGTCTAAAGCTTGGTCTGTGATGGCATCTACTTCTGAATCTGTCAATATCAGGATCTTGGATTAAGCTCCAGTCCCTTCCTAGTATATAATAATGATTGGGGAAGTCAAGCAGCATTTTATAAATAGACATTATACATTTATGTTGATTTATACAAGGTGCATGTAGGTTTAATATCAGAATAGGTTTGTCTAAACAGGCTGGTTTAGTTGTTATATAGCACCACCTTCCATTTATGTCCTTATCATGTTTTATGATTTCACATTGGGAGTCAGTTTTAATAATGATTGCTACTCCTGAGCTATCTTGGGATTTGCCAGAGGCAATAATATTCTTAATCCGTTTTTTTCCTTTAGGGGCAGTTTCCATTGCTCTGGTAGCATGTGGGTTTCTTGTAGAATGATTAAATTAGCTTTGGATTTGAAAATCAAATGTAGAAGTAGATTTCTTTTTTTTTTTTTTTAGTTGGATCCCTTTGACATTCCAAGAATCAAAGGACCACATACCTACTATTATAACTATTTGTCAGTAAAGGATAAGTGCAATGGATATAGTTGCCACAGTAAATGTAAGAGTTAGGACATTGGCATATAACTCTTCCTGCATCAAACTTCTGCCTATTCCCTAAACTACTATGCCCGGAAGAGATGGGGGAATTGGACGATGAAGACTTATTACAGGAGTTAAAGCAGAAATGGTTAACTTGTTACAAATGCTGATAACTTTTAGCCCCATATTAAAAACATATATAGTACAGATAAACTGCATGTCTTCCTATTTTAACTTCTGCTTGTCTTCTAGCTATCCATAATTTTTGAATTATGAAGGAAAGTAATGGGAGGCAATATAGTTTGGTGAAGTAAAATATAATATCCCCCAAAATTGGTGTAAGGTGAGAGGGTTCTTAGGGTTTGTTAAAGTAGTGTAAAAATTTATATAACCCTGAGCTTTTGTTGACTAGTGCATGTTGATTGGGGTATTAAGCTCTGTTATTAATTAGAGAGCTAATACCAGTCGTTTAAATAATTGTCACTGGTGGTATTAATGTATGACAAAATGTGTCAGTGTTTCCAGGTATATTTCTCATCTCTGGTCTATAAGCTTCAGGGTAATAAACCCACAGATTTATAACTTGTTAGTTTTATAACAGAAGAGGTATTACTGTATTAAAAATATACTGTTGCTAAACTCTAGTGCACACAAGAGCATACTGAGAACATTTTTCTTCAAAGTGGTGGTTAGTTATAAAACAATAAGCAAATCAGATCATATATAATACTTATGCATTCTATAGCATTTGTCAAACTTATAAAGCATTTAACATCACAGTTTGTTCCACTAACTATTTTTAACATCATGTGTTTGGCAACTAAAGCAAGGATATTATTATTAGAAACGTCACATTAGCAAGTTTAGAATTAATATCTTAGGTATGCTAGTTATTTGGATAGATAGACATGAGAGTAATAGTATACACATTTTCATTTGGTCTTTTTTTTAATTCTTTACTTCCCTTTTTCATTGCCCTTTCCTCATCTTCCCTTTTCTTTCTTCATTCATGAAGCTTGTATTGCATTGCTATGTAAGAGGGAAAGAAAACGCACACACACACACACACACACACACACACACACGCACACACGCACACACACACACACACACACACACACACACACACACACACACACACACACAGTGTCGTATTCATAGTTGTTGTCCGAGTCTGATCAAACTTGTATGTGGAATTATTTATAGAAGGATAAGCAAAAATAGCATATAAAAATAGGTTCCAGAAGTTTTAATTATCAAAAGAAAAAAATGTCATGCCTTACTTTGTATTGCAATGCACAGTTTGTAGGTATTTGCATTGTTCCATGTGTGTTTGAATGGAATACCAGGGCACACGATATTGAGCATGAAAAGATTGTTGTGCTGACCACTAGATGGCAGTGTAATCTGTTATTGCATGGCAAGGTTAGCTTGGGAAGCCAAGTCAAAGGTGCTGGAGAAGGAATTCAAAGTGAAGTAAATCAAAACTGATGATTTCCTGGTTAACCTGTGTTATTCCTGATCAAAAGCGATAGATGTATTGTGAATACAACATTATGAATTCAGTTCTTGAATATTTCTTTTTCTTGCTTGCATGAAAATGTCTGTAATTTGGTAGTAGCATTTTAAGAAAGAATAGGCTTCTGGGAATTTAGGTTCAGGGGTTAAACAGGAAGTGACTGGCAGATTCAGATGTCTGGATCCTTGTACACTGTATTAATGGAACCAGAGACTCATTTTCGGCCAAGAAATCTGCAAATTATTTCTCTTGGATTACAAACAGTTCTAAAATGGTGAGAAGCTTATTTTTACCTAATTTCAGTCGCATTTACTCTTTTGTGATAAGTGATTATCTTAGTTATGCCACAATGCTGCTTTTTTTCATTTTATTTGCTATTTTTGGTAGTAGGTAGTTCAGTAACTATGTTAAAGGAATTGAAAAAGGATTTCTTCACTTCTGAGGCATTGCTGACATTGTATTTGATTCCCTGATGCTAAAAGTGAGGTGTATGGGGTATTTCATTTAGAATCTGATTTGCTGTTGTATCAAAAAGCTACAAAATGGAGATAGTTTTTGACATTCCATTTTAATTTGTAGAAGAGGATCTTAGGCAAAAAGTATTTTATTTCCATTCCAGATCATGTTTCTTTTTTTCTTTTTTTTTTTCTTTTTGCAGATGTAATGATTCTGGTTGCATGTTGGAAATTAAGCAATTTTACATGTACTAGTTGAGGTTTAATGGAGTCTAATGATGGGTGGTAGGGCTCGGTGTGCTCTTTCTATTGTTATTTGGCTTGCTTTAGTGGTGTTTTCAAGTAGTACCCCAAATATAGCCTTAATTGTTTCCAGTAATTTGTTTTGCTCAATACTTTCTGGTATACTCCTCAAGATGATATTCTTATGTCTGGATCTTGCTTCTATATCCAGGATTTGTTGCTGTATATCTTGTATAGATTTGTTGTAAACCTTAGATTTGTTCTGGAGTTCTTCAATTTCATTTCATTTTCAAAAATTCTGGCTTCTGATTTTTCCACTCTGGTTGCAATATGGTTAATGGAATCCCTACAAGATTTTAGCTGGTCTGAGAAATATTGTATGGCTAATTTTAGAGGCTGTAGAGCAAGTTTTAGGTCATCAAGGTTTGTAGATTCAGTTTTATTTTTACTGGATGATTTAGTGGTTTCTTGTTTCCCAGTTCTAGGCCTTTTAGTATTAATGTCTTTATCTGGAGATGCAAGTGCTGAAAACTTAGTTTTAGTAGTTTGTGAGTTCATGGTATCTGAGTCAGTTGACATTATTTCTCTTTTGTTGCTTAGAAGATGCAAGACGATATTTGGCCTCCGGGGTGTTTCAGTCAGCCAGTAAGCAGAGCACGTGTAAAGGAATCCTGGCAGTATCAAAGGTAATCTTCCTATTTTTAGTATTCTCCTCAGTTTTGGTAGTCTTTCCAAGTTGTAGCAGTTAGTATTGATGACTATCAAGCTTTATTTTTTCCCTGGATCGAGATTTTTGTCAGAAAAAGTAGTTTTTTATATTGGTATTTGGAGAGCTAGGTAACTGCAGTGTTTATAGGGTGGCAACTATTTTGATCTCAGGGATGGCCAATAAATTTAAATAACTGAAGCTGTATGATTTCACAAAATGATAATTTTGTGCTTAATCACAACAGTGAATGAAAGGAGGGAGGGAAGGAGATATGTGGTCAAATGTATGTAAAGAGCTGTCAATTAGAAACACAGTGGAGTTTAAGAACACAACATCTGCAGGGTGGGAAGGTAGGAAATTGACTCACAAGAGACACAGCTGTGGTCTTTTTTCCTAGTTTTAATATGCAGTTAAAAACAGAATACAAGTAAAACACAATGTAAAAAGAACCTCAACATGCAAAACAAAAAAAGGCAATAAAGTAATACAAAATACAAGAAAGCAAAAGCAAACTAGCTTTTCCCTCACAGCAATTTGTAGCAGAGTCTAGGTAAGGTTTTCCAGTAAAGTTTGGATTTCCAATTCTTTCTTTGGAAAACAGGTGGTTTAAGACAAATGGATTGTGAGGATCATTCATCATGGGCAGAGATGGCAGAGGGAGGTAAGTCCTCATCCACCAAACAAGACCCTTCTATTGCTCCCTGTCCTTCAACACATGTTGTCTTGGGGAATGATAGAGCCAGTTCCTCATTCCCAGATTAATAAAGGTTTTTATTTACGGGTGATTTTAGTTCCAAAGAAAGAAAGAAAACACTTGGAAACCAGTTCTGGATCTTTCCTTTTTAAACCAATTTGTGATTGCGCCCAAATAAAAATGCTGCCACTTCTCAACCTGTTACCCCATCTTCCTCATTTAACTTCATATTAACACTAGATTTAAACGATGTTTAGCACTGCATCCCCACTCATTCAGAGTTAAGGTGTTTCTTAAGGATTTGTATGTCTGGTCATATTACCTATCAGTTCTCTGTCTTATACTTCAGACAAGTGTGTTTACAAAGTGACTAGCTCCAGTTATAGCTCATTGCAAGCTACAGACTATCCACATTTTTCCAATTTTAGATGACTTGCTTATCTTTTCAGAGTATTTTCCAAAGTATCAGAAATCTCTAACTTAGGTCAGAGATCTCTTATACAATTAGGAATTCCAAAAATACATTCAAAAGTCTTTTTGATACCATCACAGATGATTGTGTTCCTGGGGTGTCTGCTAGATTTTCAGTTCAAAGAATTTTTCTTCCCCAGGTAAAAATAGATCTATACCTAGATCTGTTTCAAGGTGTTCCCAGTTAGACTTTGGCCACTGCAAGAAAATACCTCAGGATCTGAATCTTGTGGCATCTATGACTCTCAAGGTATCCCTGTCAAGACTCCTAATGAGAAAGATACCATGGTATCTGAAGTCTCTTTGATCCCAGCACCAACAACCATTATCTTTACAAATTCTGCTTTTGGCATTTGACAGAATAGAAATCACTTGATGGAAACAGAAAATTTTTCCTATATCCAGTTGTCCACCCCACTGCACCAAAGCTGTCACTCATCACAGATACTTTAGATTTTACTTTGGGGGCTATTTCAGTTGGGATAAAAGTGCAAGGTGTTTGGATCACCAAGGACAGATGTGAGCACATACATATAAAAGAGTTGCTTGCTCTGATCAAGGCATCGTCAGTTCCCTGGTTGTCTTTATGTCATAATAAACAATATCACAGTCATGTGGTACTTCAACAAGCAAGGGGGAACTAGGTCTTAACCCCTTTATAGACCAGCCATGTTATCTTGGGTTATAGCTTCCAGCACAATTTCACTGTACAGGCATCCTGTATCCCATCGAAGCAAAACTGTGTCAGACAACTTGAACAGGACAAAGGCAGAATCTCAGGAATGAAAACTAGATCAGGAGGTCTTCCAAGATTTGATCCAGCTGTGGTAAATTCCTCATATAGACTTCTTTGTCTCATATCTGAATAATTTGCTGGAAAAATCTGCTTCAAGACTCAATGTAAGAAAGCTTGGAAGACAGACACCTTTTCTTTTGTTTTCTTTTTCTTGGACAGGAATGCTCCTGCATGCTTTTCCTCCCTTTGTCTGATATCCAGGGTATGTTTGAGCATTTAGAAGGCATTCACCAAGAATACTGGGGTTACTCCCTTCTGGTCCAGGCAGTAGTGGTTCTCACTTCTTTTGGCAATGGCCAGGGGCGATTGCCACAAGTTTCCTTACAAAATGGATCTAGTCACACAAGAACATGGCTCTTTGGTACACTCCAATCACAACCAACTGCCGGAATTATAGGGTCTTAATTCCCTTTAGACACCTGTGTACTGAGGATGTGTAGCAGGTATTAGTGGAGGCAAGAAAGCCTGCTGCTAGAAAATCATGTACTAGTAAATGGAAAAGGTTTTCTAGCCATACCTCTCAACTGTACAGATTTTTTTCAGAATGTGCAGATTTTTGCCTCATATTTTTGGTCCTTTTTTCATAAAGTTGTGTTTTTCTGGCAAATTAGTGGCAAAGCATTAAAGACTGAAGTTAGAAAATAATGAATGACAATTGAGTTTTAGACTTCATATCCTTCAGAAAAATCCATTCTAATGCAAAACATGTAATTCTATCAACTTTCTAGGTTTGTAAGAGCAATATTTAAAAACTGTCTGTATTTTTGGAACTATGTACCAATTTTATTATGGCTTTGTCCAGATTTCTTGCTCTAAGATGTTGAGATGTATGGTTGGTGCCAGCAACATAACCAACCCCCATTGAGGGCTAGTGTTTCTCTGGTTTTACAATATTTGTGTTAGTTGCTATCCTTTGGCCCTCCTTATTCCTCCATCAAAGTTTGTTTACTAGCCATTTCAGCATGTCAACCCGTGGATCCTCCTCTATCAATTTATTCTCATGTCCAAACATTTTTGAAAGGGGTTTTGCATAAGTGCCTCCCAATAAAACTGGCGTCTTCTCATTGAGATCTTAATTTTGTGGTAGTGACGCTAACATGTGTTCCACTTGAATTAGCTTATCTGGCTGACTTGAGGTAATTAACTTGGAAAACTGTTTTACTGTCTGCTCTGACCTGTTTGGGAAGAATATCTGAGTTTCAAGCTTTTATGGTGAGTCGGCATTATCTCATTTTCCACAGAGACAGGGTTTCTTTGAGGACTAATTCTTATTTTATGTCTAAAGTGGTATTTGAGTTTACCTAAAGCCAAACTATCCATCCCACTGTTTTCTTTATTCCATCTCCCTGTTTTCTTTCTTCCATCTCACTGCTTTCTTTCATTCCTGAACCTAAAAATGAGAGAAGGAAGGAGTTTCCATACTTTGGATGTCCACAGCCAACTCAGGTGCTATCTTGACCAAAAAAAACAAACAAAAACGAACACATATCTTTGGATCAGTTGTTAATTTCTTGTGAAAGGAAGAAGGGACAACCTGTGCTAAAACAGACTATTTCCAAATCGTTGTGTCAGTCTATTATATGTTGTTATTCTCACCATAGCAAATCTATTCCAGGGTCTTGGCTGCTTCTGTGGCTTTTTGGAAAGGGTTGAATTCTAGAAGTATTTTAGAAGCAGCAAATTGGTCCTCTGTACATACATTTAAAAAGCACTACAAGCTTCATTCCTTCTCTAGGTCTAAGTCAGGCATTACTAAGATCATTTTCAAGGGGTTCCTGTATCCTTCTTCTACCCCCCCAAAATGTAGTAAGCTAGGGTAATCTACCCATATAGCTAAGGCTACTGCAGCAGTGATCAATGTGAGGAACATAGTACAGTTGTGTAAATAAACGTACTATGACAGTAGATGTCTGAAAGATCACTGCTGCAGTAACTGCTCACTCCCTCCTTCTCCCTTTTACTTTTTTGATTATGCCAGGGTGTGGATATATTTTTACTCATGTCTATGTACTGTCAAGGCTCAGCATTCCTATCTCAGTTGGCATGAATGCTCTGAAGTGCTTGGTGTTCAAACATATTTTCAAGCATCTCAGTTTCAGCTGCCTAATGGTTTGAGCACATGGAAGGTGCTCTGTAGCTTTGAATGCTGGCTGTTACATCCTTTGCATTATATCACTTCATACAGCCAAGGCTACAACAGTAGTGATCATTCAAACATCTGCTGTAATGTTAACTTTACTTAGAAAACTGTATTTTCCTGAACAGGTTTGTGACTAAACTTTCCAACAGGTTGTGGTAAGTGGTGTATCACTTAAAATAATAATAATAATGATAGTAATCATAGTTTAGGATTCAATACAAAGAATTTCAGCTGAATGTGGTGGCATTTTGTTCAGTAACAGTAATGAATCATGCATCTTAACTGTCCAGATTCTAGCAGAATGTCTAGATTTTGCCTCATATTTTTGGTATGCTCCTCATTAAAATTTTGGTTTTCTGGCTAACCACTGAGGATTAAAGTTACTGAATAATAACACACATTTGAGTTTTAGACTATATATCCTTCAGAAAATGCACACCAACACACACAAAACCTGTTATTCTAGTAATTCTGTACATTTATAAGAGAAATAGTTACAATCTGTCTCTATTTTTGAGCCTATGTCCACCAATTATTTTTGGATTTCTCCAGATTAAAATGTATAATGGATTAGATCATAATTCTCAAACTTCCTCACCAACTTGTGGAATGCTTCTTCTTATAGTGCTGGACAATTGGGAAAATATTAAACAATTATTGATAAGTTATTAATGACTTCAGATACGTTAAATTGGTAAAATGTGTTACTTTATACATATAAAAGTTCCTTTGGTAATTAATATGAGTCGGTATTATTTACCATAAATAGTATATAATAAAAATTGTAAAAATGAATGTGTGGTCAACGGTTTCAGTATAGAACAGTGTGAAGCAAAGACTGTCCAGTTTTAAAATGAGGACTGTTCATCTTAATGGGTATGTTTGAGAGATATGAATGGATACTTACTTTTTAGTACTTGTGTTATAAGGTTTGAAACTCTTAAGCTGGTCATTAATTAATGACAGTCCCAAGCTGTCTTCAGAACTCCAGTTCTTAAGCAGGATGTATTAAACTAATGAAGAATTAGGACTTTAAAAGAAAAAGAGAGAGAGAGAGAGAGATACAGAGAGAAATAATGACAGTTTTACCTTCCTTGAGTTAACAATTACTCAAGAGCCAGCAGCCTATCTTTCCACTATCCCCGATTTGCTGAGATAACATTGAGCTCATAGAAGTGCTGCTTTGTTGGATACATTTCCTTTTTTCTATCTTTCTGAAGTGTGCCATCCCTGCAGGAGAGGCTTAAGAGACGGTGCCACAATGATAATGAAGGCCAGACTCCTTCGATGATCTGTCATTGGTAAGCATCATTCAGTCTGAAGTGGTACCACATGGAATTTTAAGAGGGATGGTCACATTGTATGCAGTTTTGCAACTGTAGGGAGGGGGCCTGCACTTGATTAAAAAAAAAAATCTGGAGTGAGATGTGAGGTTTAAGGCATGGAACTTGTCAGTGGAATCGCATTTATCAGATATATTTTCTTTATTCCCCCCCAGGATATTGGACTCTAGGACTGACACCTTTTCAGATACTCAGAAGCAGAATATTTTAAGGGTGCATGTAATTTCCAGAACAAATCATACCTTTAATTAGCACAATGGACTGATTTCATGTTGCTGTCTAAATAATGCTTATTTTAATAGAATTTACATGGTTTCCCTTGTTTCACATCACAGCAACATGTTTCAGATGCAAATTTCTCTTTGCAACATTACAGAAAACAGGAAATAACATTATCCTAAAACCATAAGACAGTTGCCACATTCATTTATTTTTTCCTCATAGAGTACAGTTACCCAAATAGGGATTGCCCTGCATAAATAAATGAATACAGGTGTTAACCCTGAGAGGCTCAAGTAAGTCAGTAAGTTTTTAGTGAGGTATAAAGGCAACAATTTGACTGATATTTAGTAGATTTCACTGAATCATTTAATCTCTTCGGGAATCTTAGCTGTTGATGTTTCTGGACTATCAGTTTGCCTTCACTTGAAGAGGTATTCCCAGGGTTAATTGTGAGAAATGTACTGGCCCTGATTACACTAGTAGTATATTTTTCACTTAACATTAATATGTGAGCTTTCAGACAGCATCATTGTCTTGGTAAACAGGCACTGTGGGTATAAGCTAGGCTAATGTGGACCCCACTCTCTGTATAACCCATTAGGATTCAACAATAAGAAACATAGGTATGGTGGTACAAAGGGTTACCAGATGCCTTGCATTTTTAATTAGTCTGAGCTTATATGATACTAAAAGTGAAAATCTGTCCTTTGTTGCATTCTATCTTGTTTTGGTCTTCCCCGTTCTGTCTTTTTGGCAGAATGAATGGGTTGCAACTGATACATTGCAGTTACTTTAGTTTCAACAAGGGGACATGGCATGGTGGCCTTCTTTAGAGGGAAGTGGTCTTCCACAACTTGATCCCTTCCTCTGAATTGTCTGCTAACAGAACAAAGGACATAGTTTTCCTGAACCCATGTTTTTCATCGGTAGTGAATAGCATTCCTTATGTAATGGAATTCTTGGGTTCCTAATACCAAGAGAGAATATGGAGCTGCCATTAGGTCCTTTAGATATTTTCACCAATGTTTCCTTTAGATACATAACCTGTGTTTAGCAAGACTAAGAAGACATTAGTTAATACCCAGTGTTTTAGGGAGAAGTCCTCATAACTCTTCAGGGACATGTAGCTACACCCACTGTGTCGTCACATGTTTCTGGTCTTCAGGCTGCAATGCACATAGGATTCTGATCAAATTATTCAAAGGTAAGGATATGTAAAGAGTTTTTTTATCCTGACTCCTGGGATCTGACTGGAAAGAATTTGCTGGAATTGCTATTAAGGGACATGCTTTTACCCGTGTGTGACTTTCATGTGGATGCACTTAAGATTCTTTGTGCTCTTCTTTATATGTAATGAGTTGCATGGGTACTTGAACTGGAGCCAAGTACTTATGGTTGCTGATGTTATATTAGGGTGGGTTATCAAATCTAATACTAGTTAAGCAGGTGTGGTCTGCCTGGCGATATTGTGTACATTGTTAAAACTGTTGTTTGCCCTCTACTTTGGTTTATTACGCTTTGAATGTTTTCTGCTTCTCTAACAATCATAGTTTAATATTTGGTTTCTTGAGTGGAACCCCATTAGTACCTAAGGATTTGATTTTTTCATTACCTTAAGGCTTAGCTTATCTAGTTCATCCAAATAATGGTTATTTTACTCATTAGTTATGTGTGGTATGAGCCAGAGATTGAGCTAGTGAAGGTTAGTAAGTTGAACACTTCACAACCCAAGGACAAAACGCCAACCAGAGCAGTTAGTAAATCCTTTATTGGAAAGCCACCACACTTAAAAACAAGCGCTTTCACTCGGTACAAAACCGAGCTTTTTCAAGTTCATTGAAAATGCAAAATATTCAAGTATTATATACCAAACCTGAGTCACATGATATGCATAATTAATTAATTAAGTCATTAACTCATTAAGATGTTAAAGGGATATTCATGAGTTAAACATCAAAGCATGAAGTTTGAATACTGGTTCCCATATGACATAAAGAATAAAATGCAGTGAATGTGAAGCCTAAAAACCATTGAATAAATACATCAATATGTGTGAATCATAACTTGTAAAACACTTCATTGATTAAAAAACATGTGTTCAACCACAATTAAATGTGGTGAAAAGTTCATCAACCAACTTAAACAATCTCATGTTGTTCAAAAACTAAATATTACACAATTACTTTTGTAGTTTAAGTTGTTATTAAAAATAATGAATATTTAAGAATAATAAATATTAAGAATAATAAATATTGAGCAATATTAAGAATAAAATATTAAATAGTGGCTTATACCAAAGCTTAAACAAAAAATATATACGTGTGTAAAAAATGTAAATAAATATGTATGTAAATGGATGAATTCAAATATATTTGATAACTAGTGCATGTAATAATATGTTGCACGAAGGTGTAAATTGGTCTCATCATGTAAAATGCAATTAAAAGAAACTAAAATAAACCAGGATGACTTAAAGGCTATAGTCGGGCAGTCCTTAGCTTCAGGACACTACTGATGTTTATACTCTCATTGAGCCCTGGTGGTTTACCTGCATCCAGTCTCAATTGCCACAAAAGTTCTCGGTACTCAAGTGTAGTCTCCCAATCACCACCTCTAGCCTCAGGCAAAACTTGTTCTAACACCATAAATTTAAGGCTCATATTAGGACAGGAAACTGTGTGTTTGAAAAAGGCGTTCGTTTCTTTTTGTTTAGAGATGTCGTATAGATGTTCATAAATACGCCTTCTAAGGGGTCTCTCTGTCTTTCCAACATAGAAACTTGTACATATTGTACATACCCCTAAATAGACTACCCCTTTTGTTGAACAGTTGGAATAACAACTAGATTTAAAAAGAAATTTCCTAGATGGAATGAATAACTTACAATCATTAATTATAGCATCACATTGTTTACATTGTTTACATTGTTTACAGGCACCACATTTGAAGGTGCCTAATTTACATCTGTTTTTTGTGAAAGTCAAACTGTCTTTCTTCTCAAATAGTTGTTTAAGATTGGTGTCCCTTTTCCTGACGAAACTAGGTTGTGCCTGTACTAGCTCATTAAGTTCATCGTGCAGCGTAAGTATAGGCCAGTGTTTCCAAATAACATTCTCGATCTCAGGAGCATTAAGTGAATAAGTATAAATAAAACTATTGTGCTGCTTTAAACCACTATCTGTTAAAGGAACTGGGCTTAAAGAAAGTCCAGTGCCTAATAGTGGGGGGTATTTGGTGTCTCTATTAGCAATAATCTCATCGGCCAACCTTGTTAATAAAGATTCAGGGTATCCCCTTTCCAAAAATAACTTCTTCATAAATTCTACCTCGTTAATGAAATCATCACTGTCACTACACATTCTGGCAGCACGAATAAATTGTCCCTTCACAATCCCCTTCTTTTGGTGAAAAGGATGCCCACTTTGGAAATGCAGGTAGGAGTTGGAAAAACTTGTTTTTCTAAAAAGTTTAGAAGAAAACACCTTTTTGGAATCATTTCATATAAAGAGACATCTAGGTAGTGCAGCTCTCTTTCACTAATATTACAGGTGAAAGATAAAAAAGTGGTAGTAGAATTGAGGTAATTGAAGAATTCATGAAACTGTTCTAACGGTACCGAGCGAAAGTGCTTGTTTTTAAGTGTAGTGGCTTTCCAATAAAGGATTTACTAACTGCTCTGGTTGGCGTTTCGTCCTTGGGTCGTGAAGTGTTCTTTTTTGGTTTTGATCACATTTTGCTTGTAAGGTTAGTAGGTTGAAGTAATCAAGAAGATTCAGGACATGGTCATATTGAGTCTTTGACTTTAATTAGCTAAATTAAAACTTAGCTATTGGGGGGATGTTGTATTTTCCACTTCTGATGGTACTTCCTCTAGTTACAGGTAGTCCACTCATTCTGCTATTGGGACATTTGTTTACTGGATATATGATAGAATAAAAGTTCAAACATAACGGTTGAGTATGGGTTTGGATCATTTCACTTGGAAAATAAGTCATAATGTTTTGCTGGCGTGATTTGATACTAAATGCTGTCAATCACTTATTTTCTTATTGCTACATCTGTGTGTTTTTATATTTCCAGTTGGTGTCAAAGACGTTGGTGGAATCCCTAAAGAAAGTTACATTCCAATTTATTGTGAGATTTAATATCTATTCAACAATGCCTTCATGACTTTTTTTTGGTCAATGGTTGTGCCAAGATTATATTATATGGAGTCCACACATATTCAGCATTAGAAACAGCTTAACATTTTTAACCAGAGGGTTTAATAAGCCTCCCAAAATTTAGGTGTTGTGTTCACTGACCAGCTGGACTTTGCAGATTAAAATTCCATTTAGTATTGTGAGGATCATATAAATCTTTCTAACATAGGCTGGATTTGCTTTACCTCAGTTGTTTTTTAATTACATGGTTTGACATCAAACCAACTTTTAGATGATTTTCATTGAGAGCTAATAATTTAACTGGAATGCTCACCCATGTTTCTTAGCACTGAGTAAAACTCTGTGGTTATTGACGGTGTCATTTCTGTTGGTTGGATATTAGTTCTCCAGATCCTGGAAAATGGGTTGGAAAAGGCTACATAAGCAAGTAGCCTGGTGATCAGTTGCTTCATGTCCTTTACTTCCTTCATTCTCTTTGCCAGTCAAAGATTCAGTAATGTGGAAGCAAACTGTCCAAAATGCTACATGTGGCCAGCAGCTGGGTGGCCAAAAGGCTGCTGTGAGTAAGCCACTCAGCTTGATGGTGATAGACTGATCGACACAGGCAATCTGGTACAGTACATAGTCAACAGGGCCATTTCTATTACTTGGCCTATAATACTGGTTGAAGAATTATGTATTATGGTGATAGTAATGAAGTCAAGATGTCTAAACTAAGTTATGTGTTCTCATTAATAAACTGGTCACAGTATCTGTGAATTATCCTTGTAATTTATAGAAAAGCTGGGTTAAGAGACAAAATAATTAGTGGTCTAACATGTTGATCCATCAAAATCCATAAATTTGCATTCTGAAATGCTGATAACCATTGCTTTCATCTAGGAAATATCAGAAAAGTATAAGATAGACTTCATGTCATGTGTTTCTCTAAGGACTGCACAAAGTCCAAAGGGCTCTGTTTAATATAATCAAATGCCTAGATGATCCCATAGGATTAGATAATCACCCAAATTAATCAATAAGAAGCCAGTCACAGCTGGTCACTTGTTAAACTTCTTGTTATTCACATATACAAGACTAAATCAATGTTCTAATTATTATTTTTTGATACTACCTTTCTTATGTTTTCTGCAACAGTTTCTACTCTAAGCCAGCAACCAAGGAGCCTCAATCCTCACCACTGATGCCAGTGAGGGACTGCCACTAGAAACAAAGATGGATGCACGTCTCTCACCAAGCACAATTTCCCTTAAGAGCACACTCTCCAGGCCTCAAAAAAGACCTCACACTCACTACTTTGGAGGTCTGTGTCCCTGTTCCAAGTAGCTGAGACACACACTTGGATATTTGATTTTCACACACACACACACACACACACACACACACACACACACACACACACACACACACCTGGGAAAGGCTGGCACAGATTTACCAGCTGTGCCCTCTCTGTCCAGATTATAAGATAATTACACTGTCACCAGTCAGCTACTCAAAGCTCTTACAAGGATAACCAATTATACTGAGTAAAAGTAATACTGATACAAATGGTAGAGTTTGACCAATGCAATAAGGCTTTCAGGAGCATCCACATTGTCACTAAAGTAAACATAAGTACTCTCAAGATATCAGAAGTATTCTCTAAAGGATCAGCCACAATGAAATGTATAAAAATATTTAATAATAAATAATAAAATAGAAAGCTTGCTAATACTGAATATTTAGTTACAATAAACACCTGAGTTTCAGCACAGGAGATATACAAAAATAATACAGTTGGATATAGTCATACTGTTGCAGAAGAACAATACTTAACTTAATCTCACTACATTTTACTGACTGACTAAAGAATTACTGTTCCATTACAACTTCTTATAGCAAGGCAAGATGATGAGTGCTGAGTTGCTTACTACAGCAAGGTAAGATTAGGTGTGTGGTTATGAGAGATATTTCCTGTCAGGTTCAAAATATCTAAAAAAATAATTTCAGTGCCGGTTATAGAATGACATCACATCTGGTCAGCTGAGTCTGATACAATACACAGGTATTACACATGTACTGCCCTACTCTCCCTGGCACAGATGGCACTACCTCATATAGTTACATTTTCTAACACCACAGACACAGAGCAATGTAAAAAAATATATAGAAACAATATGTAGGGTTGAACACAGCTGCACCAAATACCAACCACATACTCCTATTCAAAAAATGTGAAATACGACAAATGTATTTTAGCACTGGTGAGATGGAACATGACTGAACACCACATATCTAGTTGTATCTCAGTGAAATGTAGGGAAGAACATCTAGATGACATGAATTATTTCAGAAGTTCAGACAGTAAGATCCGAGAAATATGAACAGAAAACTGTGAAACAGAAATCACAGAGTAGAAGTGTGAGTAAAGGTCAGTCACAGAATCTGAATGAAGAAATCAGGCTCTTTAGGAATTTGATAAGATAAGCCAGTGTATCTGCCGATAGTCTCAGGTAATTGCCCGGTAAGCTGTCTGTGACTTGATTTGTTTTTTCTGGATTTTAGATTGTGCAGATATTTTTGAATTGTAGAGGTTGGGATGAGATAACAGCTGAGAGAAAGTAGTTGGTTTTCTCATGACTTGGGGATAAGGAGAGTGGATGAGGGATTATCTTTAACCAAAGATAGAATTATTGACAACCAAACGAAACGAAAAAATGAACTGCAGACCTACTAGCGAAAAAACCAAGTAAGCCAGAAGCCAAAAATGTAGCGCTTTCATCCACTGTTTAATACGTGAACTTCCTCAGAAACATTTTTAAATGATTTCCAGTTCCTTAAATAACTTACTATACAGGAAATGACATCATAACCATCAAAACTAAAAAAACAAATGTGGTTTTCTACAATAATAGTAATGTGTTGTCATAATAGTAAACAGTAAAAAAAAAATAAAAAAATATATGTAGATAAAAGCAATCATAAAAATGCAATGTTAGTTCATACTGTATAATGCAATGGTAATCAGCATGAACAGATGAAATACATATCCAAAAAACTCTCCCACATTTACACGACAATCACACACACACACACACACATACACACCCCCCCACACACACACACACACACACACACACACACACACACACACACACACACACACACACACAAAATATTCTGACAATCACTATGAATATGTAAAGTGCACATATAGAAGAATATACATAGAGGATGTGTATAGAAAAAATAATATATATACACATATATACATTCACTAAAATGTATATAATATATATAATATATGTTTTATGTATAAACAAATAATGTATAAATGATTCCATATCACTGAAAAAATGAGGGTGATGTAAAAATGTATGTGTACACACATGTACACCCACATACACAACATGCTCACAACACAAAAAAATCCACATGCGTGTGTTCATGAAAACCTATCTATACTTCAAAAAACATTTTAAATTGATGTAATCATTGAGGCCAGGCAACCTGTCAGCCCCCAACAAAAGTTGCCACAATGTCTCCTTACATTCTAAAACATTATTTAAATCTCCTCCAAAATCACTAGTGTTGATTTTTTCTAAAACTGAAAATTGAAATTTCTTAAAATCTCTACATGTTAAAGCATGCTTGGCCAAAGAATTGAGCTTATCTTTGTTTTTTATAGCCAAATTGTGCTCATAGATTCTTCTTTTTAGAAGCCTTTTTGTTTTTCCTATGTAATAATGCTCACATGAAACACAATTGGCAATGTAAACAACATAATCAGAATTGCAGTTGTAATAACTCTTAGCCCAAATGGTGTAATTAAGAGATTTTATGAATACACTGGTACTATTGCTGATAAATCTACACTGCCTATAGTTGTTGCATGCATAGGTTCCCCTCTTTATACTGGCTGCTCTTGTCATATCCTGATACATATTGTAATCTGTCTCGAGCATAGATAGAATTATATGTATAAAGTGACAGTTAAATGTAATAGCAACAGAGACTGTATTAGTGATAGTTGTAGGTAGGACAGGGTGAGGTAGTTTGGCAAGGCTGCTGTAATTTTACTTTGTGCATGACTAGAGTGTGTAGGATTATTTTTATACTTGTTTTCGAGGTCAGTGTAACATGATTGTTTGTCTGTTTTAACATGATGTTTTGTGAGTTTCTAAAATATCTGAATTTTTGGAAGGAGTTCTGTGTTCTGTCTTTATACCAGTATTTTTAAGCTTTGTCTCCTTGTAGCATAAGCTGATTGGTCTCTTTTCTGAGCCATAGTGGTGGATTTCATCTGACTGTTTTAATTCTTCTAAGTGCCTGGTCATTGTATGTATTCAAAGAGGTTTGTTTGAAATGAGTGACTGCTTTGTGTAAACACATGGTTTTTAATATGTTCCAATTGGAGAGTGACGGGGAGAGATAAACGTTTTCTAGTTGAACTTATATGTGTTGCATATGTGATTATAGATTAGGTTTTTGATTGTGCATTGGTGTTGCCATATAAATTATGCTGGGAGGTGGGCAAAACACTATTAGGCAAGCATCTAAAGACATGTGTTGCTTGCTATGTTAGAAAGAAGGCAATCTAGTGCCAACTGCCGATTAGTGTTATTGTCGATTCTTGTGGTGGTATTAGTTAGTTGGGTAAAACCATTCAAGATTATTGATTTTCTTAGGCTGTCTTAACTGGTAAGTTGCCAGTCTATGCTGAGGTTACCTAGTAAGTGGTTTCTCTGTCAATATCGTAAAATGTCTTGTCAAGGATATCTTCTGAATAAGTAATGTTATTATCTGATAATTATAATGTTGAGATGTATATGGTCTTTGTGTTATTGAGTTTGACATGAGATAAAATAAATTCAGCATTGTTAAATGTAGGGAGCATGGTGAGGGAGTGGTATTAGTTATAGAATGTTTTGTATATGAAGGCTACTTCACCTAACAAAGGCCATATTTGATAGTCTGCCCTCTAAGTGATAATGAATCCAGCACTCAGCTCACATGGGCATACTCCAGACTTTGCCACTGAAATTCATCCTTTACCCATATACTAGTCATTGCCAGTATGATGAAAATCTGTGTGTAGCAGATATAGGTTCATAGTTTCATAGGTTGGTACTAGGCTATCAGCCCTAGGGCCTATACAAGCATAGCCATAACAATTCCCTGGATATTTCTTCCTACAATATTTACTTCCCTGGACCCCTGTCTAGCAGGGCGACTGACATGATCCTCGGGGTGAATTTCCTATCTCCCATCCAATCGTCAAGGTTCCTTTTGAAGAGGGCCAAGGAGGTGTTCTGCTTGACATGTATGGGCAGTCTATTCCAGAGTATGGGGAGTCTCTGGGTCAGGAACCTATCCCTCCAGCATGTTTTGTTCATTGTGATGACAAGGTTTAGATCCCAGGAGCATGTGGCTCTGAGGTATTGGGATTTATTTAAGTGGAGCATGGCCAACAGCTCAGGGTTTGACATCGCCTTGTATGTTAAGCAGAGATCGCCTCTGAGTAGACGATATGCCACAGAGTATAGCTGGAGTTTTTTTAGATGGTCAGCATAGGGCATCTGCTTTAGGCCTCTGATTCTTTTAGTGAAGTATTTCTGCGGCCATTCCAGCTGTTGTAGATGTCTTGTGAGGTACATACCAAATGGGGCATTGTACTCTATAATGGGTCTAATGAGGGATGAGTACAGTGGGACAATGACCTCCTTTTTTTTGGATGAAAAGTCCTTGGTGATGAGGTGTGCCACATAGAAGGATTTCCTGACTGTTGTGCATTGTGGTTATTGAAGGTGAGACCACTGTCCACCTGTGTCCCTAAGTCTCATCACACTTTCTGTGTTTAGTGTACTGCCACCTATGTGGTAATTCATGGGTACATGGTTTTTCCCAAAGAGGATAACTATACATTTCTTGGCATTAAGCTTGAGCCTATGGCTCTGGCACCAAGCATCTGTTTCTGTAAGGCCCTTTTGTAGAATATCCACATCATTTGGGGAATCAGTAATAGTTCCCAGTTTGCAGTAATCTGCAAATTTTGTTAGCCAGAGTCCCGTAATGTTGGCATGTACTTCAGAGAAGTAGATGCCAAACAAGAGAGGTCCCAGGACTGAACCCTGAAGTGCTCCACTTTTCACTTGTCTGGAGCTGGATTTGGAGTCATGTACTTTAAACCTATCCGTTTGTCAGATTGTACCTTGGCATTTGGTCATCCATCCATTTTGTGAATGCATTCGTAGTGTGTTATGCAGGGCCTTTCTGTAGAAGCCTGTCTATGAATTGCAAAGACCGAGTGTGCTTTATATTGTGCATGTCATGAGTGTCAGTGTCCTGTGCAGTTGGGTAATCTGGGCACAATACTCTGTCATGTTTGGAATAACTGTCAAGCCTCCCCAAAGTACTATATATATGGTATACATCCACAGATTGCTCCCACTGTTCTTTACTAAAGTCTAGAGTATAGCTAGGGATATTGATGAAGTTGGCAAGGAAATACGTGCCACAACCTTGGGGTGAAAGTCTGAGCTCACATAAGCAGATCATTCTTCAAGTCATGATGAAGAATAGAGCTTGCAATGATCATCAAACTAGAAATGAAAAAAAGGTACTATTCAATACTACATTTCAAAAATGCCCGTTCTGTGTATCATTAGTGTCTGGTCTAATATCCTCAGTTACCCCCCCCCCCGGCACTCCAATGATATATTTTCTCCATCTTAGAACTTTTATCTATAATATCTGTGTGCATCTGCACATTTGTGTGTGTGTGTGTGTGTGTGTGTGTGTGTGTGTGTGTGTGTGTGTGTGTGTGTGTGTGTGTGTGTGTGTGTGTCTGTGTGTGTGTGTGTCTGTGTGTGTGTGTCAATATGGTTCTATATGCATATTCTGTGATACCTGTGCACCCAGCTAAACATACAGGTTATGGGCATATTGTTGTCTTTTTCTATTGCATCTAATATGCCCAGATACCACTGGCACTCTAATGTTGCTGTGTGTACAGAATATCCTTTTCTCTTCATCTTAGCAGTTTTATCTACTGTATCCATATGTATGTATGTGTGTGTGTGTGTGTGTGTGTGTGTGTGTGTGTGTGTGTGTGTGTGTGTGTGTGTGTGTGTGTGTGTGTCTATGAATATGTATGGTGCTGCATGCATATTCTGTGATGCCTGTTCACCTAGTTAGACATACAGGTCATGGGCATATTTCTTTTCTATGCACCCTGTACTTCCTTTGTATGCCTATAGTTCTGTAACTATCATTAATCAATTAGTTGATATGATTAGAAAAACTCAAAGGTCCTTAAATGAATCTACAGTTTCAATCACTGTGTGCTCTATTAAATATTCACCTTTCAGTTTATGTCTCTGAAATCTCATATGTTTTTTTTTTGTTTTTTTTTTATGTACTGTAGGTCAATTTAGTCAAGTTAATTTGCAGACATGCCCTATCCACACCTTTGGGACAGACTTCCACTTCATGTCAAACAGAGCACCTCATTGTCCCTCTTCAAGAGCAATATGGATGATTGTATAGGTAACCATAAATTCACCCTGGGGGGTTCCACCTGTATCCCTCTTGGAATAGGTGCTGATTGTGGAAATAAGGGTAGAACTTTGCTAGGCTTATAAGGGTTCTAGGGCCATTCCCCTAGTAACTTCCTATGATCATATGATCCTGTGATCTGTAACACATTATCAGTTTACCCAATTTCAAGTTATCTGTCTACAGACTTCAGAGCATATCAGATGAAAAATAAAGGTCTGAAAGATACAATCTAAATAAGTAAGGGCCTAGGGCATAGCCCTGTCGGACACCCTGACTGTAACTAAGAATTTCACCTATATAAATTGCTGTATGATACTTGCCATGTCCGTTTTGCTGTGCAGCTATCCATCTTATCAAGACTAAATCTAAAGCTAGTATTTCTAATTTATTGATCAGTGCTTTGTGTATGACCCAATCAATGCTGAAGTTAAGTCTATATAAATTACATCACAGCACAGTTTTTCATTCATAGCTGTTATTATATTATTATACAACATCTTGGTATAGATGGTACTAGATCTATTTTCAACATATGCATGCTGATATATGGTTTCAAGTCCCAACCTTTCTAATTCTGATGATACCTTATCCAATACTACCTTCTCCATTATTTTTCCATAACATGAAAGTAAACTTAAGGGTTTATATGACTCTAGTTTTGTCCTACTCCCCTTTCCCTTAAATACAGGTTTAATAAGCACATGTCACCAATCTTGCAGAATCTCCCCATATTTATAAGAGAAAACAACAGTTCCACTGTGCACGAATACTCCTCTGTGTCTTGGCAATTCCACTCGATACTATAATATCACGATCCCACCAAAGATGTTGTAAATGACACAAAATGCTTTACAAGGCAGTCAAATGGTGTAAAGCATTTTGTGTCGTTTACAACATCTTTGGTGGGATCGTGATATAGTATCGAGTGGAATTCCCAAGACACAGAGGAGTATTCGTGCACAGTGGAACTGTTGTTTTCTGTTATTTTGGTTGCTACACTGTTCATATTTATAAGACCTAGTAAATAATAGATATAATAGTACTGTAAGTTCTTGCTGAGGAGTTTTCAGGTCATTATCACTTATTCCATTTTGTCCCAGTACTTTGTTTGGATCCAGTTTGCACAGTTCTTTTTCAACATTATTTATTTTGATTCTAGTATCAGAGGTTACCTGGATATCTCTAGAACAACTTATCACCCTCTTTGTGGAACCACACTGTTTTGCATAACATTTTGTAAATATATCTATAATCTGTTATGTCTAAGAGTAAAATTTAGAATCTACATACAGTGTATCAATGTGTATGTCTTTACTCCTTCCACATCTTATGTATCTATAAAAAGGTTTCCTATTATACTCAATATCTTTATAAAAATTTTCTTCAAAATGTGTTTGATTTTGTCTCGCACTATGCTTAATTTGTTTGCCCAGCTTGTTGCTTTCACTTTTCAAAGTTGTAGTTCAGCCTGTTTTCCATTTCTTATATTTTGGTCTCTCACCTTAATCAGATATCTTGTTGTTATGCAAATATACCCTGATGTTGTATGCCTAGATCCTGAAGTTAAACTTGTTATTTATTTATTTATTTTTTGCAGTCAAGCAATTTCTCTTTCAAAACTTTTCACATACCTTCTGCAGTTTTAGCACTGAATGCATCACTGCAATTAGTTTTACATAGTGACTGTTTTGCTTCCATACAATCTGTAATCAATCTTCTGTGCATTGGTTTAGATTTTGGTTTGTCTGAATTATCTAGCAACAAATTAACCTTTATAACCCCATGATCATTGCACAATAAAAATGGGAAAACTTGACATGAAGTAACAGCAATTTATTTAGGACCACAAACAGTATCAAGTATATTCCTTTCTCTAATAGTTTTTTATTACAATCTGAAGCAATTACTGTTCACAAACATACATTGTAAAAAAATTCTAGTAAACAAACATACATTGCGAATAATTTTCTTACTGATGTCAATGAATCTATTTTATTCCAGTCTGTTTCTGGTAAATTTTAGTCCCCAGCCACTATTATTCTTCTTCCCTCTTGTGTGAAGGTCCTGAGTAGCATATATTTTGTTCTCTCTCGCTTGTGGTGAGGAAGAACACCAAAAGAGGAACTGTTTATGAATTTCACATAAGTCCATCCCTTCCATGGCCAAAAAATCCTGTAAACTATTTGTAGTATGTAATAAGAATGAGAATTATCAATCTATCCAAATGAGCTTTCTGTTTCCTTCTTCCATTCTTCTCTGCACTGTCCAGTTGAGGTACTTTCAATGTGCTATTATTTTTGTGTAAAGTTCAGATGGATAATATTACATTTCTGTATCTTCCTCCAAGAATTACATCATCATACCATCAAGCTCTCATAATAACTGTAAAATTCTTAACTTCAATTCTGCAGTAGAACATCTTCAACCTTCCGTTCATTGTAGTGGCATGGTGGGATTCTCTAATAATCCCATTCTGAACTGTGTTGCATGGAGTGGAAGAAACTGTGTATGTTGACATGGAACTGTCATTAATACATGCACAGCACTGGGCCTTCTACAAACAGTGACACTATCTGCATGTTTTAACACATAATGGATAAGAAGGCAATTAAAAGACAATGATGCTTAACTTTTAGAATTTGGGCAAATGCAAGTCATTTGTGTATAGTGACTGGTACATTAGTGGCCAGTACTAGGCAACTTGGCTTTGTTATTATAGGTGTTTGCAACTATGATATGTTGACAAGATGCAGATGAGTACAGTTACAATATCACAGTGTCTTGTCTTAGAACCATAAATATTCACTTACATACATCCTCATGCACTTGTTGTGGCCACCTGTAATATTGCAGTGTCTGCAGAAAAAAGCACTGGCTTGATCAGTTATCTGACAACAGCAATTTTGTGGAGAAATAAAAATGACATTCTGGCTATACAGAAATTACTCCTACACTCAGCTGAAAAGGAAATGATATTAGTATATACCTGTGTTAATGTGTCTAGGAGTTCAGATGGCAGTGTAGGGCTTGAAGGACATGGCATTTTGTTTGAGAACTGCAACTTTGCATTGTTAGAACTGCACCAGGACGCGGGATTCTAAGATGGCCGACAGCTGAATAGTACACAGTTCACCCTGCTCCCAATCTCACATATAAATCTAACCTAATCGACTGCTTCAACAGCTATAAAAACCTTCAAAAATATACTCCAGTGTGAACAAATCTACTCTACCTTCTATAAGGTTCATATTTTCCAGTGCTGAAGTAAGGAAAAGAGATACTTACTTTTGGTTCAAGGAGCAGTCTTGACAGCATCTCCTGTACATGTGCTTGGGCATACTGGGATACAAAACGTTGCTATAAAAGAAGACAAGAAAAAAGTATCCTATAACACAAGAAGTATGGAACAAATAGAAACACATTCTTCTAAGACAAGGCTATCTCTAATTACTTTTCCTGATAAAGAAGTTTCCTCCAAAAGACAGAAAACCACAAAAATACAAGCTGAAACTGCAGAGTCATCATCAAATTCAAAATCTGAACACTCCTTCAAAATGGAAGAACTAAAAGCAGCCTTGCTTCCCCTGCAAACTGAAATCCAATCTTTTTCCTCCAAACTTACAGCTTTTGGGATAATTTAAATCAAATTCTAACCAGACTTGACAAGAGTGAGCCAAGAATGCTGAGTAATGAGATGAAAATAGATGAGGTACAGAAAACTTCCTCCATCACTGAAAGATCAATCAAAGAAATAAACCATAAACTGATTGATCTTGAAGCTAGAGCAAGACGCAATAATATATTAATAAGAGCCACAGAGAAATGTATGAACAGTCACAGCTAACCAACATTGCAAATGAAGTACTTGATCTCCTTTTAGAAAATAAGGCACTATCACAATCAATCACCATAGAGAGAATCCACCATGCCCTAAGAAAATCTCAAACTATGAATACTCCTAGACAAGTGTATGCAAGAATTATGAATGCATCTCATGCCCAAACTATCAAAAAATAAGAAATCTGTCACATGGAAGGGCAATAAAATAACCTTTGCCCAAGATCTTCCTCTGCCGATTAAACAAATAAGACAAACTTTATCTCCCTAGTGCACATACTTAGTAAGCAGAAATATAAAGTTCCAGACAAAATAACCAGCAAGTCATCTTCCAAAGCAATGGAAATAATTACACTGCCAAACATATTGATGAAGCAAAAACAGCTTTTCTTAAAGCTTTTAAGGAGCTTCCAAACAAGTTAGCTTAAAGAAGAGAGATTTTCCTACAATATCTTTACAATGTAAGCAGATGCTTACCATACACTCAGCTCGTCCTTCTATCTCCTTTTTGGCTGTTGAAAAAGAAAACAATAAGGTAAAAAAGCATATTTTCATTTCCTAAATTATAAACGACACTGTTTAGCATCTCAATGTTCTAAATCTAGGCCTCTCGGCTTAACCATACAGTCCTACAATGACCTACGACCTCCCAGATGCACCTCTGCCTAAACACCATGTAAAACAGGAAGAGTAAGGGGGCTAGAGGTGTCTACATCATTTGCTGATGTAAAAAATAACTTCACTAAGGCATTTTTCAGCAAACAGGATGGATTTACATGCTATTCTAGTCCTGCATCCAAAGAAATTCATCTTCATCATTCAAAAAGCGAAGAAAGAGATAAACAAGAAAAAAAGAGAGCTACATGGTGGTTGGAACCAAATTGCGAGGTGCAAATAAGGTTAATGCTCTAAAATTATTTTTATAGTAATGGTTTATCTCCCTGTTAGTGTGACTTTTGAAGGTTTGCATGCTGACTCCCAGGCACGTACTGCCATGCACAGGTACAGATAAAGGCTATATCTGCCCCTTGTCTGTTGTATCAGGATATGCTCCTACAGCAACTTGACTTTGAGATACATGTGCTTATGGACTCAATGTTGAAGTGGTGATAATTTCTGTTTGTGTAACTTTTCTCTGCTTACATTGCCTTTATTTAAAGACAAAGATGTATTATAGTTGCTTAACAAAATTGACTACAGTAACAATACTTGTTAAAAAACACTGTTTAATATATAACTGCTATTAGTTCGTAAGAGGGTTTCACTACTTTAGCAAAGTATACCATTATAGATCTCATGTCTGTTAAGCAGTATATATATAAAAAAAAATATATATATTTTTTAACAACTGTCATTCTGGTTCAATGAAAGAATATACTAAGCAGGAATTTCTTGTTCTGTTACTACCCGTACTTTAAGCATAACCCAAGCAGGGGGGAAATGTATAATCTGTTATATACTTTAGTTGCAATAGTATAATGGTATGTCATCTTAAGGTCATTAATCCAAATAACATATTATGACATTTTGATACCTTAAACTTGTTAAAGGTATTATACCAGAGTCCAAGCAAAAGGGCTCTAAATATGCAATGGTTAGTAACTGCTTATTTGTATACCCGCATACTGGGTTTGGACAGCTCGGAATGTTTTGTTGCTATGATTCTGTTGGAACTTAGAATGAAAGAAAATGTATGTAATATAGTTGTTATTGTTGTTCTTATTGCTCTTTCACCTAGTGGATATTCGTGGGTAAGCACAGGGGGGTGGTCTGAAAGGGAAGGATAGCACCTATACAATGTTAGTTTCTGTCCCTCATTCAATAGGATAAGACAAATTAAAAGCTTGTATATGTCTTCTTCAATTAAAAATGTTAGATAGCATTTATCTCTTATTATTTACCTGATGATTTATAATGACTCGTGGAACATTAAGTGCTTAAAAAACAATAAAAAGAAGAATCTAGTAATGCACTTGATTTACATATCTGAGGCTCAGATAACCGTCATCCAAGAAACTCATATGAGGAAAGAACAGTCAGCGAAAGGTATAAAAAGAAAGTGGGTAAGTCAAATTGTAGCTGCAGGAAATTGTACAGCATCTAGGGGTGTGGCAATAATAATCAAAAAATCTTTCAATGGTACCATATTAACTACTGACTATGATCCTAATGGTAGATGGTGCTACTTTACGTGTGAAATCCCTATGTTTAAAAAACCCTTTTTAGTTTTGAATGTATATGGTCCGTGTATGTATCACCTAGCATATATATATATATATATATATATATATATATATATATATATATATATATATATGAGATATACAATCTCCTTGATAAATTTCCTAACTATCTATACATTGTTGGAGGAGACTGGAATTTGTTAATTAACCCAGATTTAGACCGAACAAATACAGAAAACAAACAATCTGTACTTCTCACTGCATTAATAGCTGAAGTAATAGATGATTTCATCCTAGCTGACCCTTTTGAAAACTACAGAATTGACGCTTCAATCAGCAAATTCACTTATTTCTCTCCATATCACAAGTCTTGGTCTAGGATAGATGTATTTTTAATCTCTGAGATTTTATTTAATAATGTAGTTACTTATTACAGTGACCCTAGAACCATTTCGGACCATGCAAAAATAAATATTACTATGAAAGAGGCTAAATCTACTCAGAGGTTCCAGCTGTCAGCAAGCTAGACCTTTAACCCTAACCTATTAAAAGAAAGAGAAGTCTTAGAAGAGATTAATGATATCTTTACCCAAACTAACAACAACTTTGAGGATGTGGGGATACCATATGATATCCTATGGGAAGCAACAAAAATTACTATCAGGGGAGTGTTAATCCAAAAATGTCTATAATCAAAAAACTAAGGAAGAAAAAAGTCTCAAATTTAGAATCTAAGCTAAAAGGTATTGAGTTAGAACTACAAATAAAGCATTCCCCAGAGCTAGAAAGCAAAATTATTTCTCTTCAAGGACAACTTCATGATATTCAGACACAACAATACTCTTTCACTGAACTCAAACTTCTCCACAAATACGTAGAATGGGCTCAAGCCCTATCCAAGGTGTTGGCAAGAATCATAAATATTAAATATTCTCCATCTAAGATAAAGCAATTATATATTAATGAAATTTTAAATACGGACATGGACATTATTCTGTCATTTGAAGATATTTACCAAAAACTATATGGTCCTCAGGCCCAACCTAGTGAAATACTAGTTGAGCAATTCATGGAAGAGCTTCAATTCCCTGTATTAATTCAGTCACAAGTAAATATTCTCCAAGCTCCAATAACCGTGGAGGATATTATAGTAGCTATAGACAAGCTGAAACCAGGTAAATCACCAGGACCAGATGGTTACGTAGCAGAATTTTATAAGACCTTTAACCAGCTAATAGCACCAATTTTACTGACTTTACAAATACATTATTAAGTTTGGTATCTCGGACCGATATATTAATAATTCTAAAACTATCCTCATACAAAAACCTAATTCTGATGCAGTAAATCCAGACAACCATAGACCTATAGCTTTTAAAAATATGGATATCAAAATCTTTACTACAATATTAGCTTACATAATAAAAAAAAAAAAATCTTACCATATATTATTTCATCCAAGCAATTAGGCTTTATGAAGAATAGACATGTCTGAGATAACACACTTGCTGTTGACTCAATAATTAGTTCAAAAGAAAAAGATGGCTGCCCCAGCTATGCATTATCAGTAAACACTTCCAAAGCATTTGACCGAGTGAACCTTTACTTCCTTTTTAAGATTATAAAACATTTCAATATTCCTGGGGACTATATTTATTTTATTTTATTTTACATTTGTTGACCGGGCTAGTCAAGCTGGACATACATCCGTTTACAGTCGAGGCCCGGGGAGAAAAGCTCCAGAACAGGTAAGCAACAATTTTAAATGACAAAAAAAATTAATATGCACAACAATATACAAGTTGAACAAAGGAGAAAATTACAAAAAGAATCTAAAAATACATTAGAAGTAGAATTAAAATAAGAGAAAAAAAAAAATTAAAGGCATGGTACTATAGTTAGACTAATAAATCAGATGGAAACAATATAGGAATACGTTACAAAAAGATTCTTAGTATATAGCCATGGTAAAGGCCTTATACACTAGAGCAATGACAAGACTTTACATACATAAGAAGTAATCGAACCTTATCCAAATTGTTAATGGCACAAGACAAGGTTGCCCACTCTCACCATACTTCTTTAATATTTATGTGGAAGCTCTTCTTCTTAAAATAAGCCAAAAAAACCTATCATCATTGCATGCAGATTTCTAAAGTCCAAATAAAATATACGGTGTTTGCTGACGATCTTAACATTTATTTCAAATTCCCAAATACTGATTCAAATAAGATTCTTAATTCCACTGAAAAGTTCTCGCAAATTTCTAACTATGCCTTCAACTCATCTATGTCAGTTATTTTTCCTTTGGACCCCTTGAGTAATAAGGAATTTTACTTTCCTTAAACCTAAATCAAAGTCAAGTACTCCCTCAAATATTTGGGCATTATGTTCACCCATTTTCATGCTGACCTAACTAAAAATAATCTGCTCAAAACTTGGTCTAGTATCACATTAAACATAAAAACATTGTTAAATCTTAATTTATCTCCTCTATCTAAGGCAGCAATTATAAAAATGAACATACTCCCTAAGCTACTGTTCCATTTCAACACTATCAATCAATTCATACCAAACAGCTTTTTTACCAAGTTAGAAGTACTCCTAGGCAAGTTTTTTGGCATCCTTAAAGTACCAGAATAAGTTATTCTAGACTTATATTACCTAAAGATAAAGGAGGTATTGGGCTACCTGACTTTCAAACATATTATGACAGTATAAATGCTAGCTGAATCACACAGATTGGAAATCTTAACAATGAATGGTGCCCTCTTTGGATTAAATTATATTACCAACATCTAATTTCTTCAAACATAAATCCTAAGGCTACACCTTTTTTAAATACTAAGACTCTAAGATCTTTTGAAATCCATCCCATAATCATAAGGAATATCCTTTTATTCTAGAAGCTGATATTCTCTCTTAATCTTTGGGACGCCCTTGTACTTGGACAACCAATCCATCTTAACCCTAATATCAGACTGAATAAATCTAGTCTAGTGCCCACTAATTAAAGATTGCACTTTATGAGACTTTTATCAAATTAAAGACCTCCCGATATAAAATATTAGGCAAAGATTATAGTTTAGGTAATAGTTAAAACATTATAATTAAACAAAAATTATACTTAACATAACTACAGCTAGTGTTAAAACAGGTGATCTTGGTACGCAGTTATGCCAACAAATTATAAACTCTTTTTCTTTTAAGATCAGAAATGCTATCTAATACCTATAGATTAATAATAAAAATTAAACATCAGGAATCACTCCTATTCTCAAGATATTGGGAGGAAAGGAATAACAAATTACTCCTGATCAAAAATCTGATGCTATTAAACTTACCATGAAGTTATCCCCTTTCAAAAAATTAATTTTCACCCAAATTAGGATTAACAATAATGCCTACCACACAACCTTTTTTCTAAACAAAATCAATTCTACACACTTTCCTTTTTGTCCCTCATGCCCAAACAAGGTAGCGTAAACCTTACATATCTTCGGGAGTTGCAAAAATGTATATACATTGTAATGTTCACTTAGATCTAAATTGTAAATAAAGGGCTATACCAAAACTACCCTCTCATGGGAAATTGCTCTTCTACATATATTTCCCTTAAATTGCACATATACAAATATGCACATCATAATAACGTTATGTGCCATGATGAAAGCATATATAGCCCAAAACTGGCTTGACAGCACTAAAACCACATGGGATGAATATAAAAGAATAGCTACGAAATACGTATTGGCTAACAAGTTAATGTCTTACTATCAAAAAAAAAAAACTTCTCTACTATCAGAAGTATTGGAAAAATTTCCTTGATGTCCTAATGCAGACATTAATGCAAGCTTGGAATAAAGGAGAAATATAATCTACATTTAGCAAAGGGGTCCATAAATGAACAAACTGATTAACATCCATTCTTCTCAGAATCGTGAGAACAGGTTTTTGAGCCTCGTTTATATCAACAGAGGTGACATCAAGTTTGTATATAGTGTTTATAATTTGTACAAGATACTGTTAGATAACTAGCTGGTTGTAGCTGTTTATGGTGTAAGGTCAGATATAGGTGATTTAAGACCAAGATATGTCAGTGCTAACTTTGCTCAAATATCAGAGAGTGTTGATATGTAAGTCTTGATTTTAGACAACGTTTTTCTGGTTTCCTAGTGTTTTATTTGTTTTGTATAACTTCTGATGTATATTGAATGCCTAAGATATGTTATATTGCTTTGTTCCTTGCATTGTTACTCCACGTATCTTGTCATTATTACTTTGTTTTTCTCTGTATTTTTTTAAAAATGTGGTAAAGTGAATAATAAAAATATTATTTGAAAAAAAAAGAGCTACACCAGGACAAATCTTCTTGTGCCAAATGTAAGCATTTTAAACATGTATCTTATGGTTATTTCCATGGGGAAATTCCAGATTATATGCCTTACTTTATCCACATTCACTCAAAGGTACATCATTACTTGTTCTTCCTCATAAACTTGAAGATTCCTTGGTCACGCTTTCAACCATTCTGGAAGTCATGGTCATTGATTAATTATCAAAATATTCTCTGATTACTGGTAGACTGATTAATGTAAACATAGCAGGGTTAGACAAATTAATCTAAGTGCATAAATACCACACAATACCTCTCTGATGAGACATTATTGGAAACATATATACTTGTGTGCAGGGGACAGTACTATCTAGCTCTTTTCCACCACCAATACAGTATTAAACCACTTGTACATTAATGTATTACTTGCATTCAACTACATACTGGTCCCCCTTTTGTCGGAGAGTTATTATCAGATTTGAAGCAGTTACCAGCGTACTTCTAATACAGCCAGCAATTGTTTTGGATTACTTCAGATGCAAATCTTACTTTTAAGTTAAGCTTTTATAAGGCTGTAGACATATTATGCGAATTTGCATTCAGCAATGGTAAACTAATGTTTAACCTGTGGTCAGAAAGGATATACTAATAATATGTGATAACATTTTGTAAAAGAAAGTAAAAAGTACATTTTGCTTTAATAAAACAATGCCAGAATCATGACAAATCCAATGTCAATGCATATTTGAGGACTTCATGAGATTTATTTCAAGACTAGTAAAGGTAACTACACCTTCATTTTTAAAGTACATAGATGCAGATATTTTTCATTCATATTGTTAAATTGGATTACAGAAATAAATGTTGAATGTTAGCATAGTGGCAGTATTGAACTATTAGTTTCTGCACTGTACTGATAACCTTTCTTTTCTTATATATACATAATTATTATCTTAGTAAAACTAAAGTGGTTTGCATATTTTGCAAGCAAAGTGGTCATTGATTTTCTCTCTCTCTCATTATTACCCTAAATGTCTCTGGCCAGGTTTACATTTATGTAAACTCTGTGTTTGTTTATTAAATGCATTGGAATTCTTAGCCCACAGTGAAACCAGTATCCTTAGATTTTGAAAAAAAAAGTTGTCATTTCTTCCTGCTGCTTGATATTGTCAGTCTAACATTCTTCAGTAATGATGTACATTTCAGTAGTGTTCACTGAATGAAATACCTTATAGGCCTGGTTTGTGAACTATTACTTGAGGAGGAACAAAATATGATTGCAGTGTTATTCCTACATGAATCCCTATGCTCTCAGGATGAAAGTCATCTTGTTGAAGTGGTTACATTTTTACTTGAAACGTCATAGCATAAAGGGCTGTGACTTTTGACTGTTTATAATGTCATTGAATTCTCTTCACCTTCCTTTACAACTCAAGAGCATGTCAAACAAAAATGCTAGATTTGCACAGTAACAGTTGTAGAGTTCATAACCTGAAATTTTTAATGTAACCTACAAGTCTCTTATATCACAATACCAGGAAATGACGAATTTACATTAATTTTATATCTTGAATCTGAACGCAAAATTTACAAATATACCTTAGAATCTTTCCCTATAACTCCATTGGATGACACTGTAAGAAAAGTTAACATCCTAGCATTCATTTAATGAACAACTAAATATACTGTTCGTTTTTATGCTGCATTGCTAAATAGCTAACAATTTCTTCAAAATTATATTGAGTGGCTTTCTATTCATTTCTTTCTCTGCATCTTGTTTTTGTCATTTTTGTGACTTCTTCAACCATGTTATCTTTGTCTGAAACTCATTCCTTTTTTACTATTGTCTTCAATTAAATTCCATATACTGAATTCTTGTTATGACTACTTTTTATCAGTATTGTAGCCTATATGTTACACTTACAATAGGAGAGAGACTTAGTGCCTTTGGTTTCTCATTTTTGTTTCTGGTGAAATTGACAGACTGCATAATAAATTACGCTAACATTTTTTAATGTTTTCTTTCATGTACATACCGTTGACATTATAATATATTCTCAGTAACTGTGTTAATTTAAGTATGCCTCTTTTTTAGATATTCTGATAGCCATTTAGTCACATTTGCCTCCATTTTGATAAAAGAAATATTTCTCTACTTCACATCACTCAACCTTTCCATGCCAAAAGGTACTAGCCTTTAGTCCATTGCTGCCTTCCCTCGGTTCACCTTAGGATATCAACACTTATTTTTCCATTAAGCAATCAAAAACCACAGAGAAGTTATTTTTATTGTCATTCTTATTAAACAGTGCAGTGGTACCCACCAAAATTATTCCTATGATTTCTCTTCAAATTATTATGTATACCTTGTAGTCATCCACAAATGGAATACGTTATCTTATTATAAAGTAGTTAAATACAGTGTCTTCTTTATACAATCCTATTATAGCTATTTTTTTATTTTTATTTTTTGTTTACTAATGCTTGTTATTCCACTAAAACGAGTACTCAGGTTTTGCTGACATTGCTATGAAAAGCTTTCCACTAGTGACTGTTCTGTAACAATTTCAGTAATTGGGCTTTACTAATGCAAGATAAATTGTTTCCCCTCCATCTTTCACATTGCTTTAAGAAATATGAGGTGTGTGAAAAATGTCAGCACAGAGCACAGGAGAAGAAATGGATAAACAAGTTGAAAGGAAATGAACGGAAAAAAACATACCAGTGTGCCAGATGGAGAGAAAAGGGCATTAACAAGAGTAGGTGCTGATGATACACTTCCTGGCCTGCTGGTAACCTGAATTCGATCCAAAACCCCAAGGGCTACAAGCTAACACAGCAGATCAAATCAAAGTATCTGAAGTAGAACACAGAGAATAGACATGCAGCTGAAACTGCATTTTAAATGTTAATTCCATGCATGGCTATTTGACAAGAACTACTTCTTTTTTATCTCACATTTGCATTCTTTAAACTGATGAAGGTTTTTTGAGATTTCATGTCTGCTGCGTTTTAGTTTATAAATTCAAGCTGTTAGTTTCATCATTTGAACTTGTACATGCTACCTGACCAGCTGTCTTTGTATAAACCTATGACTATAGTGCTCATTGCTAAATAAAATATGATATTCTATGTATGTAAACCAGATCAAAGGCCTTGAAAAATATAAAATGTCTGCCAGCAGAGATTAGTTAATGGAACAGTATGGTCTCTTTGTCTTTGTACTGGGCTGTGAAACAGCTTCATTATTTTCTGAATGCATTCTTCTTTTTGATTAACAAAGTCACTGAACAACTATTAAGAAAAAATTTTGTTTTGCTTCCAAAAAGTATCTCAGACTCATTTTCTGGTTGATATAAACAAAGAATAGATAAACTGGGGTTTATTGATTAAGGACAAAAGCAATATTCAGAGAAATGTAATAGATAATATATCACTACTAGGGTGTCAATGAAGCTGGTATATTAAATAATTTTTTACATGTTCTGTTGACTACCTACATAGCAAACCACAGACCTAATGTTTTTCCTGTTAACCATTGTTTCCTCTGTCAGTAGTTTCCAAATATGTTTTAATAATATAACTAAGAAAAATATGAATATTTTCATGCACAGATAACTCAAATCAGAACAGGAATCTAAAACAGAAAGTTTGTATCAATGAACTGTTTCATTTTAAATTTGTGATTTATCACTCTCTTCATGAAATTAAAGAACTGGAAGCCTGTATTTCTGGCAATGACCGTTATTATAGAAAACTCTATGATGTGATGTGATAAAATGTGACTCGGTGATAGATAAAGGACTGTATATAGACATACTGTGCAGAAGCTACCTCCAAGAAGAAATACAAATGTTCACAAACAGGGCAAGATGGCAGCTATGGGAAACACAGAATAAAAGATAATTTCTGATTTATAAAACATTGTTATAGATAAATATTAGCATATAGATATGCAGAAAATAAAAAATAAACTTTTAGATCCTTTTACCTGACAACTTCTTTGAAACCCCAGGCATTCAAAACAGTATAAAAGTCAAACCTTTTGGATAATGCAGCAGTGAAGTTCACTAAGAGCTTATTTTTCCCAAATACTGACAGTTGCTTAACAAAGCATCACATATCACAGGACACAGAATTTACTGCAGAAAACATTTGGTAGGCCTTGAAATATTTTACAGAGAAAAGAAAGTTTTGTAAGCACACAGAAGGAAACCTATACTTTAGAGCATTGGTATATGGGTCTATATCAGAACACCGAAGAGGCGTTTAATCAACCCCCCTTCATCGACACATAAACAGTGAATGCACTAAAGCGCTCATGATCAAAACAGCGATTTCTTTCCCTGGATAAGAAATTGTTTGGCCTTCCCCATTTGTTTTCCCCTTTCCCCACTGTAGTGCAATCTTGGAGTTGGTATATTTAGTTAGAGGGGTGGAGAGGGCACAGCCCCCCACGTTGGGGGGTGTGAGGTGTGAAGTCCCTCACATTGTTATGTTTGAAAGTGTGTTTGTTTGTGCTACTGATTTCTTTCCCAAGGAAAGAAATTGGTGTTCTGAGCATTCGCACTTTAATGCGTTTGCTGTTTATGTGTCGACAAAGAGGCGTTCGATTAAACGCCTCTTTGCTGTTCTGATATAGACCCTGGCATATTGGTGCTGGGTGACCAGAATTGATAGCTGAAAAAATGTTAGCTATAAAACATGGCTAAATATGAAAAATATTCAGTACTTTCCATATTAAACATTGTTCATAAGCTCATAACTCTGGTTATTTTCAAAAATAAGAAAATGTTCAACATGTTTTTGTGAACCCTGACTCATAAACAATATTATGCAACTGTGCACACATTGCTTTGTTCTGTTTTGGGCTGGAATGGAAAAACAAACTTTGTATCTAGAATATGACAGCATATACTTTACACATGCTAAGGAGTGAAGAAAGTAATACTGTTATATAATTCTGACTAGATTACTAAAAATGTCATATCTATATACTATAGAAAACTAATAAAAGGAAAGTTTAAAACCACAATTGTTAATTGAGTTAACTCAGAATTATCTTCAAATTTATAGTCAGGTGTTTCAAAACAAAATACTGATACTCTGCGCTTATCTCAGAATGCATATTTTGGTCACTTAATTAAATTAGATTGTGAAAATGTAAATTATAAGATGTAAGCCCCAAATGGCTGTTGGGTAAATTTCCCTTCTAGGTTTAAACAGTGATTTGATGATCTGATGTCTGCTATTTAATATCAATATCAATACACTGATAAACTGATCAGACAATAATCAGCCAATTAAGCAGGCATATCCAAACATTTTTTGTGCATGTACTGTTGACTTTCTATATAATGAAAGTATTTAGCTACAAAGTGTTGATGTAGCAAGGGCTTGAACTAGCTGTGGCTATCTTTGTAGTGTTTTTGTGTGTTTATGCTCCTCAGTTAGTCATTAATTGTCACAATAACATCTTCAGTTTTCTGTTTGAACTTTACTTTATTTTTTCCACAAAGATTAATTCAGCAAGAAGAGTGCAAATTTTTAAAAAAATCAACCTTTGTGTGCATAATTTAACTTGCCACTATTATGCAAGACTGGGCCTGCAGAAAATAAAGGCACACATCTAAGTCCCATCAGTAACGATAATCCAACGCCATAGGATTAAAACAATTAGTACCCTCAGTTTAGAACTTCTCATATATTATATACTATTTTTATTCAAAATTTAGATTTTATTCAAAAAAAAAAACTTGTATCAAAAATGCAAGGTATAAAGGTTTCTTATTTAGTAAGAACACCATAAAATAAAATAAATTGGATCACCCCTTAATGATATAGATGGAAGGCTTAAAAAGAATAAAAGTGAGTCAGAGATCTTTATTAACAAATATTCGTAGTTAACAAATATGATAAAATACCAAAAGACTAGGATAACAGATATAAAATGTATAATCTAAAAATCCATGCAGTGTCTGAAGAAGGACAGAATGGTGGTTACCATCTTTATAACATTTTATACATAACTCTTAAAAATTCAACAATGAAATAATGTGCTTTTGAACTGAAATAGTATACATATCTATGTGGAATACTTCTGCCAAACCAAACTCATCTCTAAAGTCAATATTAGAATATTTATTCCTTTCTAAAGAATGAACATATATCAAAAGGAGTGTCAAATATTTCTTAAAGGAAGGAAACAATATTGTAAGGTTTGACAATGACTTTGTCTCTAAAACAAAGGGAAGTTAAGTTCTACTTTGGTGTCTTTACTGATGCCATAATTTCTTTATCTAGCCCACAGTTTGCATCCTACCATCAACCTCAGATACTTTTTATCCTTCACTTCTAGCTTCCTCAAATGATATGCTTTCACTACCTATCCTTCTGTTCAATCCAAGAAAGCAGATCTCGCCACTGCTTTCTTGCCTTACTTTTCAGCTTTTTTGGCATTCTTCTGTCAAACACTACTCCTATCATTACGAGACACTTGGCTGCAGCCCACTCATTCAAGCTTTGACCTCCTTATTCAGAGTTCCCTTCTATACAGCCTCTCCTCCTAGAAACTCAAAGTTGTTAATCTGTTCCACTATTTCACTTTGATCTCAATTTACACTGGAAACTAAAATCATCAAGCAATATGTACATATATTATTAAATAATTTTATTGGCAATGTGATGTAATGGATGTTTTTAACTGTGTTTTGGACGAGGCAGATGATAATGCTTCAAAAATTCAAGAATATCATAATTAATAAAAGGCTTAATGAATTGCTTGAGTTTATTCAAACTGAATGAAAGAAATGAGTTTATGGACTTAAATTCTTTATGGTTTACACATTATTCTTATTTTTGGATCCCAAATATTTATTGATGGATTATAAGTTTAAAATGAGATATGTTATAAAACTGCCTCTCTTGGTATAATTTTGATTATTTTTTAGATAACAATGCTCTTACTTGTACTCTAACTACAAAAAAACTATGGTATATAGAACTGCTAAATATTTAGCTTAACTAAAATAATTTGACAATTTATTACGTGAAGAAATTGCTAGTCAGTTGTCTTGGTATGCTGGAATAAAACTTCGCATAAGACCCAGATGGCCCAAGTGCAGTTAGTAGCTTGGATGCTTGTTCTTATTCAGGGAGGGGAGGGATTGATGAGACTCTGCCAGTTCATGTTTTCTGGTGGATAGTGTAATGATATTCTTATAGAGGTGGGATGCCTATCTATAACCCCAGTGGAGACCAAGCCATAGGAGCTACTAGATGAGATAGTGTGCTGACTTTGGAGACATCAGCACTCTGGGAGTACCTCTCAAAAAGTCATATCACATTATCCTCCAAATCTTTTGTACAGACATCAGCATGTGCAGTGTTTGTTGGGCTGTACCCAGGCAACCTGCCATTACTGACAGCAGCAGTAGTAGGCTCTCAGGATTATTCACTTCCTGTGAGAGACCCAGCATTATCTGAGTGGGATCCAGCATCCTCATCCTGGCAACATTTAACATTTACACAGCCTCAAAGTAGTGACTATGGAAATGAACAGTTGAGCTCAGATGTGTACTAGAGCAGATTACTCCTCAAAACACATGTACAACTAAGAGAAACAAAGAAATACATCTTTTCTTATCCTTTAATAATAATGGTGTTGATCATATTAGTATACTTTCGGACTCATTAAAACTACTTCAGTATAGTATGATGTAAGAATAAATAAAACGAAGGGAGTGAAGATTTGACTAAAATACTAGAAGATTTAAATGCTGCTAAAGAAACAGTTCAATACAATACATAACCTTAATAAATGTGATAATATTTCTAAAAACAGAGACAGATTCAAATCAATAACGTAGCTGTGACTTTAGAAAAAAAAACACATTCATAATCTTACTTTTCATTACTAAAGGTTGTGCAGATTAGAAACAAAATCTAAAGTAATAACTAGATACATTACATACAAAATCTGCATAAATATAAGCTAATAGCAGATGTTGAAAAGATATTCTCTACATTCAAAATGTGTTATGACATGCTTAATAATCATTACACGGCGAAGTGGATGAAGTGTCAATGGAGGTGATTATTAAAGACAACATAAGAAATATGTTAACTGATGATACTGCTGAATCACTGCTGAAGCCTATATCAAGTGTATAATAATAATAGCAGACCATTAAAATACATTATTACTCTTGAATTAATATAATTACATAAATGTATATTTTTTACAGAATATATTTGTTAAAGAACATTTTCATAAATGTTCAAAATAATTGTACAATCTCTCCATCCAGACACATGCTCTAACAGTTTTCATATTAAAACAGAATGAACATCTTAGACTATATTCTTGTTACAAAATGGTGTCTTTGTGAAAAAAATGATTACAAAATATGTTGATTTTATGAGGCTGATTAATATTAATGTCTCTTATTTTTAAGAATCATGCAAGTTTAACAAGTTTAACAGTTAATGGAAAATGTGATATAATAGTAAAGTAATAATAACCATAATAGAGTTTTCTTGATAAAATTCAAAGGAACTGTTGATTAAAATCTTAGATACAGAAAAACATTTGGTTTTCTAAGCAGGAAATATGTATTCGGAATGTTGAATGGCTTGGGATTACATTACTATATTAGACATGTTGCATAATAATTTACAAACATATTTTAAGCTAAGAGTTGTATATCACAAGCAGTAAATATAAGAAAGTGAATTAAACAGGGTTATCCTCTTCTGACTTTTCATTTTGCCATAATAATGAAACTGTTACTAAACTCGTTAGGACGAAAATGCTCACACTGAATTATTTGAAATAGATGACCATTTACATTCAGAAATCTCAACAGAGTAGGGTTGCCAGACACAAAAATATGAACTTTGAAATCCATCTGCAAGGTAATAGCTCAGTAGATTAATATATCACTGATAGCAAAACTGAATGGTATATAGGAACATATGTAATAATATTGATGAATAACTGGAAAGCAGTTGATAAATCTAACTGATAATTAAATACTGTTAACTTTTTTCAGTTCACTATTACTAATCCTATCCATACACTTTCTAGTTATGTAAGCTCAAAAGTGAAAACCTACAAAACTTTATTGTTAAACATGTATAATTTAAAAATGGTTTTATATTTAAATGGGTTCTGTTCATTTGATCAACATTTCATTTTATCAGCAGAGAGCAATGGTTCATTTTATCTAAAACTCATTTTGTCTGCACTATGTTTTATCAAAGCACATTTCATAGAAAAGTGTGTGATAGTGTAGAAAATGACTACTAGTATGGTTTTGGAGGATAGGAATTAAAATACAAATGACTATTTATCAGTATTTTAACTATGATAATTCCCTCTGTCATGTTGTGCCATCTCTAAAAGATTATCCCCAGATTTACTAATCTTACATGCAGGACTAATCTAGAACTGCATGGAAGCGGCAGTCTAAGAAGTGGATGGCAGCACATCATGCATATTAATGAAGGCGCGCTGCCTGAACTCCTAATGCTACATGAAGCGTGGACGAGTGCAGGGGGCATGTCTGAGAGCAGAGCTCTCAGAAATAAACATGCCCCTGCAAAGCGGAACAGAAGAATGTGTAAATAAATGAGACTGCTCATAAGTGTCTGCATATCCCCACCAACAGTCCCCATGTGTTCAACAGCAACAGTACAGTCAAATAAAACAAAGAAACTCTTTTATTTATTTTTTTTTAAACCCTGAGTACAGCTAACCATAAGTGCGTGGGTTTGCCCATCGCTTAGCTGTGATTAAAGCAGCTGAAAAGGCTGGAGAGGATAACAAGGAATATATATGCAAATAATGCAGCACAGCAATAGTGTAGTGGTTAGAGCATCCGCCTAACGAACAGGCATTCCCATTTTGAGTCCCACTGCGCAGCACATATCATTTTCCTTGTGAAATCTGTATATGAACATATTTTTACATCTTATTGCCGTATAACCTACATAATAACATTTAATTTTGAATTGGAGTACTGCATTAAATGCACATGTGATGAATCAGTGTTATAATGAATAAGACACTAGTAAGTATGTTTAAGCACAAATAAGCAGTAGTAAGAATATATAAGCACTAGTAAGCGTGTTTAAGTGCATTTGCATGGGGGTAAGCATTGCCTACACTGATAAAGCAAAGTAGAATATAACTGAGTGTAAGAAACTGTAATAGGAGGTTAGCAGTGCTTACCATCACGCAAACCCACGCAAACCTGCTTACAACTGCTTTAAAGTGCCTTCATTACTCTGGCTCTAATGGCCCATGTTTTGCCAGGCAACCAAATAAACTGCCTCTTCAAGGCTCAAACTCAGGACTTTGTACACTATAGACACAGTAGTTAACCACCAGGCTATCATAGCAATAGATATGAATGAGGTATCAGCAAACTAATCCTCAGCACAGGAAAGTCAAATCAAACATGTGAATTGAATCTATGTACAGTGTGATGTTGGATAACCTGCCACAGAACATAAATATGTGAACTGGAGTAGTGCAGTAAGCATAAATCTGAGTTGTGATTGTAATAAAGTGTAGAATTCCTCAGGTCCCTATACAGTGTATGTACATATGAATCACGGATACCAAACACATATATAACCTGTAATGAAGAATAAATCATTGCCAAATGGCAAATATAGTGCTAATTAACTATTAAGCAATGCTAATCGCAGCACAGCTCAAGTTAGTAAGTGAAAGCAATGTGTAGCGGAGCCAATTCAATCTGCCTAGTGGTATACCTAGAAGATTCAAAATGCAGAAAACTAATATGAAGAAATGCAGCAGGAACCAGCAACCAAGCAATCCACTGCAAACACTGTTTTATTTTAGCGCTTTCATCAGCCTTAAGCCTTTGACATCATGAGAAAATCATCGGGTTTTTCTGATGATGTCAAAGGCTTAAGGCCGACGAAAGAGCTAAAATAAAACAGTGTTTGCTGTGGATTGCTTGGTTGCTAGAGGTATACCTCTTTAAGCAGTGTCAACCTTATGTAAGCAGATGTGCCCATAGCTTAGCCTTTTCAAAACTGACCAATCACAGGAAAGTGTAGGAAAATGGCCGTATTTAAAACCCACAGGCAGGAATACTTCTCATAACTGGTTGTAGCTTCCTACTGCAGGCAGAATGGCTGGTGTGGGTGAAGACACTTGATTTAGAGTGCAGCGCTGGGGCATTCAGGAGTCAAAAATCATGGTATGGCTCCTGGTAAAACACAATGACCAGAGACTTCTGCAGGGCCAGTATCAGGGCACGCAGTATAAAAAGGAGGCCTGGGACAGTCTCGCCCATGACCTCACCAGTGCCACAGGTATCCCCCGGACTGGTGCGCAGGTCAGGCACCATCATGCTGACCTGAAGCGGCAGAGAGGGATGTACTGGAACAGTGGATCCAGGAGTCTCGGCAGATGCTCAATGCCTCAGGACTGAGTAAGCACTCATTCTACTAAGTAGTAAATAATTGCCTAGCTTGTGTATGCTATGGATAGATATGGCTAAATATCACTGCATTTCTCTGACAGCAGCAGATGAGTGGGCTGCAAACCAGCAAGCCTATGATGCTAGGCTGCAAAGGCTGCATTGCGAGGCAGGTTAGTAATCAGTCTGCATGTATTGTCATAACAAATAAATATAAGAGCCTTAGAAAGTGTTTGTACCAGTAGAAATAAATGTGTAATAGTCTGTGAATAAAGGTATAACCCTTGGAGTGCTTCTGTTTACTCTTCTCTCATATGTTGGTGATCTGTCCCATACTATAAATAGTACTGTTGTATCTTATGCAGTGTCACCCACACCATGGTATGCAGATAAAATGGGCATGAAGTCCTGCATAACAATGTTGGATGTGCCAAGAGGTCAGTTATATTGTACAAGTTAGGGAGACTTACATAGAAAACAGTTGAAAGCTGTACATCAATTCCCTGATAGCATAGTGTACTGTGATGTTAGCTATAATATTTTGTCACATACAGCAGGGGTTTGAATCCTGGGAGTGCTACTAAGTTGTATGCATAGTCATACCCCACAACTGTACAGATTTTGATACAATATTCAAATAGAAAGCTGTATGCATAAATACACCCAACAACTGTACAGATGTTGCTAGAATGTTCAAATTGAAAGTTGTATGCATATTCATACCCCACAACTGTTCCAATCTGTCCAGCATGTCCAGATAAATGGCCCTTATCATCAGCTTGGTACCCTGTTCCCCTAAAAATCCAGTGTGATGTTCCAAGAATTGTAGGCAGCTACCAATCACATATAACTGGTATTCAAACATGTACATAGTCAGAGATTGTATATGGAAACAAACCTGTTATTCTAGCACCTCACCCAAAGTGTATGACAGCAATTCTCAACATATGTTGCATTAACACCTGCAGCCTGTCACGCCTGTATGTAAGACACAGGTTAGGTACATAATAATCTATAAACATACCAGTGTACAATATAAGGCCATTGTGTAGTGTAATAATACATGTAAGGGAAAGACCACTGCAGTGACTAAGAATGTTGTGAAAACTACAAGAATATATTAGTTGTTAATTGAACTCTCTCTCTCACCCCTACCATATGTGCATAATAACCCAATGACACTCCTCAACTGGTATGTGTACACTCCAACCTTTTGTTGGGGCATATGTCCTAATGGATTATAAATATTCACATTTGTTTCTATGCATGTGCCATGTAAAAATACACCCATATTCGTGGCCTGTTGCCATCAATGAAACCTGCATGCTCCTGTAATGGCCACTGTTGTTCCATATATGCATGTGATCTGCTTGCTCTGCAACTGTGTTAATTCTGGTGTGTTGGGTTAATGGGACTACCTATGCATGCTGTTATAACTAATCCTGAATGCTGTTGACTATTACTAACCCATATCTGTCATAAACCTGTGACAACACAGCTTGTATGGGAAGGCTGGTCCCAGTGGACCTACCTGTCCCACCTCAAACTGGCCATGGCATCGGGCACCAGCACATCTGGGGCCCAGCCTGGGACATCCTCCTCCGTGGGCCCTGCACCTTCCTCGGATGGGACCGCCACAGGGGATAGGGCTAGCACCCCCCATTGGGACAGGCATGGGGGGGGACCTGTCACCAGTCAACAAGTCTGGGCCGTGGTGCATAAGAAGCTCGAGCTGGAGTATCGAGAGCTGCTAGGCCAGATTGAGGGCCGAGTGGTGCTATTAGAGGGTGAGCCTGCCCCTCCTACACAGCCACCAGCACAGCCACCTTTGGGGCTGTGAAGGTGCAGTGATGACTCCCTATAGGTGGGGACCTCAGTCCCAATGTTTCCAGTTAGGGGCTCATGGGCTTCTGACTTCCAAACACTCCTCCCCATCCAAGGTGTTTACCCCCAACATGTGTCTTATACCAGCCCTGTATGCATCTTGTGTGTCTGTCTGTTAACCTACCCAACCTACCTCCCCAAATATACCTACTACCCCTCCCCAACATCCCACTCTCACCTGCAAAAAAAAAAAAAAATGGCAATCTGTTCCCAAAAAAAATCTCGCCCCATACATAGCTGCCCATTTTGCACAAGTGTCCACTGGACACATGTAATCTGGTCTAATTGGCATCACAATTAATATATGTTGTCCTCACCCCTCTCCCATGTGTTTGAGTGTCCAAATGTACCTGCAAATATAGTGTATATGCACAGCTGTTGCTGTAGAAGAAATGGGCAGCTATGGACCTTTCCTATACCCTTCTTGCACATGCCTAGCTATTTTCCCTACTGTCCTTCCCTCTTTGTGCCCCATTTTTCACCACTTTCCTATCAACCCCTTTTTCTTTTCTTTTAATGGAATTAGTGCAGGGGTAAGCGGCAGTAAGCACTTTTAAGCAGCGCTAAGTGGGTTTGCCTGGGTTTCCGTGGAGGTAAGCACTGCTAAGGTCTGGTTACAGTTTCTTATACTCAGCTGCTGAATTGCTTAACCTGTGTAGGCATTGCTTAGCTCAGCGCAAACCCATGCAAACTTGCTTACAACTGCTTAAAAGTGCCTCAATCACTCTAAAGCCAATGTCCCTTGTTCTGCTTAGTAACAAAATAAACTGTCTCTCCAAGGCTCAAACCCAGGACCCTGCACTCCATACACAAAGTGATTTACCACTAACCCATGGCAGATATGCATAATCTGAAGTTTTTAAAAACATATCATGCAGCACAATCAGTCAACAGTACAAGAAATGTATTATTATCACACCATATAACCTGTTAATGTAAGAAGTCTGCACAAAGTATGCCACACTGTGGATACAAGTAGGGATATATGTCAACTAATGCTCTGATAAACTTAAAATGTTGCTAGTTACACAGTTATATGCATTAGAACACATATGTAGAAGGAGATGAAGTCTGAAACACAAAAGTGTTGCCACTAGTTAATGACTTCAACGCTGCGATCATCCATGACAATTGCCAAGTGAATGAGGAACAGGCCATAATATGAGCCAAACATGCATGGACATATGGACAGATATATATCTGTAAATGTAGACAGATAGACAGCTATATATATATATATATATATATATATATATATATATATATATATATTAATGTATGACTCACAAATAATCATATAACAGCAACTGTATATAGATACATACATATGTTCGTATATATGTATGTATGTGTATATATATATATATATATATATATATATAGCCATATGAGATATTTATAGTTATATACACATAGACACACACAAAAGGTATCAGTAGCCATACATATGGAGAAGTAGTGTGGAAGTACTGGGTGCAAAGTATATCCCTCAGCCACAAGCTCTTCAACTGGCACATGTGAAATGTGTAGTGTGGCAACCATTCCTACAAATGAGAATACTGACATTAAACATATACCCACCCACAATTCAAAGGACATGACACAACACACAGGTATGCATACATAGATAACCTTTATTCCTGTACTATACAATATTGTATGCCAGTAATGACACCACATAAGGTTTGAAATATATAATCAGTCATGAATGCAAGGCCTACAAAATACAGTAGATGCAAGCAATGTGTATATATACCATACTGTGCTGTCCAGGTCAAGGCCTTCAATTAGTACAACAGAAGGAACAGGATTTGCCTTCAGGATATGTAACAATCAACAATTACAGATGTAGTTAGGCAGCCTCCAATTACACCCTGTAGTCAAGCCCTAAGGGGAAAAGTAACACTTGTGTTAATATCACAGTATCTTGTACATAACATTGCTTAACCTAACATCTCACTATCACATTAAATGACCCTCTTCTTAACAGTCATACCACTGAAAAGGTGCCATAGCATATGTTAATAGCATAGAACCACCCCCACCCCCATAAAAGGCTGTACAAGGGCAATGAACACTGTGTACTGCACACTTACCTCAGGAATGTACATGGCCCAACAGTTGGTGTGGAAGTCCATGACATGACTGGGATGATAGCAGTAATGCTAGTGATAAATAATGATAGTCCATTACCTAACAACCCTTCCTCTATCACAGCAGGACAACGACTGGCATATATGTGGAGGACAGAGGCAGGAACATAGGGCCATATTTGCATTATTGCTGTTACACACTCTGGAAATTGCTGGTGTTGCAGGATTCGTTGCAGCATACCCTTATGCAGGGATATGACATTGAAATACAATCGGATGTAGCCATGTGCTGATAGCACTCAACAGACAGAATGCCACAGATATATTTGGGACAATACCTGTGTGGTGCACAGACAAAACCTAACAGCCAATCCCCCCTGGTATCATATGTATAGGCCCACAGTTGAGAGCTATGCAGACAGACAACATTCCATGAAAAAGTACCATGTACACAGAAACCCTGTAAGAACAGCAAGATACATTGCATACAAAAACACTACTCACGCTGTCTGTAGGTCTGGAACCTTAGCCAAATGTGGATTTGGCCTGTGTCTGCAGGTTCTGTTGTAAGAGGTATTGTTACCTGCTGTCTGTAACACTGATGTTCACAAACAGGAAGGATGTCATCCATGCTGTAAAGGTGAAGGGACAACACCCACAGAAGGCAGCACTTTATAGTACAGAGTTGCCATGACAGTGGTTAAAGAACTACACAGCAGGCTACATGCAATTAGCAACTGGTGGACACTGACTGGTGCAGAGGCCACCACCTGATCATGTGCAATACTAACAAAAGCATGCTGCAATCTATTCAACCAGCTCAATCACTCTACTAGAGAGACAGAGGGAGAGAGAGAGAGAGAAAAAATTCAAGAAAGTTCACAAAGCTCAGGGTTGTGTTACAGCAGAAACAACATAACAGGTATGTGAAAAAGATATGCATTTACTGGCATGTAGTATATGGCATAGAATAATAGGATGTATATTGTGAAAGGATGTATATGTGCCATCAGTACTTGTTCCTGTAATGATGTTGTGCTCAACAACTGCACTGGACAGTGGTGCCAGTCCCTGTGGGCAGTGGGACATACCTGTCAAATGTGCAGACCAGTGGTGAATGGCAAAGATGTGACCCATGATATCTGTGGTTCTGTAAATTACTAAGGCCAATGGCTGGTGGGGTTATTAATACCGCGATGATAGACACATGGATGAGAGACCACTCCACCTGCAGGACAGTCTTGTTAGAGTGTAGCATTGTATGCCCAACTGCCATAGCAGTATAACATGCTTATCTAAAATCTGTCACCATATATATTCCCCTAATGTTAGTCGGTGTTCACATGTGACACCTGTCTGTGTTGCAGTAAGGCAGAACAGTTCAGCTGTGAAGTAAAGAGGGTACATGAGTGTGGTCCAGATTTTCGTATGCACCCCACATACAGATACATATATGTGGGATACATATTCACAGCTGTGTATGTGCACAGAACCTCGGACAGTTATATATTTATATACGTATATAAACAACACAAAATTATATCTACTCATGCACATATGTATATATAAATATATATATATATATATATATATATATATATATATATATATATATATATATATGCAGGCAGATATATGCGTGTTTATATGTATATATATATATATATATATATATATATATATATATATATATATATATATATATTGCTATATATATATATATATATATATATATATATGTGTATGTGTGTGTGTGTGTGTGTATAGATATATATATATATATATATATATATATATATATATATATATATATATATATATATATACATGTCAATACATTTTCCCTGCCATGACTTGTGTGAGAGAACATCACACATCAGTACACAACATACCTACACACCAGTACATGACTGCAAGATGAAGTGTGGAGTGAGGTGTGTAACCCATCTTGGGAACACATTGCAATTATATGGGATAGTGGGATATGTATGTTGGTGAAGGGTATTAGGCACATATTGGTATGTAGGTCTGGTTGGGTGACAAACAAGAGAGCATACAGGGCTGGTATATGACATGTGGTGGTTAAACACTGTGAACGGGTAGTTACATTTGGAATGTGGAGGTCATTGAGGCCCCCCCCATGGGAACAAAGGGAACATGGTTGCCACCCATGGACAGTCACAACAGCATCTACATGGACATAAATGTGCCTGGGCTGTGCCCTGGGCAGGAGGGACATGCATGTCAAACCTTGTGTATGTGTACTGCATGCCTCCAGGTGATGTAGCACATACCCCATGTCACTCTGGTCCTCCCTATGCCCAAAACCCGCGACCTACCAGGGTGACAGACACATGTCTGTGTGTGCTCAATGGAGGGGACACCAACCCCTGAGGTGGTTCCACAAGAAGGTAGTGTTGGAACAGTAGATAATGAGGTGCCATGGTGGGCCACGGATGTGATGTGGACTGGTAATATGTGCACATTAGGTTGGAGTTGTGTTCCTGCTTGCAAATAACCCCTACACATACTAGTGTGAAACTGTCATGGAACATATGTGGGCTGCAATAGTCCACACAATCCCAGATCATGTCCAACAGCATACATAGATTTCCCTAATACTACAGAATGACAGATGTCTAGCAATCACATAGCAGGCCTACCACATGCATATGTGGAAACATAGTGGCAGTGACAATGGCCTGCAGTTGAAATACACTGTAACAGCCCTGCAACTCTAATGTCCCCATATAACCACATAGCAGAAAGTGTTGTACAATACAATATATGGCCCAATGTTACACATACCAGACACATACCACTAGCGTAGTGTGAACATTATGTTGGAGCTGATATGGTGGCGGGAGACTTATATGTGTATTGTATTATGGTAAACTAGACATATTAATTGCTCAGACATATTTCCATCATTATGTCTTTCAGGGAGTATGGCACACCTGAGACACCCTGCATACAGTACCGCTGAGGAGGAGATCATCATCACCAGCATCATCCACAACTATCAGCTGCTCTTCTCACGGACAAGCATGGAACAGCAGGAGAGAGCAGCTATGTGGACTGTTGTGGTCCGCAGGGTGAATGAGGTGGGGTTGCACAGCCAAACTTATGAGCAGGTCCGCCACCATTGTAGTGACCTGCTCCGGTAAGTATGATGTCATTCTGCTGCCGTGCGGGGTGACCACCTTACAATGGGGGAGGCCATAACATCCATCCCCCCTCACCAGAGTGCAGGAGCTACTCATCAGCTTGGTAGCACCTGCCTGCCCGCAATAGATCCAGACCTATACGGTCATGCAGGTGGGTGCTACTCACACACCACACATTGAGCATGCAGGTAAGGTTCCAGGGCATATCAGTAGACTACTGTAGTGCATGCATCTGTACAGGTAGACCATGCATGTGTGAGATGTAGGGTATGTTGCTGTGTAGTACCGATAAGTAGTAATGCATAAACTGTAGTACTGTGAACTTCAGCTGTTGTTGTACTGTAATATTGCAGCCACTCTGTAGCAATACCACAGCTGTGGCCACTGACATCAACTCTATCCCATGTCAATGTAGGTACCTCTGGGATACCAGCAAGGCAGCGGTCAGATGCCGATGAGTATGGTTTAGGCAATTCACTGTGCATGTCATAGCTAAGGTGTAGGCCATGTACACATCTAACAAACCTACCGATAATGCATGCTGTACATGCACACTGACACAGCACACACCTCACTAATGGGATTACCAGCCTCAAACACATGCAATACATAGTCCATCTCAGACAACTGTGGCTACACTCCAGTGCACATTGCCCAGGCACAGCTGACATCTGCCCAACATACACAGCTATGTCATACACAGAGCAGTTGAACATGCTACATATAATGACATCCTACTCCCTCTGCTAACACATGCTCCAGGGTCCTAAACATAATCAACACATTACACAGAACATACTTGAGAGTTAGGGCCCTGTCCTGCGGAATCACCACACTCTGGAACGGACTACCCATACATGTCAGGCAATGCTACTCATTGGCCATCTTGACAGAAACACTTGACAATTGGATGGGGAATACACCCTGGGTAGCATGTGTGTACCACAGCCTGACAGGGGCACAGGGGAATAACATTAGAGGGGGGTGCATGGCAGGGAATGCCTGTGGCTAGGCTTATGTAGGCCCCAGGACTAATAGACCAGTACTCACCTATGAACCTATGTGTGCCACAGGCAGCATCAACCAGGGCCCAATCATGGTCAATAGTGGTCTCTATACTCACCATAGGTAAAGTACACTGTCTCTGTGGTTGGTCTAATGGCAATCTACCACTCATACATGCACCACTGATAATGACATATGTGAATACACATCAAGCAGTCACTAAACATGTGTCCATACGTGATCCACGAACACACAGAGGCTGTGAGCAGCAGCAGAAACACACTTGACACACAGAGATATATCCTGCAATGGTGTGTACACCCTTGAGGTGTGGTACACAGTACATGCCACGGTGCTGAACAGATGCACAGCAATTCTGTGGACATGGGTGCAGTGGGTTCCAGGGGGAGGGCCATCACCTACAAACAGAAGCCATGCATCACAGCCATGTATAATGTTGGTAATGCGGATTGACTACAGTTGCACTGCATGCTGTTCAGCCTCACATGTCCTGCATGCTAACATGTGTGTAATTACAGGTATGTGTGTGATAGTGTACTGCATCATCGTCTGCTACTGTGTGAGTTATGGGGTTGTGGGAGCTGTCTGTAGGTGCTGTCTGGTGTAGTGTATGAGTTGCCATGTATGTCGACTGCATGTGTGTATGTCTGTGTGTGTGGCCATGTCTGCACATGTGTGTGTGTGTCTGTGTGTATTTACTGTTTACCGGTGTTGTACAGGTCTTACAGTCTGTTCCCTGTTTTCCCCTCACAGGTGGCGAGGTAGGGCTGGGTCCCCTCAGCAGGGAATCTGATGTCACTGATACAGACACTGACCATAAAGATAGGTGTGTTGAGGCACAGGAAGGGTCATCAGGGGCTGCAGCTGGGCCACCAATTAACAACCCACACTTATCCACACCATCCACGCACACAGTCACACTGCCTCTACACACCTCATCCCCATTGGCCCTAGCCGAGGGACAGCCTACAGTTGGCATGGGCCAGGACAGTGTGGTATTTATGGCATGTGTGTCAGGACACAGCAGCCATAACCAGATGTTTGGCGGGGTATCACATAGGCAGATGTGCAGGGGTACTTGTAGGAGCACTGCTGGTCATCATGCCCCTGGCAGATGTGCAACATCTATTTCAACCACACGCATGTTCCAGACTCTCATGGAGGCACAGGCACAAATGGAACAGTACACCAGGCAGGGTCTAAAGGCACAGAGGGCTCATCACACCTCTGTAACTGACAGCATCTGTGACCTAGCAGGTGCCATCTGTAATTACACCGAGGACATAGATAGACAGTGGGGTGAGACATTGGAACTCATCCAAAATGTCATGTCCATGCATCAGGACAGGGCGGGATGGTTGTAACAGCAACGTGGATGTATGCCAGCAACACCAGCAGCTGGAGGTCACCATGGACGTCCAAACAATCACAGCCACTCCCTAGTGGTAGTACCAGCCCCAGCACTGCGGGGGGGGGGCTGTCCACAACCCGTCATAGCACACCACATGCACATGGCCCTGGCCAGTCCCAGGAGGGACCTGGATCCAGTGGATGTCTGTTAAACTCAGGGGAAAGTACTCAGTCTGGCTCTGTACCTAATACTGTCTGATACACCCCTGCCAGGCACAGGTCCCGTGGCCGGAGACGGTGAACTGCAAACCCTGCCAGGTACAGTCTGCAGCTGTCCCACAATTCCCTGTATAGGGCAGCCACATGGTGGAACTGTGTGCATGCAGACACACACACATAAACAATGAACCTAGGGCAACCACATACCTGCACACATGACATCACCAGTGGCCCATCTGCCCCCTCACACACACACACACACACACACACACACACACACACACACACACACACACACACACACACACACACACACAAACACACACACACATGTTGTCAATTGTATGGCTCAGCCTAGGCCTCTGGCAAACCAACAATGCACCCTGTACATATGATGATACTTGTGCCACTGCCTGACATCCGTAACATTGATGCAGGGACAGGCTAACATGGCCCTGATGCACAGGGTGACTTACAACAGTGTAGCAATGGAATGATGTGTAGCATGTTGTCAGCAGTAAAGTGAAATGCTAATATCTTGGAAGGTGTAGCTGTGCAGCCATGATGCATCATAGCTTTAATTAACAATGTTGTATTGTTGCCACCAGTATCTGTTCAGATTGTGTTGTGTTTTTCCATGTGCCACATGGCTGATGGGTGTAGTGGTGTCAGCAGGCCTTCTACAGTGGACACCAGTAAGTGTAGTAGGTGGTACACATGCCATGGCTGGGTACAGCACACAGTGCCTTTGGTTAGAATGCAGTGCAGATACACGACTGTACACATGGAGGTATGTCCCCATGCAGGTAACACATCTGTTGCACATGTAATCCCACCAAGACAGGATAGGCACAACCACACGGTATATATGCAGTCTGCAATGTGGATGAGATTGAACATGCTAACAGCAGGGTGTAAGTCCCTCTCCCCACTCTACTGCGATCCTCACCTAAGTAACATGTGTGTGCCAATGCCGATGGCATAGCCCTACCCCTAGGAGGGTATGTGAGGTGCTCAATTACTGTGAAAGGTGAGACAATAACTAACAACCTGATTATATACAGTGTACAGTATTACAGACAGCTATGTGGGGGGATAGATGCAACAGTAACTGCAATTAAGGTAGTCATGTCCACAACAGCCACATCCAGTGAATTATAGCAACCCCAGTAGTGCTGCACACCTCAACAGTGTGGAGGGCATTGAAACATCTAGAACCTGTGAAGGACTGTATGCCCACAGGACGGCACCTGTGGTATGTTGGCATATGCCAAGCAGTCCTGGTGGAAACATATCCCATGAACGGAGGTAGATCTCATAACAACTACACACATTCCTACAAGCGGGATGGTGTACAAAAACCTGCTATGATCTACATAGGCATTGTGCACCTCCTAACCCTCATCTATTCCTGTCATGATTGGGTTAAGGAGGTATACCAAGTCAGGTTGTATTCTCTGCCTTTGACAAGTCCAACATTGGTGGGGTCCCATGTGTTGAGATAACCAGTGACATTGGCCATGGGATCATTGTTGGTATGTTCCATGTCCCTGCAGACCACAGTCATCAGGCTGCCTGGTGGTAGTTCCCAGCTGACATGGTGGGTTTGTGGATGTCCTTGGCAAGATTGGTTAAACCATTGTCAGGTGTAGAGCTATTGGATTGTGTGATGGATCCCAGCTACTTACTGCACCTGAGCAGGGGGTTCCCCCAAGCATGACATGTCACTTGACTGTGATATGATATGTTAGTAATTCCACCCTTACATCCTATTGGTGGGATGGAGTACTGTCAACATGTACTGCCCTTGTCGTGTAGGGTCCTGCTTATGGGATCTGCTAAGGTTGGTATTGTGTTGCAGGCCAGACGTATTTGGCTGGAGAGGGGGATACCTATCCATGCCAGATGTATGTTGTTTGGGTCTCTCAAACCCATCAATGGTGCATGTGGACATATATGTTGTGGTTACGTTCCCAGTTCCATCTACAGATGTATGTCCATATATGCCTATATTAATATATATGTGTTCACCTTTGACAGGGGGGACAATCATTCCTTCGAACGGGCCTTTCTGCAAACCGAAAGGACTAACCCGTCATTTCTTACTGCACCACAGTTAAGAGAACTACAGTTCTAAAGGCACATTCGCTGACACTCCAACTGCAAGTTGGAATACATATGGTAACGGTGGGGGGCATGACTCCCTGCACCCCCCCTCCGGAGGCTGGGCCCCCCACAACCCGCTACTGTGATATACAAACTCCTAGTGGCAACTACAGTAGGGAGAGGCAATTAATCCCCATCCCCACTATAGTGGCATTCACAACCAAATTGCCTAATCTGCAATGAGTGAATGCATACTAACATTCGCACATTGCACATTCTATGCATGTATTGCAGGATTGTGCAATGTTGAGAATGTACTTTAGGCCTACTAGCTTCCGGACACATCGATTTCTCCCTTTGAAAGGTGAGCAATATATATGCTGGCATATATCAATTCCTAGTGCTGTCTATATGTGGACATGTGGATATATATATATATATATATATATATATATATATATATATATATATATATATATTGATGACTGTATACGTATCTATGTATATATGTATGTACTGGCTTATATATATATATATATATATATATATATATATATATATGTATATAGATATGTCTATACCTATATCTACATATATAGATATGTTATTTCCATTCAATGATGACTATATATACACACAAATACATCTACATGGTGAAATCCTTTCCCTGTAGTGTTATATATCTGGGCTGGATGATATGTATGTGGAAACATCATGATTATGCATATCTGCCAAGGCTTAGTAGTAAATCACTTTGTGTATGATGTGCAGGGTCCTGGTTATGAGCCTTGCAGGACCTGTTTATTTTGTTGCTGGGCAGAACACACAAACCTGCTTATAACTGCTTTATGGTGATTTAATCACTCTCTATCCAACGGGCCTTGTTCTGGCCAGCAACAAATTAAACAACTCTGGCAAGGCTCAAACCAAGGGCCCTGCACACCCTAGACAAACTGATGTACCACTAAGCCATGACAGGTACACAAATATTCAATGTTTCAGAAACATATCAGCCAGTCCTGTCATGCAACAGTGCAGAGAATGTATACCAACATCTAGATGTCTGTGTGTGTAACTATAGTGCAACCTTAACAGATACAACATACCCATATATGACATGTATTCAAATATATGTGTTGTTTTACTAACTATATACATATATATTGCTATCTATGCACATATACCTATATATCTGTTAGCAGATAAATATATCGATATATAGGTATATATGGCTATACATCTGTAGATAGAAATTGCAGATTAACAAATACACCTACATCCACATGCACCGTTAATGGGGGTGAGAGGCCCCACACACTATACGTCTTGTACGAATAAGCATCCCCCCACAGCCAAACACCTGCACCCTGCAATACACTACCAAGTACAGTCTGCCTCCCACAGGACATGTAATATGTGGAAGCCGTCAACATCCCCAGGATACATAAACATATATGCTGATACAGATATACCAGATATACATATAGGTATATATATATATATATATATATATATATATATATATATATATATATATACACACACACACACACATGTGACTACACATACACACGCAGATATATATACAGTAAGATACGTATGTAGGAGGTGCACACAATATGGAACAGCCAGTATGTCTACAGTTAAAACCTGAACAACTGGACACTGTATGGGCTAAACATACTAATGTCAATTATTGCCTGCAACATATACCCATAGAAAGGTCATAGGAAAGACTCCACACACAGGTTTGCAGAAAGGGAGCTCCTTTAATTGTGTACCATAATGGTCCTATATACTATATCACATAGCTGTTCAAATACTGACAACCATATAAATGGAGTACTGCAACTGTGAAATAGTTACACTTTTACAGTAGTCTGGAAAGGTTCACAACTGTTGCAGTCCAAGCCAAGCCCTTCAGAGTGTAAAATAGTGCTGACAGACTGGGCCACAGGGTACCGCACAATCAACAGTATGTACTGCAGGTGTGTAGTTCAGCAGCCTCTATCTACACTCTGTACAAACTCCATAGGAAGTAAAAACGTTTTGTGATCATATGGGTTGTACCTGGAACATAACAAGGCATAATGCACAGCACAGTCTGTATTGCAGGAGGCAGTAGGCTTGCAGTATCCCAAGTCATGTAAGTAATTGCAATATAGGTGGAGTATATGGTACTGTACATCCACACACCTTGTGGCAGCTCACCCCTGATACCCCCACATTTGTAACAGCCTAGGTCATTTATGGTGCTCCCCACCTGGACTCTATAATACAAGACCATATACCACTGTTACATACACTGCCTCTGCAGTGCATAAGGGTGCACATGTGCTGTATAGGTGACACCCACACATATATGTCCCCAGCCCCACTGTATGTGTGGGGGATACAACAGCAGTGTGTACTAATGGCAGCAATGGCAGTGTGATATACTCACAGCCCACTACAGAACAAACCCCAACAAAATGACAAATGTGCACAGTTTGGTGTGTAGATGGGGGACAGAGGCTGGAACACAGGCATATATGTGGAACACTGTTGCCATACACTAAGCAAGGTGCTGTTGTTACAGGATTGTCTGCAACATACCCTTAGTCAGGGAATTGAGGTTAGATATAGACATGGATGTAGCAATGTACTGGTATCACGCAACACACACACACTGCCAGTGTAATATCTGACACAGGGCTTGTGTGGTGGACGGACAACACATGATAGGCATACCTCTGCCCAGCATGAAGTTAGACCCACAGTAGTGAGCTATGTAGACAGACTGCATTCCAAGGTACACTAGTATGTATACACACACACAACCTGTAACACCAGTACTGTGCAAAGCAGTACACAACTCTACCCACAGTCTGTCTGTAGTTCCTGAACCTCCTACATATATGTGTCCACTCTGAGTGTGCAAGTTCTCCTGTAAGAGGTATTGCTTCCTGCTGCGTGTATCACTGATGCCCACACACAGGACTGATGTCCATCACACAGGAAATGTAAAGGGACCATGGCCACAGGCTGTAGGGTTTTAAAGTGGATGGTTGCCATGACAGTGGTAACTCAATGTAGTACACATGTGTCATTATATATATATATATATATATATATATATATATATATATATATATATGTATATATATATACATATATATATATGTGTATATATATATATATATATATATATATATATATATATATATATATATATATATATATATATGGCTATCTGGATAGGTATATGTACATATATTTCCACCATATGTCCTGGGCATGGAGTATAGCCATACCCCAGCCCCTATAGTCCCAATGTCATAGTACAATGGGATGTCAGGTATGTATAGCAGGTATATTATTAGACTGTTGCTACTGTCATTGGGATTGTCTTCACAGACATGGTGTGTATGGATGCTGAAATTCGCTTATAACATGTGTGCCATTGGCTACTGACAGACATCCTAAGGAAATCATTGTTAGCATGTAATGCCCATGTGAAGTGCAGCAGAGATATTGGCCACTATATATGGAACTTTGGACACACCCTGTACAGTCCAGAGGTATACACATATTCCCTTAGTGCACCACATGTGTACCAGGCCTGGCAATATGGATGTAGACAGCCATGTAGATGGGTATAACACATAACGACTGGTATACATTTGGCAACATAGGTGCTGGATACACTCTCCTGTCTGGCCTGACACATAATGACTGTTGGTACAGGGGTGCCATGGACATATACTACCCACTAGATATTGACATACATCTGTACAGCATCCCACTGCTCTGTCTGACATACATGACTTTTAAGGGAGGCCCAGCAGCAGTACATTTGGCAAGTATCTGCACATGACATCCAACTGGTTAAGTACGCTAATCTGCTAGGCATGTAACAATGCACTGTGCAGGCTACAGGCAGACTGGCTCAACACTGGCCTACATCTCGTATGGGGGAATGCACTTGTACCTGCATATATAGCAGTCTCAACAGCCATGTCACAGCACAGGCTAAGATACACCTGTGTGACAGTGCATAACCACAACCAATGTAAACACAGCCACAGCCACATATGGTAAACTTGCTTAATATTACAGTATATGGACTATCTGTTCTACACCACCCTAATATGTGCCACTCACAGAATGTCCCTACATATACTGGGCTGCTACACAGTTTGGTTTGATGGCTGTCTGTGGTATGGGGTGTGTAGAGTCTGTACACAGGCTAAAGTACATATTAACAATACACACACTGCCAACATTTACCATCACTGCATGGACCTCAGTGCTGTACAAACATCCACAGAATATCCAGCTTATGTCATGAAATATAACCCCTACTCTACATGACATCTGTAGCAATCTGATATATCACTGGCTTGTTATCAGATAAGGTGACACTATTTATGGCATACGGCACATATGCACCACTTTATGCATGCCATATGTACACACATTGACAGTGGTGTGGCTGACAGCACATACGCAGAGCCAGTATAAACATGTTGCTGTGATAGCTTTGTATATTTTCCATTGTAACAGTGTTTGTTGCAGCATATGTCCTATGAGGGATATGAAGTCAGTAACTGTCATGGCCTTCAACCTCTACAGACTGCAATCCTCACACTACCGTCTGCATTCCACAGAGAGATGCACTGTGGCTAACACATGAAACGATAGGCACAACACTGCCAAGTCTGCAGATGACCCTGCAGATAGGGATTCCTCATATACATGGAACTGACATGGCAGGTATTACTACATGTATGACAGGCATATCCAGACAAACACTGTTAAACCAACATTGTTCCAAATGCAGTATAGCAGCACTTACAGTCTGTTGTCAGGTCAGACACATCCCCCTCCTGTTTGTTGCCCTCTTTCCACAGTGTATGTTGTTAGAGGTAAACCTCGATCCATCTGAGATGCTGTTTGCTAAACATATCTAGTTCCTGCTCACAGTGACTGAAAAGGCCCAGCACCACCATGATGTTCCTAAGTATTGGAGTGTATTTCCATGCAATTGGCTATGGATTGTTACCACAGCTGTTCCACATGCAATCACCTAGGGAAGGGTTGAAATTCATGCAGAGCCCATCAGCTGATCATGAGCATCACGTACAATACACATGCTGCTACCCATGTAAGGCAGGTGTGGATCACCACATCCAACAGAAGAGAGTGGGGGAGGCAGACAGAGGGAAATACATGTCAGGGAGTGGTGGGAGTGTAAAATTGAAGCATGTCTGTGTCATACACCTACCAGCACAGGGTATCAACCCTCCGACAACTATGTAGTGCTATCACAGTTCGATGCAGTTATTGGATGCACCACATGGCTTACCTGATGGGGAGCACTCAGAACATATATGTGAGGGTGAGTGACATCTGCAACAGGGATAAAGTAGCTATATGGCTGGTGTCTTACACATGCCTGTCTGCATGAACAGGTGCCAGCGTCAACACAGGCACACTCACACAGGGATGCACACACATTGTCACACTTGGCAGGACCAGGAGTGCAACTCATCACTAGTGGGATTGCCACAACACATCAATGTGCAGGTATCACATGCACCACATGGGTCATATGGAGGCCATATGGGCAAAGAGTATGAGGAGATGTCAGGCATCAGACAGCATGCTTCAGTATGTCTTGAGGGGTTGTAGTGAGTGAGAGTGTGGACATGCGCACCATAAACACACACACATGAACACACAGGGTGCCAGTTCTGACATGCATGGGTGCATGTCTACATGGGTGTGTGGTGGTCAACTGTGCCAGCAGGCTGTACAAGGGTAGGCGATGGGTATACCTTGGCATCAGACCACATGTCAATGGTCTGCATTGTGGCTCAGGCCTGTAGTTACTGCATTTGCCCAAACAGGTGTTTATTGCATCCCCCATCCAGTCACCTGGGTGACTATTGTTTGTGGCCAATGCTGTACACCACATGCCATGTATGTGTTCCTTAGTCCATGACATGGATGGTGTATGGGATGTGCACACCTCCCACATGCATGTACAGTGACATGTGGAACTGTACCTGGGGTGTCTGGCCCATGTTGTGAACACAGATTGTCATCAGATGTGCCAGTCATGCCCACCTGTAGCAGGAACTGGTAATGGGCATCAGGTTTACCCTTCACCTACATCAGTGGCATGCCAACAGCATTCCCTGATGTCATTGTCATCTGTCCATACAGGTCATGTTGTCAGGCATGGTATATCCATTGTGAGTCACATGTGAAGGCACCACAGGTAGTGCAAATGTCCATTGGGGAACATGGTAGAGGTGCACTGTTTGCATGTACATGCATATTGGACAGATGGGCATGGTGGCATGCCCTCTGTAGCCCACTGCTATCACTGCATAGCTACTATCAGTGGCCAATATGCAGTGTACTACCCACATATGGGCTGCTGCCTAGGGATGTGTGTTCATATGACACATGGATTGAGTGTGTGCTCTTGGTAATAGTGGGGTTGCTAACTTGAATTGGCTGGCCTTGATGTCACATGTATGGGTATGGCTTTGCACCCCAGCCTCCCAGCTAATTTACATCTGTTATCCCTGTACGGTTGACATTGTGATATATAGTAGGGCCACCATAAAAGAAATTAGCAAAACCCCCTCCACATTGCCCACAGTTGGCACACATTCACCTCTACACAGGATATGAGTTGCACACACACACACACACACACACACACGCACACACGCACACACGCACACACGCACACACACACACACACACACACACACACACACACACACACACCTGTCATGTCTGGGAGTAAAACCCCTACCTAACTACTTTATTACACTACAGTACTATGCAGTTATAATACACGCCACGGACATTACTTTCCCCAAAGGTGTATTTCACAGTGAATGACATCAGCTGGTTTACCAAAGTTGGGCATTTCAATTGTACTGCAAGTGACTAGCCTAAAATGCATTGCTCCCTACACAGACAGTGAGACATGCAAAACATCCACAATTGACATATGTAGGTATAGAACTTCTGACCAAGGTCTATATCATACTACAGCATAGACCTGTTAGAGGCCGCACCACAGGGATTACTAAAGAACTTTCTCCCCAAAGTTTTACTCCACAATGAATGACATCAGCAAGATTGGCAATGTAGGGCATTTGAAATGTACTGCGAGTGAGTAGCCTATGATGCATTGCTCCCATACACAGACATTGCAACATGCACAAAACTTCCAGAACTGCTATGGGTGGAGATGGAACCCTACCACAGTTCTAAATCACACTACAGCAGTACGCAGTTACAGGGCACCCTACAGAGATTAATGGGCCATGACTTTCCCACATGTGTATTTCTAGGTGAGTGACATCAGCAGCCTTGCCAAAGTTGAATATATGAATTCTAAGGAGTGTGTAGCCTAAAAAGCATTGTTCATTACTCAATCACAGACAGTCAGAGACAAAGGCACACAGGCACAGATGCAAAGGCTGGGGTTAGAACACCTACCAAACTACTTTTTTACACTGCAGCAGTATGCATTACAGAGATTACTGGGCTAAGATTTCCCCAGAGGTGTATTTCTAGGTGAGTGACATCAGCAGCCTTGCCAAAGTTGAGTATGTGTATTGTGTGAGTGGCCTAAAAAGCATTGCTTTCTACTCCATCAGTCACACACACACACACACACACACACACACACACACACACACACACACACACACACATTTGCCAGGTCTGGGGTGAGAACACCTACTTCACTACTTTATTCCACTACAGCAGTACACAGTTACAAGACACACTATGGAGATTCCTGAGCTAAGATTTCTCCAGAGGTGTATTTCTAGGTGAGTGACATCAGCAGCCTTGCCAAAGTCGAGTATGTATATTGTACGGGGTGTTAGTGGCCTAAAAAGCATTGCTCTCTACACAGTCAGACACACACACACACAGTTGCCAGGTCTGAGGTTTGAACACCTATGTAACTACTTTATTACGCTACAGCAATACACAGTTACAGGATGCGCTAGAGAGTTTACTCGGCTATGATTTCCCCAGAGGTTTATTTCTAGGTAAGTGACATCAGCAGCCTTGCCAAAGTCGAGTATGTGTATTGTACGGGGTGTGAGTGGCCTAAAAAGCATTACTGTCTACACAGTCAGACACGCACATACACACGCACACACACACACACACACACACACACACACACACACACACATTCACCAGGTCTGGGGTTAGAACACCTACCTAACCACTTTATCACACTACAGCAGTACACAGTTACAAGACACACTATGGAGATTATTGGGCTATGATTTCCACAGGGGTGTATTTCTAAGTGCGTGACATCTGCAACCTTGCCAATGTTGTGTATATGAACTGTACTGAATATGAGTAGCCTAGAAAGCATTTTTCTCTACACAGGTAGAGACAGAGACATGCACACATACACACATTCACATAGTTGCCAAGTCTGGGGTTAGGACTACTACCCAAGTAGTTGTTCAGTACAGCTGTACACAGTTATGGGATGTGCCATTGGGATTACTGAGCTACAGGTCCCCCAAAGGTCTATTTCACATTGGATGACCTCAGCAGGCTTGTCATGATACTGCTACGGGGAGGGCGGTGTGTGCATGGGCCATAACCCATTCATGTAGGGGTTGACATGCCACAAGCGGGCACACACGAGGTCATATACCACAGGTATGTGTAAACAGCTACTAGGTGACAACTTCCTTGTACAGTCATGTTGCACAGCTGGCACATGCAACACACCATCATGCTGACAGATACTGGTGGCTAGCATCTGCAGTGAGTGACACCTGCACCTCATGTGTTTGGGGCCCTTTGGCTGCATGCTGGGTGGGACAGGCCCAGATGGCTCCTTGTTACAGTCACCCTCTTAAACACATCTATGGCCATCTATCTTTGGCTTATTATAGTGTGTTGTCATTACATATATGTCTGTATTCCTATCCACTGTGCGTACAAGGAAGGAGTGGTGCATACTAACATGTGTCTGCACTGAGAACTGCAACTGCCAGATATGTCTGGTCCACTGTTGTTTGCTGACATGACCTTCTTGTGTTTAAGTGTGCGAGCATGCCCAGTATGGGCTTTCAGTATGTTGATGACTGACATTGCCTTCATTTCTTTAAATGTGTGAGCATGCCTAGTATGGCCATCTATATTGCATGTGTGGATGAAGTCCAGGTGGTTTGTACTGCAGTGCTGAACTTTGTGTTGTACACCGACAGGTAGCATGCTTTGTCTGCAGGGTATACATCAGTCATTTGGCATTGACTGTTGCTACATTTCTGCATAGCGGGGGGGGGGCACCAAACTGTTTCTACATTTCTACACATGGGTGTGGGGGCACACCTGACTGTTACTATAAGTGTACATAGGATGGTGGGGCACACATTACACTTTTACACAGTTGCTAGGACTGTACTGGTATGTCAGGTACATCATTTCAGTCTGTAGTCTTACCTATCATGCTGGTTAGAGGCATACCAGTGTACTACAGATCATAGCTTTTACTGCCTACATATTTCTGGCTTTCTATCCTTAACAACTTACATCCAACTGGCTGGCCTGCTGTAGTCTGTCTGTGTAGGGCTGAGGTTACCCATGGTGCTCATTCAGAGGCCATAGTACAGCATTTGTTTGTGTTTGTCTACACCTATCCTGCTGGCTGTGACTGTTGTTGGGTATGTGCTGCCCCCCCCCCCTGACTGGCATGTGTGAGTCACTTACCTTGTGGGTGTCCCAGTATTGAGGGTGGTGATGCAGGGCTGCCTATGTCGGATGCACATAGTACACTCCTTATACATGGCTGAGCACAGGTAGTGTCATGTTTGGTATCCCTTTTACTGTATGTGCGAGTCGGAGAGCGGTGTCATTCCCTGGGTACCTACTGTGTCAGTGCATGCACTATGTGGTGCCTCTTTGCCAAGGCCAGGGCATACTGGGCACGACTCCTTCTGCCTACTGGGGCAGGCTCAGGTTGTTCCTCCTCCGAGTCACTCTGCACATGTGCAGGCCTTGGCACTGGTGGGGGGCTGTATGGCCCTGCTCCATGCTGTTCCTGCAACTGTTTCCACAGGATAATATTGTGTAGCATGGCACATACAAGAACAATTTGTGTACATGTAGTTGGTGAGTACTGCAAGGCTCCACTGGATGTGTCCAGGCACCAGAACTGTGACTTGAGCATCCCAAACACACGCTCTATTATGATTCGTGTTTGTGCATGTGTGTCATTATGGAGTCCCTGTTCGGGTACATTTCTGATGGGTGTCATCAGCCATGGCTCCAGTGCATATCCAGCATCCCCCACTTGTTGACCATATGGGATATACCCATTGGCAAATGTCTGGTACAGCTGTGTCAGATGCCAGTTGTGGGAATTGTGGTAGCTTCCAGGGCAGCCAGTACACACATTCATTATTATACCCTGGGCATCGCACACAATCTGGCAGTTGATGGAGGGGAAGCCCTTGTGGTTGATGTAGACCCTACCCCGCTCACCTGGTGGTGCTTTAATGCATATATGCGTACAGTCTATTGCACCCACTACCTCAGGGTACTCTGCTATTTGGTGGAAGAGATGCATATTGCTGGCCAAAGCCTCTCAGGTGATGGATAAATATACATGCTCAATGACATGTGCTGACATGGCATCCAGAAACTGGTGGAGTACCCTGGATGCTGATGCCTGTGAAATACCTATTATATCCCCAGTTGGCCTTTGGAAGGTACCTGTAGTTAGTATTCTTAGGCCTACACATACCTTGGTATCCACTGGGATGGGTTCCCCCTGTTAGTTCAGAGTCTGAGAAGTGGCCGGCACAGCTCAACAATTTGCTGTAGGAGGTTCCTGTCCACCCTATAGCGCTCCACTATCTCTAGCTCATGTAGCCCTTGGTAGGTTACTCTGGGTCTGTACACTCTTCTCCCTCTCCTTACTGTGGGTTGCTCAGCAGCATTCACATCCTCAACACCCTCAGCCTCTTGCACATGCTGGTTTATGATAGCAAAAGCAGCCCCTAACATTTTTTCTCTTGCATTCGTTTTGTAAAATTTCCCCATCTGTATACACCAGTGGTGCAGAGTTTTTGGGAAAAACAAGGGGGAACAGTGTTTGCATAGTTTATAGTGGTGTGTTGGGCTGGGATGGTCTGCTGCCTTTGTATTTGGCTGATTCTGATACATGTCACCTGTCAGCTAAGCTAGTTCTCCTTGATTACCTTCCTACTGCTGTTTTCCCTTCCCATTGCCTCCCTGTTTAAGCCCGTGCGCATGCCATGCAAATGGAGTGCTCATATGTGCACAGAGCTGTGTTTTCCTGCTTTAACTTCCTTTTTCTTCCTGCAAAACCTGGTGTGTGGCGCGCACATCCACTTACACTTTGTAAAGTGTGCTAGGCAGGTTTAGACACACCCCTAGCGTAGCTGTGCTAAGCTAGGAGCAATCCCAAGCCACAGGTCTCCAATCTGCTTACAGTATGCCTGACGCACACCCCCATGATGTCACCTATATCCTGGTCTTGCACCCAGCTATTTATACTCTTACACTCTTGGGACCTGCCTCACACCCTGGGAAAATCCGGGATTCACTAACCTTTCCCTCATTTGCATAAGATTGCCTGCTAATGCATAGTTACATGTCCCACACTGAGCCTCCCCCTTAGCAACCACTACTCACTGGCCAGGTTGTCTTTTGCCTGCCATTGACTTGCATGGCAGAATACTGAATTTTGTCAGAATGCTCATTTTCAGTTTATTTTCTTATTTCCCCCCGATCCCATTTGCGCACCGCTGCCCTATGCTTAAACAGCCGAGATCGGTGAAAAAATAAATAAATAAAAGTAGTTTTATTTTTTTTTTTAAACAGTTTGCTAGGCCAATGGCCTTATACTTGGCCATTGGCATGCTTCCTCAGTAATACGCAGCCTTTATTTGGAGCTGTCATACCTCTGTTTTGGAATTTGCAGAAATGTACTCAGTTACTAACCAGGTACATTTCTGCAGATTGCACTTGTCTTGCACAGACTATTGCAAGCTTCCTGGATTGCAATGTCACCTCATTAGCATGGATATCTCCAGCAAATGAGGTGATTTGCATACCAGGGCTTAGTCCATGCAAGATCAGTGCTGGAGCTCTCGTGCATGCCCCTGCTGGCTGTTCCTGGATCGCACGGCAGACATATTGCCTGCGAGATCTACCGCACTCATCTTGCACTCTGTGCAGGCTTTTGAAAATCTGGGGGTATGTGTGTGTACTAGCAGTCTTTCACTGTGTATGAATTTTTCTTCAGAGTTGTGTGACTATTTGTGTTAGGGAGTTTGGGGAGAAGCCCCCCCCCCACACATACACATGAGGAGTGCAGGAGTGCCTATCCCCTGCAAAAAAGTTTTTGGAGGTATATTTAATGTGCATGAAATTTATAGTGAAATGTGGTACAATAGAATGTGGTGTTGCCAAAGCGAGTTTTAGACAAAATAAACTATTCTTTTTGTCAATTATACGAACTGGTGATGAAATAAAATATTTTCAGTTTATGCAGTAAATATTCATAGAGATAATAAAAATGCAAAAAAAGCATAAATCTGTGTGCTTCTTTTATTAAAAAAAAAGATGGGGCTCATTATTGACTATATAGATTGCATCTAAATTACTAGCCACACTTATTTATTTTCATTATAGTGAGTGCAATAGTTGGAAACTTTTTAATTTAGAGTATCTAAACGATATCAAAGACAAAAGCCATCAAAATAATGAGCATGTACAAGTTTTCCCCTGTCTCTTATGTCCTGTTACTTTGGGCTTGTTTATGCTGTTGGGGGATCTAAGCCATTGGTAAAATATGTAAAATAATAATAATAATTAATAATAATAATAATAATATATAATAATAATAATAATAATAATAATAACAATAATAAAGCACCATGTCAGGTGAGTAATGAACAGATAAATTGGGATGACATATTTCATTGTGAGCTGTGATAAGCTGCAATAAAATGGTTTAAACACATTTTACCAGACCGGCTTTTACTATCGCTGTCTTTTTCAATAAGGTATCTGCTCACATTAAATGTGAAGAGTGGCATGGACTTCACTTTTCAGACGTGCTGCAAATGTGATGCCCATTCTCAAGGTAAGACAGTGTTTGCTGCTAAGAACCACCAGCTGTACTTTGTTCATCACCAAAATCATTGCCTTCAGCAATGATCTTGGTAATGAGATGTGTGCAGCCAGATAGCATAATCGAGCATAAAGCAAATATTTGAATAACAGCTTTGTTGCTACAGAACAAGTCTAAAACTTTTCTCCCTGTATTTGATGTTGTTTAATTTGTGATCTGTCATAACTGCAGATATACTCTTAATGTTTCTATTAGCTATTTTACTAGACCTGAATATTACCATACAGACCTTTAACATACTTTTCATGTTACCATTTTCTGTTTCATGACATTGGGTCACAAAAGCAGAAGTAATATAGGCATGATAAATTTGTTTTTTAACAGTTTCTTGCTAACAGCTAGTTTTAGGAATATACATCCTGATACATAATATGCATCTTCTTGTCCTCTTGCTAAAAAAAAAAAAAAAAAAAAAAAAAAAGCTAATGCAATCTTGCTTGATTACTTAAGTAAATAGATTGCAGTGAATCCATCCAAATGGAGGGGTTGTGGCATGAGCATTTCCTCCAGTAATCCCAATGCTGTAACAGTTAGGATCAGTTATGATGAGTTTTCCTAATCCGTGAAATTACTGTAAGAAAAATGCATGCAATCTAGATATGACGTTATCATTCTGATCAAAAGCAATTTCATGAAAGAAGACACCACACTGAAACTGGTGTGATACTAATAGTGTTTTACTTATTTACTGTCTATCAGTGGTAATTTTTCTGTGACCATTGTAAATACACAACTTTCATCCTTTATAAATGACTATGAGAAATTAATAAGCAGAAAGACCACGGATATTAAAATAACATAGTACAGATGCATGGACTCTGTATCTGTGTGTCTGTGAAGCAGTGGGTTGCAGTAATGTTCATGTTGTTTGTTTGCAACTGGCAGGTAACCAGAAATAAATACTCAAATAATGACAGTAGTCCTCACTAAATAAGAGGGGCTGCAGGCTGGCTGTGGATGAAAAAATTTGTAATGTGGTCATCAATGATTTTTTTATTATTGTTTTCGCTATTATCATGGTAGGCAACCTGATATTTTACTGAACTGAGAAATGCAGTAAATAAATAAGAGTAGGGGTTGGATTTACTATGAGGGAAACAAACAATCAAATGGCAAGTTGTTATTATTATTATTATTATTATTATTATTATTATTATTAACAATAATACTATTCCTAGACCACTGCTATTATCGTGGTAGTCAACAAGATATAGTGCTGACATTAGAACTTCAGCCTATGAATAAGGGAAGGATTGTGGATTGTCTATACATTAAATAAATATGTCCTCTGTTCTGTTTAACACTTAAATCATTTGTGAGAAATAAGTTTGACTGTTTACTTTCTAGCTAATGTTTGTTTGTGTGTGAAACAAAATTTGAAACTATTTTTTTTCTTGTGTATCTCATTAAAACTGTGGTCTTCTGGTAAGCCATTTAAGATTGGTATTATTAAGTAAGGCAGGGTGACTGTTGATGAAAATAACTTACTCTCTTGCTCTTTCCTCATTTTACAGTCTGGTTTTATAGGATTATTGCCAATTGAATGAAATACATTTTTCTGGTGACTCTGTGAATCAGCTTTTAAATCACCCCTGATTTTTTTACCCCATAATTTTGGTCTGTTCCTCATTCTCATAAAATGTGTGGTTTTTTTCATAGGTTCATACTAGGCTATCTGCCCTGGGGCATTTATAAGCCTAGCCTGATTGTGTTTGGCTTATGCCACCCCTTGATTTGAGTATACTGTGCCCTTTTTAAAGTTTAGTTTACTGTGCCTCTGTCTAATAGTGACACGGAAGTAGTCCCCGGAACAAACCTGCGATCCCCCATCCACTCATCAAGATTCTTCTTGAAGAGAGACAGTGAGGTGCTCTGCCTAACATGAATTGGAATTCATTTCCAGAGTGAAGGGAGCCTCTGGGTTATGAATCTGTCCCTCCAGCATGTTCTATTTATTTCTGTGCTGAGGTTCAAGTCCCTCGAGCGCATGGCTCTAAGGGATTTAGATTTACTGAGGTGGAGCATGTCCATTAATTCTGGGTTGGACATAGCTTTATATGTCAGGCATAGATCGCCTCGAAGTAGGCGGTATGCAACTGAGTAGAGCTGGAGTTTTTTTAACCGAGCAGCATATGGCATCTGTTTGAGTCCCTTGATCCTCCTGGTGAGGTACTTTTGGGGTCTTTCTAATTGCTGCAGGTGTCGGGTAAGGTACATCCCAAAGAGGGCATTGTATTCTATGATGGGCCTGATGAGGGATGAATAAAGGGGCACGATTACCTCTCTTGATCTAGATGTGAATCCTTTCATGATGAGGTGGGCTATGTAGAAGGTCTTTCTAACCACTTTGGCAATGTGGTTGTCAAAGGAGAGATTGCTATCAACTTGGGTCCCCAGATCCCTAATTATTTTCTCTGTACTTAATGGGTTACCACCTATGTGGTAATTTGTGGGCACATTGTTTTTGCCAAAGGGTATGACTATACACTTTTTGGCATTTAGCTGTAGACCATGGCTCTGGCACCAGTTATCCGTCTCTGCGAGACCTTTTTGAAGGATGTTTGTGTCAGCTGGAGAGTCGATTATGATGCCCAGTTTGCAGTCATCTGTGAACTTGGTGAGCCATAGTCCTCCCACGTTGGCCTGTACCTCAGAAAAGTAAATACCGAACAAGAGAGGTCCCAGGACAGAACCTTGTGGGACGCCACTTGTGACCGGTTTTGAGTCTGACATGGCTCCAGCAACTCTGACTCTGTGGGTTCTGTCTTTGAGCCAGTTTGCGACCCATCTTGTGGCATAGGGGTTTATATTTAGGCTGGATAGCTTATCTATGATGCCTGAGTGGGGTATTGTGTCAAATGCCTTTGCGAGGTCCAGATAGGCTGTGTGGACTACCTTCCCTTCATCTATGGCCTTGGTGACTGTTTCGAAGAAGTCAACCAGGTTCAAAAGGCAGGATCTGCCCTTGACGAAGCCAAATTGGGTAGGATCTAGTGTCTATAGGTCCCCAATGTCTTTGTTTATGAGTTCCATGATGATCCTCTCCATAGCCTTGCAGATTAGGCTAGTCAGGCTTATGGGGCGATAGTTTCCAGGGTCCGTAGAGGCGCCACCTTTGTGGAGTGGGACCACTGTTGCTGTAGGCAATTATCTTAAAGGATTATCATATCTTTCAATAAATGCATGCCAATGAAAAAACTATTATGTTGGCAAATTTCTAAACATGTAAGACCAATATATAAAATCTTCCATAGTTTTTAGCCTTTGTCCCTCGTTATTTTTTGTCTTTGTCTCTGACTCTTTTGCTAAGAAGTTTAGATGTATTATTATTTTTTATCACCATCAGAAGGGGTATACATGAAAAATGTGCGGTTGTGGTTTGTGGATGAAAATAACTCAGCTTGTGTGCAGCTACCCAGCTAACTATTTGGCTTTGCAGGACTAAACATATGTGTGAAATAAGTTGGAATGCTTGAAGCCGCTGTCTGTGTGAAACAAAACTGAAATGTCATAGCTTTCAACTGTCCCTGATTTTCTAGAAAGGCACTGATTTTTTAATCATATTTTTGTTCCTCATAAAACTTGTGGTGTCTGGCAAATCATTGAGGATTGGAGTGTGCTGCATAAAGACAGAGCTTTTTGGCCAGTGCCATAGCATACAGGGATAAAGTCCTTACAATGGCCCAGATGCCTGGGTTACATTATGGGTTCATACATCTTAAGTATTGGCAGGGAGAGTGGATGTACCCATCTTGCAGGGATCAATATTTGCTCAAGCATATAAAGCAGTTGAAGCTTCCTGACAGAGGCTGGTGAGCCGACTGTGGAGTATTCCTTGAAGAGTAGGAGGAGCAGCTAGTAGATAGCTTCGACTGACAGCATGAAGCAGTTTGTCCATGTTTACTCATTGCACATCCACCCTCTGTTACGTGTGCATGCAAGGATTAGGGAAGCCAGTCAAGCTTAAAGCCAAAAACCCCACAGCAACAAAATGCTGCACATTCCCTGCATACCATAAGCTCCACATCAGCCCTGAACCTGTTGGAGTGAATATATGGTTGGCCAAACAGTGAGAAGACAAACCCAATATTACATGAAGGCACTGGGAAGCACTGATTACTAGCTGCAAGGCAGACAATGCCCCTAAAATAACAGCAGACAATTTTCAGACTTCATACCCTTCAGAAAACCCATGTTATTGCACAAATTATTATTCTAGTAAATTTTTAAGTAAATAAGAGAAATGACTCTAGGCCTTTGCCATTCTACGTCTGATTCTGTTAGAGAGCCGGATATGTCTTTTTAATCACAACGGGATGAGTTATAACCACCACAGTGATTATAACTGCTAGTAGGGTGGGGTCGGTTTGGGGCTCTTTTTGCTCAGTTTTAACAGTCTAGCTGGGAAACACTAATGTCCATTTATGTGAAATAAGTTGAAATACATGGGCTACTTTGGGACTGTGAAAAAAAATTAAATATTTTGTGTCCATAATTACTTATGTTTTAACACAATCAACCTTTGAGATCTACAAAGTCAACAGTAGGGACATAACTCCCGCACATGTGTGCTATCTGTGAAGAGACTGGCTGACTCTGACTGTCATGATGAAATTAAACAGTCATTAGACTGACTTTACAGGACTTGTATACATTCATGCAAAACAAGTTGGAATACTTTACTGTAACCACTTTTTTATCACAAACATATGTAATGGATCTTGACATTGGCAGATTATAATTACAGCTCTTCAAATAGTCTTAAGATTATGAAGGTGAATCAAAAAGATCATCAGCAATTATTTGTGTTCCAAAAACATGTAGTAAACTCTTAGTTAACTGGAACTCAAGCAACCAAGGGGGAAAAAAAATTGAAGAAATATAGTACTATTTTCATGTGTTGCACTTTCTACCCCCCCCCCACCCTGCAGAAACATACCTTACGTTTTTAGAGTTTTAGAGTTTAAAAAAGGAAACTAGGAATACATTCCCTCTCTTCCCAACCTAAGAACAAGTCAAACCAAACAAATAGTATAGGGTACAGTATTAGTCAAGCCTATGTTTAATAGTAACTGACAAGCAACCAGAAACTACAGTTATCTGGCATCTACCAATCCCCATTGGTGCCGGTTAACTGAGAGTTTACTGTACATCTGTGTGGGGGCATGGTTCAATAACACTCAGAAACCAAAGTATGGTCAATCTGCCACTGCTATCAGGTATTATCTTGCTCTGCTCCTACATGATTCCTGCCTTGTGGACTTACATAAAAGATAGCTTTAGAATCTATTCACTTTCGTATGCTTTTCAAAATTCCTAAGTACCTATCTTTTTAAAAGGGCCTTAAACATAGATTAAGTTATCACTGTTATTTTGCATATTTATATTGCATTAGTTTTACATAGTTGCTGTACTTATTTGACTTACTTTAAAATTGCAATGCAGATTAGCCCAAAAACATTTGCTAATATAAAGATTGCTTGCCTGTTTGGCTCTTTGACTTTTCCTTCATACATTCATTCACTATTATTTGTATATGCTGCTTTTTTATGCTGCTAAATAGTTTACTTATTAAAAAGTGTTTTCAGAGTTGTGGAGTGAAATTCTTGAGAAACTAAGACACTCATGCCAGGATTGGCTCTGCTGTTTATACTGAATACTTGCCAAGACTGAGTTTTGAGAGCCATTTGATTATTTTTAGTATGATTACTATTTAAAGCCGCTTATTTAGGATAGTCTCATTGTGCCAAAAGAACATGTTGCAGGTGATCCAAACGATACTGATGTGACAGTGCTGCAAGACCACTACCTCAAATGAATGGATGAATGCTGACTTGCCCTGCATAAATTTCATTGTATTGTCCCTCCCCCATAGAAGCATCTTGTTTTTACAAAGCTCTAGCAGTATGAAGTGATATGCTCCAGATGGTACTCTGTCATCATCCTCTTCCAAAATGTACTCCTGTTTGTGTCTGGTAAGTCCTCACCCATGTACGAATGGAGCCAGCCATGGATTCTTGGTGTGCAAGCATAGTACAGGTCAGTGTGATCATGGCATGATCCCTGCAGTCTGCCATGTCCATATAGTGTCTGAAATCCTCATGTAAACCCTGGAGGACACTGACCATTTATAGCTGACTCTCTGTAGCAGTGCACTGAGCTTTAACAATGTCATGTCACATTTGCTGCCTGGCAGCCAATGCTTTGTGTGTTTCCTGGGGTAGCTGCGACAAATGCCTGTGCCTGGCTCCCCTTTGTAAAAGTGTCACTGCGTACACTGCAGCATCTGAATTTCTGCCATCATCCATAAGGTGCTTATGTGGGTTTGAAGATATTGGTATAGAAGAGCAGAGATTTTCTCCTTGTGCAGCCTGTAGTGACATGTGACCATGTGCTTGACTTTGTGATGCACTGTCACATCCTACAGAGTTGCTAACATGCTGTGTGGTGTGAGTTCCTGCCATTACACTTTGGGACTGCCTTCCACTTTGATCAGGTCACCTCATAAATCTAATTATGTTATCATCATCATCTTATGGCATTCTGTTGCTGATATCCTCAAAATGTATTGCCATGGTGAAACTGTTTATTTCTGCTGCTGACCCTGTAAAGAATTAATTGAATACGTATTCACTGACTGACTACTCACATGGTAAGGTATACTACCATATGCTGTGTATTGAATTGTGGAGTTCACTTATCATGCACCCTGTATTCATCAATACCTTTATGTGCTGAAGTGAATGGTTCGTATGTTAATAGTAATTGTCATATGTTACATTAATCCACTGCATGTCATCCTTTTACTGTGAGCATATGTATATGTATATGTATGAGTATATCTATATGCATATGTATATTTATGTGTAGCTGTATACATATATATATGTGTGTGTGTGTGTGTGTGTGTGTGTGTGTGTGTATATGTATATGTATATGTTACAATTCTGAAGCCAGCCTTCCTGAGCAGATGTCTTTTGATACTGCACATGTGGATAACAAACATTGTCCACACCATTTCTAATTATTCCAGTGCCATTGAGGTGCTCATCATCAGCTGTTAAAGGAATGATTGTTCGTGTCCCCTATCCTGTACAGCTATGGGCAATTGCATTCTGTCTCAACTTGGATCTTTTATGTCCTACCATATCACTGGTCCTCTTCTTATACTGTGATAATGTGTTGTTCCTACTAGCAGCACCATTTATATCCATAACTACCTGGTCTCATGTCATTGCCCCAGCCCTCTCAGCTTGTTTGTGTCCCTTTTTTTCCATAAAGGAGTTTTCCATATGTCTTAAGTACTGCCACAAGGATGCAGTTCTCCTCATGGCTAAAGTATTTCTTTCTCTGTCTTGATCTCTGCTGCTGGATTATTCATTTGCCTAAAACAACATGCCAAAGTTATGTACTGAAACTTTTTTATCCACACATCAGCCAAAAAAATACAGCCATGAAAGTATGTTTTCTTTCATCACAAACAAATCAAAGATATGAGTACAAAAATATGTATGGTGCTACAAGTCCCTTATTCATTTATGCATATTACAAGTCCATATTCAGCCAGTTCGTAGTAACCTGTACAACACTTAACATTTCATGTTATTCCATTGCTAATACAATACTATCCTTCCCCTATCACTTTTCTAAATTTATGCTGCCATTTTTCATCCTAATACAAAATGCAATTCATCAGACTTCAATCATTTAAAAATAAGTACTGACATTCAGAAAGTCTTAATCAATAAATGCCTCCAAAAATAATTTTTAAAATGCTTTTCAGATTTTTTGCAATCATTCCACACACAATTTCCATGCCTCTGTCATGAACTCTAATTTATAAGTGTCACACATGTCCTGAATAAATACTTGAATCACTTGCATCTCACTGTCTGATCTAAAAAGTGCAGATTAAAATTAATATCAACTGCTTTGAACCAAATTCTATTGCTTTTATTATTTCTTTTTTACTTGGATAAGTTTGTGATTTCCTAAAGCACTTCCCACCTGTCTCAAGTAATCACAAGTTAATATGGTGATCCTAAACTTATTCATGGTCATTCATGCCTTGCCTATGCTAATTAGGCTAATTAATACATATCTCTATGAATCACAGTAATATTTGAAGGTGTAACTTACTAATCAATCTAAGTACACCTCATGTATGTACTTGCGCACATGCTTGCTGCAGTTGTGAAAGCAGCAGGCATCCCCATCAAACTTCAACTGTCTTCAGTAACACGTGAACAACCCAACTAAATCTCAAAAATCCCTGTGTTTAAAAGACTGAAAATGGAGTCTGATCTCCCCAAGTCTGCACGTTCATCCTCCTTACTGTGATACACCATATAGGTTCATAGGTTCATAGGTAGGTACTACGCTATTGGCCCTAGGGCCTATATAAGCCTAGCCAAAAGGTACCCTGGCTTTCACCAGCCAAGAAAATTATTTTTCTGTGCCACTGTCGAGCAGAGCCACAGAAGTGATCTCCGGGGTGAATTTCCTATTTCCCATCCAATCATCAAGATTTTTCTTGAAGAGTGCTAATGAGGAGCTTTGTTTGATATAGACAGGTAGTTTGTTCCAGAGCATGGGAAGTCTCTGGGACAGGAATCTATCCCTCCAGCATGTTCTGTTTATTGTGGTGACAAGGTTTAGGTCCCTAGAGCGTGTAGCTCGGGGGGATTGGGATTTCTTTAAGTGGAGCATATCCAACAGCTCCGGGTTTGACATAGCTTTGTATGTTAGGCAGAGATCACCTCTGAGTAGGTGATATGCGATGGAGTAAAGCTGCAGTTTTTTTAGACGGTCTGCGTAGAACATCTGTTTGAGGCTGGTAATCCTCTTTGTGAGGTATTTCTGTGGCCTTTCAAGTTGTTGTTGTAGATGTCTTGTGAGGTACATACCAAAAGGGGCATTGTACTCTATAATGGGTTTAATGCGTGATGGGTAGAAGGGAACAATGACCTCACTTTTCCTGGATGAGAAACCTTTTGTGATGAGGTGTGCCATGTAGAAGGATTTCCTAACTACTGTGGCGATGTGATTATCAAAGAAGAGACTACTGTCCACGTGTGTCCCAAGGTCTCTTATCACACTTTCAGTGTTAAATAGACTACCGCCTTTGTGGTAGTTCATGGGTACAGAGTTTTTACCAAAAAGGATGACAATGCACTTTTTGGCATTGAGCTTGAGGCCATGGCTTTGACACCAGGCATCTGTCTCAGTGAGGCCCTTTTGTAGGATGTCCACATCATTTGGAGTTTGGATTATGGTTCCTAGTCTGCAGTCATCTGCGAACTTCGTTAGCCAAAGACCTTCTATGTTAGCCTGTACTTCAGAGAAATAGATACCAAACAGAATAGGACCCAGGACTGAACCCTGTGGTACTCCACTTGTCACTGGTCTGAAGTTGGATTTGGATTCTGCTACTTTCACAGTGTGGGTTCTGTCAGTGAGCCAGTTGGCAACCCATCTTGTGACATAGGGATTTATACCTAGTTTAGTGAGTTTATCTATAATTCCAGAGTGGGGGATGGTGTTGAATTTGGCAAGATCTAGATAGGCTGTGTGAACCACCTTACCCTCATCTACAGCTTTGGTGACCACTTCAAAGAAGTCTATCAGGTTTAGGAGACATGATATGTCTTTTACAAACCCGAACTGGGTGGGGTCCTGAGTTTGGAGATTACCAATGTCATTGTTTATAAGTTCCATGATGATACTTTCCATAGCCTTGCAGACCAGGCTCATCAGGCTAATGGGGCAGTAGTTTCTGGGGTCCGTGGTGGCTACCACATTGTGGAGTGGGATAACCATTGCTGTGCACCATTCACTGGGCACATTGCCTGAGGTGAGGATATGACTGAACATGGTACTTAGGTGTGGTGCCAGTTCGTTCTGTAGTTCATAACACAGCCTGGGATGTTGTCAGGTCCCATGGATGTTGTGTTCTTGGCTTTGGAGAGTGTGTTTTTTACCTGTGCAGCCGTGATTACAGGAACTTTGCATTCTTCCGGTATAGTGATGGGCCCTTTAGAGGATGGGGGGGGGGTAAAGTTAGCACTGAACCTATCTGCCAGGGTGTTGGCAATATCAGTTTGTTCTGTATATTTAGTGCCATTGTGCTGTAACTCAGAGCAGATCTGAGTGTTGCCATTGAGATTCTTCACATAGCTATTGAATGCTTTGTGGTTTTCTTTACAGTCAGTGGCAATTTTGTTTTCGTAACTAGCTTTGGAGGATTTTATGAGGGATCTCAGCTTCTTACTGAGGCTGACCAGAGAGTCCTTCCAATCATGGGATTTTACTCTTTTTTTGCAACCGTTTCTTTCTTCTGTTGTAGAGTTTGTTTATGGCAGGGGACCACCAGATTGGCTTCCTTTTTTTGGAGGATAGCATCTTGGTTCTGTTAGGGATTGCATGATCCATGCACTCGTGTAAGTGCTTATAAAGTGCATTTGTGTAGGATTCAGCAGTCATACCTCTGTTGTCCATCAGCATGGGTCTCATGAAGTTTGCCACTTCTGTCTTAAGAAGCGTGAAGTTGGCTTTGGAGAAATTTTTTATGGTGGTTTCCCTAATGGGGGGTGGGGGAGGGATGGGGATGTCTAGGGTGATAGCTTGTGGTCGGATCTGAACAACGAGGAATTGACCTCTGGTGTGGAGCACCGGTTGCCCATGTTGGTAATAACCAGGTCTAGGCTATTGCTGCCCCTGGTGGGAGTGTGGAAAAGTTCAGCCAAGTCATTGGAATTTATGAATTCCAGAAAACGTTGAGCACAAGAGTTGCTACATGAGTAGTTTTCCCAGTTAATGGTGGGTGAGTTAAAATCGCCCATTATTAGGGTGTTATGTTGAGCCCTAATATTTTCCAGTGTATCATGAAATGAGGAGTGGGAATCCTGGGTCATGGTGGGGGATCTGTAGCAAGCTACAATTTGGATTGCAGGCTTGTCCAGAGTTAGTTGCACTTGGATAATCTCGGATGCATTATGCTGAGCAACTAGCCTGGAGGTGTGGATATCCTTAATGAATATGGACACGCCTCTGCCTTTAATGTTTCGGTCCAGGTTAGGTGGCCGAAAGGTGTGATATGAATTATAGCCTGGTAATGCAGGGGTACTGTCTGGAGCCTTGAACCAGGTCTCTGTCACTGCACAGATGTCGATGTTCTTCATTTTAAGGAGTGCCTCGAGTGAGTGCATTTTGAGGTTTAGACTTCTAGTATTGAGTAGCAATACCCACAGATTTTGCTTGCTTATAACTGTTATGGTGGTGAATTTGTCATTTGAAGCTTGCCTAAAAAAGGCACTATATGGGTGGCTAGAGCCTTAACCAGTTTCTGGAATCCCAGGTGTGACAGGTGCAGGCCATCTCTGGCAAAGCATCGTGGTTTGTCGATCATGTCATCCCAGGCAGACAGATACTGGATCCCCATAGAATGACACCAGAAGCCTAGGCAATTTTTGAAGTCAATCATTTTGATCTTATACTGTGTTATCATTCTGGGTGATGGCACGCTGCTACTCAGAGCTGGGGTCATACCTGCCTGGGCTACAAGATCGGACAGCTCCTCCATGTCCATTTTCATGTAGTCCAGGGAGGCACATCTCAGGTCATTCACACCAACATGGACAATGATAGGGTCATATTTGTACTTGTTGTGGAGTGACCTGAGTGCATGCATTATGTGGCAGATCCTGGCACCCGACAGGCAGCTGACAGTAACTTTCTCCTTGTTTAGCCTGGTGAGTGGAACATCAGTGTGCCTGACTATAGAGTCACTTATGGCTAGAGTGTTAGGTACGTTATTATGCCTTATGGGCTGTGGTTGAGTGGCACACTGAGTTTGTTGGCTATGTGTCATTTGGGTTGTGTTTGGGGGTAGAGGTTGCTTGTGTTTCTGCTCTGGAGGTCCCTGTTGCTTGGGCAGGTTTTTACTGAGAGCATCTGCAAATGTAGGTGTGTGTTTTGTGTTTCTATGTGTGTGTTTTGGTGGTGTGAGTTTTGAGGGACTATGTGATGAGTGTGGTGTGGTGCAAGTGTTAACCTTCTCCTCTTGACTGTTTAGTCCAGTCTTGGGTGAAGAGAGCTTTGCTTCCAGTTTGGCTATATAAGTGCATCTCTCACAGGTTGTAGTGTTGGGTGGTAGGAGGAGAGGGTTGTCTGTGCACATGAGGCAATTGCTGCATTGCCCCAAGATGCCCAGATTCATCAGGTAGACAGGAGAAAAAAATGGGAGCTGACCCTTAGACATTCCTGGATAGGTGCTTATTTGTTAAGTACTAGAAACTGTTTTCATCTAGACAAGTGAGGAAAGTTGAGTGCTGTAGTAATTTGTAGCTTATTTAGCCCTTACAATGAGTTCTGAACAAGTGGTGAGCTCAAAGAAACAGACGAGTGCTGAAACTAAAAAACTGGCTAGTTCTAAGAAACAAAAATAAGCTAGAAGGCTTCCCTCCAACACAGAAAGGCTTGGGGGCTCAGAAGCCCACAAACAGTCCTGGACAAAGCAAATCTGTATCTGGACTAGACTACCCACAGGAAAGGCAGGAAAGAAGCATAGAATTTTTTTTTTTTTTTTTAAGTAGAAAGAGAGAAAGGAGGAGCAGAAACTAAGTGGCTTGGCCTTCTCAAATGTTCTCCCTGTATTAGGTGGAATGAGGTAATAACACTAGATTGGGAGGAGTGTCCCAGATCAAATTTACAGTAGGGACAGGCAATTGCAAAGCCACCAACTATAAGAAAAGCACACAAATAAGGAGGGTGGGTGGGAAACAAACTGCAGAAATGTTTCTCACAGCAGAAAAGCAGCAGTGAGCCTTTAAATGAAAGTTTTAAACAGATAAAGGAGCCTCTAGAGAAAGCTTTTAACTGCAAACAAGTTATATGACACTCTCCTTGGCAGGAGATCAGAATCAGAAACCCAAACAGATGCTTAGTAAAAGTGGACAATTTCCAGTTAATACCTCACACACAGTGAAACTATCTAGAAAAGTATGCAGTAGACAAAGTGCTATAAATAACTCGAAAAAATAAGCTAAAAAAAAACACGATAATTAATGTTATATATTATAGATCCGAGTTTGCTCAGTGTCCTTCCTTCGATTAGCTCAGTGTGAAATGGCAGAAACACTCAAAAACTTCTTAGGTAACAGAAAGTTGAAACCTGAGACAACTTTGAAAAAAAGCTCAAAAGAACCAATGAGGTGCTTACTCTAAGCTATAGTCCAGGTGACCTCAGTCAGCCAGTGACCATAAACAATCCCCTCTCACTGAAATGCCTAATGGCTTTGGCTAAACCAAGATGTCCTTAAACATGTGCTTAGTCACACAGCCTCCACAAACACTAGGCCCAAACACAAGCCTGAATATGGACAATGCTACAAATACCCACACTGCTTAGGTAGAAATGTTTCTCACATATATTTTATAGATCCGAGTTTGCTCAGTGTCCTTCCTTCGATTAGCTGAAATCACTAAATACCTACAATAAATTTATGATTACATAAACAATGTTATATCTTTATGAATTAAATAAAAAGTAATGTTAAAGGAAATGATTTACAGTGATTTAATACAAAAAAGAGCATGCTTAAACAAAGGATTCCTGCATCCACATCAGGTTTACTACTACTCATATAAATATAAGAAAAGTTAATCACAGAGACTAATGTAAGCTGGGTTTTGGGAATTTTCAAATGAAAAAAGTAATGATTTCATAACTGAAATTTATACACATTGAAAAGTTGTTGTTAAAGCATTCCTTTAAAAAAGTATGTGACAAAGTAATTTGGTTAAACCAAAGTTGCCAGTGCTATCAGTTCCAATAGAAATTTCACACCCTAGATGGTGAGGTTCCAAACCTGTACACCACAGCCCTGAACTTACATAAATATATATATATATATATATATATATATATATATATATATATATATATATATATATATATATTGTAATTTAATACTTTTTAGATGCAAGAAACTTTATGATTACTACTCTGCTATAATTTAATTATTTTTTATATGCAGGAAACAATGATTACTGCTATGTTATAATGTAATACTTCTTTAGATGCAAGAAACTTTATGATTATTACTCTGATAGCACTTTTTAGATGCTGTAAAATTTATGATTATTACTCAGCTATAAATTAATACTTTTTTAGATGGAAGAAAATTTAAGATTACTACTCCACAATAATGTATGTTTGTTTTTAGATGAAGGACATTTGTGATTGCTACTCCACCATAATTTAATACTTTTTTCAGACAAAGAAGCTTTATGAGTACTACTTTCCTATAATTTAATACTTTTTTGATGGAATAAACTTTATGATTACTACTCTGCTATAATTTAATACTTTTTTAGATGCAGAAAACTTTATGATTACTACTCTGCAATCATGTAATACTTTTTTAGATGCCGGAAATGTTATAATTACTATTCTGGGTTCAAATAAAATCATGCATAAAAGAAATACTATAATAGAAACAAGCATGCACATTTTCAAAATAAAATTTCCCTATCCTGGGAACAAAACTGTTAACCATGTCCACTTTTTTTTGGAATGTGACAACCCTGCAATCTTCTAAATAATTTTTAAATAACTATGAATGGCATGTTAAGTTTCTGGGATAAACCAGCAGCACCCTGGTTGAGTGTGCACATACCCTCCTTAGAAGCAAGGTTGAAATCAAGCACTTGATTCTGCAGGACAGTGCTATGCATGGCATTCATTTTAATAATAATTTGATTTACTGATTTAAAAGTTGCATTGCTCAACACCTCTGACAGTAGACAGAGTTCTTAATTTCCAAATTGATTTTTCTGCCTTATAGGCAAGGAAAATACCCACTACTGAAATGACATCAACACCAAGGTCTACATCTAACAGTCTTTTGAATGATGATCGTAAATCATTTTGATAAATCCTGGAATCATCTATCTTTTTGACTGGTTTAATATCCTTTGTCTCTCTCTCTCTCTCTCTCATTCAGCAAACAATGTGAGTTGTCCTACTGGGTAAAGCTTCTCTATGTTTAACAGCTAGAATAACTTGACCAATGTAACAGTATCCCGACCAGAATACTGTCAACCAGGGATAAGTTTGGTCTCATGCAGCATTGTCATGGCCTGTCCTTTAGCCTTGTTATACATTTACCTAATAATACTACAGTCACTGCACCTAGCAGGAACTGCGCCATTCTTAACATAGCAAGTAGGTCCTTCACCAGTTACTAATAATGGAATAAGTATAGAAAATAGAGTAGCATTATGCCAAGAATTATTTCTGACATTTTACATTTGTTTACCAAAACTGCACAAAATGCTGTGCTTACCTCTGGGCAATGAAAATCAGCAATTATCATTAAATTAAGATGCAATGGTCTGAATTTTGCTATGTAGTAGAAGATATTTAATTACAGATTAGTGGTTGTTAATTAACTACTAGTCAAACCTAAAATCATAGCATAATTAAACTCCATCATTTACTTGCTTTTTACTGTAAACACATACAATTCTTTGCTTAGTTTGCTATCGCAGTAATAGAATGGCTTGCCTTTCTTTCCTATTCATTTCCTAACTCTGGCCAACAAAATATTAGGAATATGTTTTTCTTTTAAACAGATAATACATTTTATAAAAAATAAATTTTGCTAATCTTAAGTGTTTTCTTAGTCATAGCTGAAAATAATCTAGTTTATAACTATGTTGCCTAGAATGTACTTATTCTTAGACAATATCAGTGCTGATGCATTTAAATTTATAAAATTCCTAACACTAATGATAGTGCATATTGCTTCAAGTCTTAATGCTCAGAATATCTTATTTAACAACACCTCAGTAAACAACATGTATGTATACAAAAATCAATTAGCAATTACAATACATATGAATATACTATATGGACCTTTTTACTGAATATTCTGCTAGGCTGGCTATTGACATACTGAACTATCCAATACTGGTTACCGAAATGATGAAAAATAGTATCACAAAAAAGAGATGCAAATGTGGATGACAACAGGAAATAGTCACAGATATCACAGTATCTGAAAGTCAGGGCAAGCACACAAAGGATATTTGAAATGGAAATGATATACAAAAAAAAAGAAAGAAAAGTCCGCCAGCAGAAATCCGAAGAAGAATGGGCTTAACAGGAAAAGGAAAGAGAAGGCAAGAGAAGCATACCCTAAGCAAATACAAAAAAATGGACAAAAAGGACGATAACCAAACAGTAACTCAAAGCATACATAAGCCTAAATATAGACCCAGAGAAACAGGAAGTACTATACCAGGTAAGAACTACATGCTGGGCTTGCACAGGTCCATACAAGGGAAGATTACTTATCAGTCAGTGGTACAGCAATGTACAATCTGCCTAGCTACAAACATACAAACACAAAACAAAACGCATAATACCAAACATACCAATGGATATGTTTTACACAGTGAAGTGCAGGCCCTCAACAAAACAAACAGCAAATGAATAGAAAGCGGTATAAGCAGACGATACAGCAGTTGTTTTATAGGGCAACAGTGTTACCTGTTGGCTGGAGAAGAGGGAGAAGAATGGTAACATATAAAGGTGAGGATCAGAAAAATGGAAAGATATGCAGTGGCCTCAGAAGGCCCATTGGAAGTAATAGCACAGGCGGCAGACATAATGCCCCCAGGAGCAGTCAATTTGGAAAAGTGAATACATACAGCACATCAAAAAGGGAAAACCAAGACTTGCTATTAATGGACATATATTATGTTGTGGAAAAAAAAAAAAGTGACAATCCCTTGTACTGCTGAGGTGTGAAAAACAGAAGACTAAGAAGCCTTGAAGGGCCTTGACAGTGCCATCACAAGGAGGTGAGCAATTTATGTGCTCTACAGAACATGACCATGCACTGGATCTGGCAATACAGGTGGCAGCAAAGGTACAAGGGGACCTTTGTAATCTTGGAAATACTACAGAGGATATGCCATGCAAGGTGGTACAAAATTGACTCTTAAATGCCCTACAAAAAGTGGTGGACACCCAGCTACCCCAAAAAGGATTAGGACAAGTGGGTATAAGGGCATAATGGGCTAATACTTGACAGTGATGAGATGCACTGAACACCATGAGAGATATTAAAGTAGTATTTCCCTTTAAGGTAGAGAGAATTTCTCTACAGTGTAAATGACATGACAGTAATTGATGTAACCATACTTCTTCTGGCCACAGCACTGAACATGGGATTTTAACATGTCATGGTTGTTTGTAATGGAAGGAACCTTCTCTATTTCCAGGAAAGTCTGTAACCAATTGGACTCTGTACATGAAATGTAAATATAGGGGATAACTACAAACACAGCCCATTGAATACGCACTAATGAACATAAAGGCACACCATGGCTATGATATATTCTTTGAAATAATCCCTGTCATGGTTAATGAAAGGGAACTCATTTTATTACCAAACTAGATCTCAATGAGTTTGGGGAAATGGCAATGGATGGTGTATAGACAGCATTTCCTAATACAGTATACATGAGGTATGATTTCCATCTTGCCAAGATATGCTGGAGGGATGCACAGCAATACCATCTTGCAGTTATGCAACTCACCCTACATTTGCATCATCTAAAAGGGAAATACTAGCACTGCACTATGTTTGCTTCCTGCTGATGTTATACCCCAAGCCTTTACCCATCTGCTTGCCAGGTCACCCCCCCCCACCAAGAATTACCAGCATTTGAATATATGGCAAGCAACTATGTTTATGGCAGACCAAGATGAATAACAACAAGAATATTACTATACTGCCAACACAGTGCCTACTAACATTCTGGAGTGCAAATGAATTAGTGAGAGCTGTCTATCCCAAATCACAAAATATTGTAGACTTGTAGCACAGGAGTCTACTCCCCATTATCCAGAAGTTTCTGCCCTTAACAGTTTTGTGGTGAGCACTACAAAAGAAGCAAAACAGGATGAATGACATATGCCAGGCAATCAGAAGGGGATGAACCTAAATACCCACCATATAAGTAGAATACTAGATGTCAACACATCAATATACTGCCTACAGCATGTACTGGCACATGTGAATAGTACAGATAATAGTCAGCTGACCACTGTTGCAAATGTTTTGAAGTACATGTTACAGACCTGCACATTGGTTAACTGCCTCTGTTTTTTTTTCACAGTGTTATGTAAAAGAATGTGTGTCATATGCATGATGATCCAGTAAATGTTACACCCTTTAATGGTTATTCTGAAGATAGGTGGGTAGGCATCCAGTCTGATTGTTAAGCACAGGCACAAGCACTGGTACATGGCACATACCTTTTGTACTTTCATATGTCATGTGTAAATATGCTGGTAAATGGCACACATTCATACACCAATCAGTCACTGTATATGCAGGCTACATTGTAAAGAATGCATGATGACCTAGCGGGTTGGTATGTACACATGCATTTGCAAAATATCCTGGGTTATGGTGACATGGACTCATGACATGTTAAGGAGATCCATTTATCTGACCACGGATGTAGGCCTACATACCTACTGATCATACTTGTCAAATGACTACAATGTCTCAGAATCTCGATAGTTTATGCCTCCTATATTTGTTGCCATGCCATTGTGTTTTGCAGGCATATATTTGTGGATTGAAGTCAGTGCAAATCCTGCTATTGTAACACCTTTCACCTGTAAATATTAATAATCTGTCCTAGCATTTGGACTGTTAGCCCCCATTTCATTTGATTTTGTGTAGGAGTATTATGCCCATCTTCTATTTTGTGTTGGTCTCATATGCAGATTTTCCTAACACATGATAACTGTAATAGTGTCTCTTTCCCACTAATTGACATTCATTTGTGTTTTAACGTTTGTTATATTTGCTCTAAGCAAACTTTACATTTCCATATAAGTTGTTTAACCTGGTGTGCCATAACCAACTCTGTTGTGCATGCATGCTATTTGTTATGTACATACTCTTGCTCATGATGCAAATCCCCCCCATCTTTACTAACACAGCAGCTATAGTAGTTCATCACCCTACCCATCACTAATCACCAGTTCTCATATTACTGAAAAGTCCAGAGATAGTCTCTTGCTCCATCTGTTGATCTTACAGTCCTGTCTTCCTGCCCTTCATTTTTCTGCCCACTCTCTCTTGTTCTTTGACCTTTCACTCTGTGTTGTTTCAGTCCTTTCCTTCTCATCTCCCTCCTTCTTCATCCTTTCCTTTTATCCAGCTATTTCACAGTATCCACCATACTTCCCCTACTTTTCTTTCTCCATATCTCATGCTTTGCAAGTCATGTTTCCCCTCTATTTATCCCTTTCAGATCATCTACATTCTGCTAACTTGTTATTCCATACTATGCCTTCTGGTATCCTACAAGCTCAGCTGCTACCTTTGAATGGTTACATTCTTCATAGGTTCATTCATAGGTTCGCACTAGGCTATCTGCCCAAGGGCATTTATAAGCCTAGCCCAGAGTTTTTGTGGCTTTTGCCACCCCTTAGTTTGAAGAAAACTATGCCCATTGTTTTGCTGTGCCTCTGTCAAGCAGAGACACTGAGGTAATCCCTGGGGTATATCTGCGATCTCCCATCCATTGGTCAAGATTTCTCTTGAACATGGCCAGCGAGGTGCTCTGCCTCGCATGTACCGGGATTTTGTTCCACAGCATAGGGAGTCCTTGGGTGATGAATCTGTCCCTCCAGCATGTCCTATTAATGACCGTGTCAAGGTTTAAGTCTCCCGCCCTTGTAGTTCTGAGGGATCTAGATTTTTTGAGGTGAAGCATGTTCATCAAATCTGGGTTTGGCATGGCCTTGTATGTCAGGCACAGGTCACCTCTGAGCAGGCGGTAAGCGACTGAATAGAGCTGAAGTTCTTTCAGTCGGGCAGCATAAGACATATTTTTGAGACCCTTTATCCTTTTGGTGAGGAACTTTTGGGGCCTTTCCAGCTGCTGCAGGTGTCGGGTAAGATACATTCCGAATGGAGCATTGTACTCAATCATTGGTCTGATGAGTGATGAGTACAGGGGGTGATGACCTCCCTTGATCTAGATGTGAATCCCTTCATGATCAGGTGGGCAATGTAGAAGGTCTTCCTAACTACTTTAGCAACATGAGTGTCAAACGATAGGTTACTGTCAACCTGAGTCCCCAGATCTCTGATAACTTCTTCTGTGCTCAGTGGATTGCCACCTATATGGTAGCTAGGGGTAACCTTGTTTTTCCTGAAGGGTATGACTATGCATTTCTTGGTGTTTAACTTTAGGCCATGGCTCTGGCACCAGTTATCCATTTCTGTGAGACCCTTCTGAAGGATATCTGTGTCAGATGTGTTTTCGACTATGGCGCCCAGTTTGCAGTCATCTGCAAACTTTGTCAGCCATAACCCTCCTGTGTTTGCTTGTACTTCAGAAAAGTAGATGCCGAACAAGAGTGGGCCCAGCACTGAGCCCTGTGGGACCCCACTTGTGACAGGCTTTGAGTCTGACATGGCGCCAGCAACTCTGACCCTGTGGGTTCTGTCACTTAGCCAGTTTGCAACCCATCTTGTGATGTATGGGTTTACATTCAAGCTGATGAGTTTTTCGATGATACCTGAGTGGGGTATTGTGTCGAAGGCCTTTGCCAGGTCAAGGTAGGCTGTATGGACTGCCTTTCCCTCATCAATGGCCTTGGTGACTGTCTCGAAAAAGTCAACCAAGTTTAAAAGGCATGATCTGCCTTTGACAAAGCCAAACTGGGTTGGATCCAAAGTCTGCAAGTTCCCTATGTCTTTATTTATGAGTTCCATTATGATCCTGTCCATGCCTTTGCAGATCAGGCTTGTCAAGCTGATGGGGCGGTGATTTCCAGGGTCGGTGGAGGCACCGCCTTTCTGCTTTCAGAAGACATGTAACAGATACTTGAAAATAATGTATACTTTTGTTAAAATCTTTGGCCATCTGATGCACAAAAAAAAAAAAAAAAAAAACTTGAATGGTTTCTATATTGTTAGTACAATTCTGGAGCACACATTTTCATATTGCACCATTATTTCCCTGTAAAAAATCTAGTAAGTGACAATATTGTCATTGTCTTTGAGATCTAAAATCCATCCTGTTAGTAATAGTATTAATCTGTCCTGTCCATATCATTATAATATCTGTAAGTAAAAAAAAAATACTTATAGTATATTTATTTCTTTCCTACTCTGGGTTCAAAGCCCATGAAATATTCTAAGAACTTGTGTAGGTTACTTGTGCAATCATATAGCTAACATATTTTCTGAATAATGCTGTCATTCACATTTACTAGTATTCTGACTGTTGTCTGGATCTGAATTAATCAAATTAGAAAACAGTCGATGTGTATATCAAGTTGTGCAATTTCAAATGTTAATTATTTAACAAACTAATGAAATTGTATTATAATGCAAATTATAGCTTGCAGTATCAGTGTCTAATGAAAAAAAAAATGTGCACATTTCTAAAATCCTACAGTTCTTTAGTGTAAATATGCCTCTGGGGAGAACAGTGAAATAGATTTCCTGGACTGTCTCTCTTATCTACTGAGTAGAAGATACAGACCCAAAGGCAACTGGCAGGAGGACATAAGCAGAGCCTTGTCTGTACCGTACTTTTTATGACGAGACAGTAGAAGAGATTACTATATATAGTTATGAAGAAAGCATGGGGATTGGTGGCATAGGATACATTTTTTAACTGAGGCACACTGATTTAAGGACAGAACCATCTTTTTATAAAATAAATATATAAAAGCAAGGCTTCAGCATAAAGGACACAGCAATAGATTTAGATGGCTTGAAAAGGTATGAGGAGACCATTTTTATACAACACCTGAGTGAGAGGCTCAGCATTTCATGCAACTTTGTAAGGTAAATCACTAAAAGAATTTGAGAAAGATATACAGCATGCAGTGTCAAATACTTGGCTTGTAGCCACCGAAACCCTTGCACAAATAAATACTTTTTAATTTATTTTTGCACATGTATAATTTATGTAAAGAGTACTGCTGCTGTATTGTTGAATTAATTATTGTATTTTTCTGCCCTTTATCACTATAAAGTACCATGATTTTGATAGACATTGCTGCTGGGTTCTCTGCATTGTGGTCCTTTTAAAGTGAGTGTTTCTAGCTAGAGTGTTTGATTGTCATGTCTGAATTCACTTTGGGCTACCTGAAATGTGGTTTCACATCAAAAAGGCTTGGGATTGCTTCTTTTTGTGGGAGTAGAAGGTATAATGGTCTGTCTGAGCTGGGAATCATGCAGGAAGGCTTTAAGTGCAACTGCTTGATTGGTCAGAGAGCTATTACTTTATTTAATAAGTTTCACTGCTTTTGGAAGTTTGGCGTGTTTACACAGTTCTTAGCCATTTCCACAGAGGTCACAAGCACTTGGCTTGTATCCAGTACAATCCTAACACAGTTAAGTATTGTAAATTGATTTTTTCTTTCACTTTTATAATATATTTAAGCATACTGACACTGCATTTTCAAATTATTTATGTATTTTTTTCTATCCTTTCTAACTGTAAATTGTTATGGTTTTCACTGAACTGGAAGCGAGTTCCTCTACATTATACTCACTTTAAAAGTGTGTGTTTCTAGCTAGTTTGTTTGCCTGTCATGTATGAATTCATTTCAGGCTAACTGTATTGTGGTTTTGCATCAAAAAGGCCTGAGACTGTTTTTTTTAATGGAAGTAGAAGGTGCCCTGGTCTGCCTGAGGTGGAGATCACACACAAAGGCTTTCACTGAGACTGCCTGATTGTTGAGAGTATTATCTGCTTTGTTTCTCTGCCTCTATAAATTTAGTGCATTTGGACAATACTGTTATTATGCAGTGGTTGCTAGCAGTGTCCCATATAACTATAGACACACAGAATTGAAAGTTTCTATTCAAAACTGCCCTTGAAATGTTTACATTACTAACAAGAGCTACTAGCTGGAGCATTAAGTAGCACCTTGCAACAAGACTGGTCTTAGATAGTCCTGAATGCAGTTGGAGCAACCAAGATAGCCAACTCAAAACTCCTCTTGTACCATCCCCTTGATGCAATCACTGAATCCCCCAGAGATGTAGATATTCTCCAGGCAGTCTGACATGGGAAATAACTGGTGCCACATCCAATGCTTAAAACTCAGTGCAGAAATGCATAATTATACCCTTTGGGAAGATGAATACCACCATTGCAAATTGCATACTGACACTGCATTTCAAATTATTTATTGAAAGCACTCCACTGGTAAGGGATGTAGAAACTCATGTTGACTGCAATCTGAACGTTGATCACCATGTGTCCATGGTGATAGGAAAACCCTTCTGTCTGGCACAACTTACAAGTAAGGGAATGGCATCTGGATATACGGGGATCATACTATACTCAGCTCTCATTAGACCAATAACTGAGTAAAATGCACCCTTTGGCATGTATCTGACCAGACATTTGCAACAGCTGGAGTAGCCACAAAGGTTCCTCAGTAAAGTAATACAGGGTATAAATGACATGTCCTCTGAGGACCACACCAAAGCCCTGTCCCTGTACTCTGTCTCCCACAGATTACTGAGAGGTGATCTATGGCTAACCAACAAGCCATTTTCTAATCAAGCCCAGATGGACCTGCTTATACATTTGCAAAAAAAGACTAGAATTACCTGATCTAAACATCTTAACATTGTCTGTGACATGAGTAAAACATGTAGGAGTAACAAGTGTGTATCTCAGAAATCAACCCTTCTCTGGAACAGACTCTTCACTCATGTGAAGTAGAGTTATTCCCTAAACCTATCAAACTGCAATTTAGATCAATGGATGGGGAATTGCAAATTCACCCTGGCTTGTTACCTGTGTCCCTTATGGACAGTGGCAGCCTTGAGATGCCCTAAGGCACAGGAATATGCCAAACCATTCTAGTCTGTGGGTGTTGATAATTGAGAAAATTGGGATATGAATGGCTAGGCTTAAAGAAAATCTAGGGCTGTTAAACTAGAAATTTCCTGTGATACTATGATCAACACAGGTTGTCAGTAACACACACACACTACAATCACTTCACATAGTAGGGATGAGACACATACAATCACATATGCTAAGGCTCTTATATGTAATATCCCTAAACCACAAAAACCTCATAGACAATGCACAAAGAAAAAGTATCCCATTAACCTCAAGAGCATTCAACAATATTAGCACCCAACATGGCATGTATGGCCACAGTCTAGGGTGTCCCAGTTTGCAGTGACATTCAACAGTATCAGTGGCATAACAGGTATCACACCAAAAAAATACTGTGGGACTGCGGGTTCCATTCCCATACCAGGTAGATCAACTGTAGACAGTTCAGTGTTGTAAAGGGGGGGGGGTGCTGTACGTCCATGTGTTGTTTTTCAAATTGGATGTTAAACCAAGGCCACATCTGCCTTAGTTGGTGGTAACTCAGGAAGATGTAAAAGATCCCATAGCACCTATCAAAAACAGCAAGGGTGCTTTGTTTATATTTGCATCCATTTTATATCATATAAAATATTTAAACAAATTACTTACACACTCTTTCATTATTATTTTTCTCATTTATATTTACCATCTACTCCCCGTCACCCTTTCTTCCACAACCATCTTCTTATTTCAGTTAATACATAATCCTCTTCCATTTTCTTGTTATATAACAAATTTTCACATTTTTTTTCTCACAGCATCATTGTTGTCAGAGAAAGTACTTTATCCCATTTATCAATATCACATTTCTTTGCTTTATCATACTTTTCATATAATATCATATTTGTATTTGTACATTTAAACCATTCCCATTTATATTGATTTTAATTTTTTCCCCACAATTCTTTATTTTTTTTGCAATGCAAAAAAATGTTGTGTTGCTTCTTCTTCATTACAGTCAACATATGTTTTGCCTCCATCACCTTATATTTTATATTCCCTTTTATTGGCAATGTGTCTAATAAAATTCTCCATGAAAACATCCTCTGCTTCATCAACATTTTTTAACCTTTTTCTTCTACCTTTTATTGCCTTTTATCTTCTTTTAATTCCTTCCCAGGGTACACCAAAATAGGTTTTTCTAAAGTCATATTATACCATTCTGTTTACTCACTGACTTCACTTATGTTTAACTTCCATAATTTATTTTTTATATTCATTTTCTTTTATTTTGTCCCCTTTTTCATTTCTATTTCCCTGTTTTTCCCCACACATTTTTATATTTTTCAAATAGCAATTTACCAGTCATTTCTTTTTGTCTTTCTTTTATATCTCACATTACCTAAAATAAATGAGCAGATGCCAAGTGCTTTACTGTTTTTTTAATTCAAACTACATTGTTTTCTTTTTTATTATAAATTATACCTCATCTCACTGGGTTCATTCTTTGGACTAAATAATGCTAAAAAAGCTCTAATAACTATTTTTACTCTTTAGTGGGAAACATACATATTCCTCCTAAATATGCTATGTTTCCTAATGTAACAGCATACCCATCCTTCTGAAGTAAGTACATGTTTTCCCACCAAGCTAATACATTTCTATTTGTTCCAGTATTGCTCTCCATTGACTTATTACACTATCATACTCAGCAAATGTCACTTCCTTTCTTGTGAAATACACACAATTTATGTATTTTGTCCTACCAAATCCCTTACACTTCATTTTGTTTAACTGCAGGCCAGCTTTTTAACAGCATTTTGATCTTATTACAACTTAATTTAGCTGCTTCTAGTATGAGTGGATGGAAACTAATGCACTGAGGTTAGGAATTGCTAAACTGCATTCACCAAAAACATCCTGCCAAAAGACTTAAGTGTTTTTGCAGCATGGCAAGTGCCCCTGCTCCACCAGTGGGGTACGATTGCCTGAACATATACATACCAACTTTGAAATCACATGTACTAGGAAAATCAGGGACATTCTCCCAAATGGAATCACGTCTTGGGAGGAAATCCCATCTCCCTTGCAATGAAAGTGTGTCTGAGTCTGGGAGTGCTTGCATGCAGGACATTCCAGAGAGACATAAGGGATACTCTGGGAGTATCACAGAAAGCTACTTGGCAAAATTCCTGGAAGCAATCTACAACAAGGTAGATCATTACTTACATATAGCACTGCGGTGGTGGTGCTGCGGTAGCGTTGTCGCCTCACAGCAAGACGTTGTGCCATTCGATTCTCAGCTAGAGCGTCTTCTGTGTGGAGACATGCGTGAATGGGCGTACCTTCGTTGAAGGTTGTGCGTCAGGGCTGGCAAAACTCGGCACGTAAAAAATGTACTGCCAATCATTAGCGGACCGGAGTTCTGCTGTGGCGACCCCTAACTGGGAAAAGCCGAAAGACACAAACAAACCCATGGAGCAGAGAACTCTAATGCACTAGTTTTACAGAAAGGCAAACTTCCTACATGTACTTGATGCAATAACCTGCACACATATACCTATCAAGACATCAGTAAATCCTGAAGCATACTGATACATAAGCATAAAAGGGCTGGCCAGCCATCAACTGCCAAGTTGTGTGTGAAGCAGATGGCAGCATAACAAACATCATGGATGTGTCCATGATGCTGTCATTTGTAGGGAAAGTGGACTGAAAGCTGAATTTCAGCAAGGTTAAATACCTGAGGAACTGCTACTGGGTAAGTACAGGAACACAGCTATGCCATAAGTCAAGAATACCCCTTACAACAATATCCATTCTGACCAAAAGTGTTTTTATTCCCCACAAGTGACTGTGGTTATTCACTTGAGCTGTGGCTAATGACCCTGTACCATGAGCCATCCAACCCAGCACGGGAGGTTTACAATGGAGCACATGCAACAACCAGAAACACCATTGGGCATGTGTTTGCTGCACTGAAAGCTAGGTTTAGATGTCTGGACATGTCTAGTGGTGCACTGCAATACACACTTGAAAAGGCAGCACATATGATGCCAGTGTGCACCATGCTACATAGTGTGCTAATTAGAGCACATGGCAGTCTTCCAGCTGCAGGTGTGAGTCAAGTACCCCAAGAACCCCAACTGCCTGAAAAAGACATCCAACAGGTATCTGAGATGGAGGAGTAGGAGGACATAGAGGGCAAAAGTCACAGGCATAGGCTACATAGGGTGTGACCACAACTGCAGGCCCAGACAACATGAAATCATCTGACCACATCTTTTTTTGTCAAAAGAAGCCACACATACATGAGTACACCGACTGAACATTGATGTTCAGTTGTTGCCTCACCACAGTACAGATTGCATCTTATGGCAAGTAACCACTAGATGTACACACTGATCCCCACATATAACACTATAATCATAACTTATTCCAACATGAACATATGCAAATGTGTTGCAACAGGATCATCAACACAACTGATACAGATATGCATACACACTCAGATTGTTGTATCACTGTATGGAAGGCAATAAAGAACACACATCAGTAATGCATAGGTTCATAGATTAGTGCTAGGCTAACTGCCCTTGTGAGCCATTTTAAGCCTAACCAATTACCACATGGGAGAATCAAACCCAGCACATTATGTCTGTAAGGTAACCAACTTAACCATCATGCCATCCTCCCACCCCTTAAATACTGGATCTGCTTCTATACCAATCCTGAATGAACTTGCTTACTATACTTCACTCATCCCTTTCAACTTAAATCACATTTCACATCCCCCTTATAGGTTCATAAATTCATAGACTGGTGCTAGGCTAACTGATTTTGTGGGCTATTGGGTCAGCAGTTAAACTCTATTAACATGGGACTACAGACAGTGATTGTCGATGGTCAATGTTGGTTCTTCAGATAGGTGGCCTGCTTCTCCCAGGTTGCAATCTGCTGAGCACAGTCAGGGAATGCAGAATCCTGTTGGTAGTAGGACACTGCTGCTGTACTCTAGAGGCCAAGGTTTCTACTGACCATGCCACATCTGGCAGGCTCTCTTTCTGAGTGGACAATGCAGCCATAATCTTACCATGTCTGCACTCTTGTCCTTCAGGTGTGACATGTAGCTGTTATTCCATACGATCTGTGCATATGGCAAGGACACAGATGTCTGACTGATGCTTTTACTGAAACTATTCATTTGCCTACAGCAGGAAGCAGACACCCTCTGACAACTAGCCATGCACAACATTTGCTTATATACGTCTACTGACCATTGTCATGTATTAATTTGACAGAGTGAACATATGTATGGCTATTATACAATGCAGAACATGTGCACAGAAGTTGATGGCTAATGCTTGCAATATGTTCTTCTCATTATACTTGTGGTTATATGGTGTAGTTTTTTTATATCTATGTGCACAACCTGCTATATTTATTATGCTGTACTGTTACATTTTTGAACATATTATTATGTCATTGATGCATGCATGTGTTTTGACCTTGCTTTAATGTACATTACATTTATGCCACTGACAGACATGCATAAACATGTACACCTGTGTGTTGCATTCGATGTGGCACATATGTGTAATATATACACATTCCATTACATAGTTGTTTAGGTTTTGTACACCTACTTGTGTATGTACCAGCCTTTGTTGCTCTTTATCAGTACTTCTGTTTGGCACTGTGATTGCTTGCTTGCTTGCCTTCCACATGCATGGTCCTAGATTTGGTTCTGTCTTCTGACAGAGTTATCTACCACTGTTAGACCTGCATTTGCTCATTGGTGATGTTGTTTGGCTTATACCTGCACTGTTGATGAACTAATTGGATAAATACATATTTATTCCATGTGTACTATGATCCTGCTTTATTACCTTAGAACACACATCTACCATTGGTCCTACACATCCAGGTATGATTGCCACACAGTTTGTCACATGTTGTACCATGATAGTGCATAGGTAGATATGTTTTTCTGCATTTCACTATGGCTGGTATGCATCTCCAGCCTGTTTGACAACTTTCCATTGCCCGTGTTGTACAGTGGAGTCTCTGTGTAACTTACCTGTCCATACTGTTTTTTTCAACCTTTGCCGGCTATGTGTTGTGCTATTTTTTCTGTGGATATACCTGTCTTTCCCTTTCCTTCTATTATTAAAAAAGGGGGGTACTGTGCTGATATCGGCATAATGCACCATATTCCACAAACTTTATGGAATCCAGCCCCATGTCTTCATCCTTTTTAAACTCTGCAGTTAGAAACTCTTCCCTCCTTTATTATTTTGGTGTTTCCCCTATTGAAGCCCATATAATTCTATCATCTGAAAACTCTACAATCTATACTATCCAGTTATTTTTTCATGTATTTAGCTTAAATTATATAATCAACTTCAGTCTTAAAAATTCCCCTTTTATATGTCCATTCTGTATTACTTCCTACTTTTCAATTTCCACATTTTATTAAATCCCTTAACATCTTAATATCCTGTGTTATTTTTATGCACTTCTTTCCTCAGATTACAGTTAAAATCTTCTACCATTACTAATGGCATACTTATAACACAATTTATTTTGATTTCTTCAAACAATTGTTTTCTCTCTGTCATATTAGGTATACGCATAAATCAATATTAATCGTATACATTTTTGTCTTATTCTCATACCACATATCACTACCCTTCCTCAACTACTGTTATTATATACATACATTCATACAAATATTTCAAGCATGAGCAATAATATCCTTCTAGCTTGTCAATATGCAAAAACAGTTGTTCCCATAATAAGTCTCCAGGCTGTTCTTAAAAATATCTAAACTGTGCTTGTTTTAATATAATTTGGTAGTCTATTCCATTCATCAGCTTTCTCAGAGAACCAATTATACACTACACATTCCAATAGGATCTTCTAAATCAGCTGACTGATGATTCTCTGCTGCATTTTGATAGACCCAAACATTCCCAAAGGGCATTGTCTCTATATCCCCTATATACATTTTCCCCCTTCCCTCTATTTCTCTGTCGTTGGTATAACTGGTTTTACATCCTGTGTGTTATCTGACCATCTCAAGGATTACTTGCATAAAGTTAGACCCTCTTAGTAAAAAAGTCTACATATCATTGCTGGAGCCTTCCTGTGTCCTGAAAGAGTGCTCTTCAAACTATCTGGAGATATACAGAAATATTTTTCTGGCATTTCAGAGTTGTGTACTGGTAATTGTTGTTTGACTAATTTTATATCATTGCTGGCTGACTTCAGAGTTGTGCACTGTTATTTTTGCTTCACTGTATAGTTTTTCAGATCTCTACTGAAGGTGTTAGTTTTCCCATACCCATCCTCCCTATTCCTGTGTTGTTGTTTAAATTTGGAGGCTTTTGCAGTTGCCCGCCCCCACTGTAGATTTGATCTGGGACACTCTCCCCAGTCCCATCTCTTTACCTCATTCTACCTAATAGACTCCTTCTACATTGTTTTTAGTCAATTTAATTTAATCATATTTTTTAAACTGTTTGGTCTAACATTGCTATATACGCAAGTGTGCTAGCTTGCACTGCATTTGAATTGTTCTGACTGCTGTTTTAGCTACTTTTCTGTATATAAAAAAAATACCTTTCCTGTAACTAGTATAGTCCAGATTCAGATTTGCTGTATCCAGGACTGTATGTAAGCTTCTGAGCCCCCCCCCCCCCAAGCTTTCTGTGTTGGAGGGAAGCCTTCTAGCTTATCAGTGGGAGTGGTAAGCACTAGGTAATCTATCTACCACATAAGGAGTGGTTCTGGCCCAGCAATTGTAGTTATTGGCCATTTGGGCAGTTTTTCCATCTCTCTCAACTTTCTGAATTAAAAGCCCACATTTGCACTTGATTCCCTCCTTTCCTGTAACTAGTTTAGTCCAGATACAGATTCTTACTTTTAGCACTTGAATTTGCTTATTTGTGATCAGCAGTTGTTCAGAACTTGTAAGCACTAAATAACCTAATTACTACAGCACTCAACCTTCCTCATTACCTAGAGGAAAACAGTTTTGTACTCACTTTCCTCATCTGTCTAGAGGAAAATATTTTTTTTTATTCAGGCATGTCCAAGGGTCAGCTCCCAGTGTTCTCTCCTGTCTATCTGATGAATCTGGGCATTTTGGGGCAATGTAGAAATTGCGTCATGTACACAGACAACCCTCTCCTCCTACCACCCAACACTACAACCTGTGAGAGATGCACTTATCTAGCCAAACTGGAGGTAATGCTCTCTCCAATCATAACTGAACTTGACAGTCAAGAGGAGGAGGTAAACACTTGCACCACACAACACTCATCACATAGTCTCACTAAATCTACACCACCAAAATCCACACATAGAAACACAAAAACATTTGCGGAGGCTCTCAATAATAATCTCCTCAAACAACAGAGACATCCAAAGCAGAAATGCAAGCAACCTCCACACCCCAACACAACCCAAATGACACATAGCCCGCAGACTCAGTGTGCCACTCAACCACAGCCAATAGGGCAAAACAACGTACCCAACACACTAGTCATAGGCGACTCTATAGTCAAGCACACTGATGTCCGACTCACCAGGCTAAACAAGGAGAAGGTTACTGTCAGCTGCATGTCGGTGGCCAGGATCTGCCACATAACCCATGCACCCAGGTCACTCCACAACAAGTACAAATATGACTCTGTCATTGTCCATGTTGGTGTGAACGACCTGAGACGTACCTCCCTGGACAACATGAAAAGAGACATGGAAGAGCTCTCCGATCTTGTAGCCCAGGCAGGTATGACCCTAGCCCTGAGTAGCATTCTGCCATCACCCAGAATGATGTCGCAGTACAAGGACAAAATGATTGACTTCAACAATTGGCTAAGCTTCTGGTGCCATTCTAAAGGGATCCAGTATCTGTCTGCCTGGGATGACATGGTTGACAGACCACGATGCTTTGCCAGAGATGGCCTGCAGCTGTCACCCCTGGGATTCCGGATACTGGCTAAGGTTCTTGCCACCCCTATAGTGCCTTTTTTAGGCAAGGTTCAAATGACAAATTCAGCACCGTAACAGGAACAGGCAAGCAAAAACTGAGGGTGATGCTACTCAATGCTAGAAGTCTAAATCTCAAAATGCACTCACTCGAGGCACTCCTTAAAATTGAGAACATTGATATCTGTGCAGTGACTGAGACCTGGTTCAAGGCTCCAAAGAGCACTCCTGCACTACCAGTCTATAACTCATACCACACTTTTCAGCCATGTAACCTGGACCGGAACACCAAAGGTGGAGGTGTGTCCATATTCATTAAGGATATCCACACCTCCAGGCTAATTGCTCAGCATAATGCAACCAAGGTTATCCAAGTGCAAAACTGCAATCCAAATTGTAGCTTGCTACAGATCACCACCATGCTCCAGGATTCCCACTCCTCTTTTCTTGATGTACTGGAAAATATTAGGGTTCAACCAAACACCCTAATAATGGGCGATTTTAACTACCCCACTATTAACTGGGAAAACTACTCATGTACCAACTCCTTCGCTCAACGCTTTCTGGAATTCATAAACTCCAATGCCCTGGATCAACTTATCCACAACCCCACCAGGGCAACAATATCCTAGATCTAGTCATTACCAATATGAGTGAACGGTGTTCCACACTTGAAGTGGTCAACGCCTCATTGGTCCGATCCGACCATAAGCTAATTACCCTAGATATCCACATCCTGCCTCCACACCCATTAAGGAAACCATGGTAAAAAATTTCTCCAAAGCTAACTTCATGCTTCTTAACACAGAAGTGGTGAACTTCATGACACCCATGCAGATGGACAATACAGTTACGACTACCGAATCCTACACAATTGCACTTTATAAGCACTTACATGAGTGCATGGATCGTGCTATCCCAAACAGAACCAAGACGCTATCCTCCAAAAAAGGAAGCCAATCTGGTGGTCCCCTGCCATAAACAAACTGTACAACAGAAGGAAGAAACTCTTGCAAAATAGAGTAAAATCCCACGAGTGGAGGAGCTCCCTGGTCAGCCTCAGTAAGAAGCTGCGATCCCTGATAAAATCCTCCAAAGCTAGTTATGAAAACAAAATTGCCACTGATTCTAAAGACAACAACAAAGCATTCTATAGCTATGTCAAGAATCTCAAAGGCAACACTCAGATCTGCTCTGAGTTACAGCACAATGGCACTAAATATACAGACCCAACTGATATTGCCAACATCCTGGCAGGTAGGTTCAGTGCTAACTTTACCACCCTCTCACCCCCTAAAGAGCCCATCTCTATACCGGAAGAATGCAAAGTTCCTGTAATCACGGCTGCACAGGTAAAAAACACACTCTCCAAAGCCAAGAACACAGCATCCATGGGACCAGACAACATCCCAGGCTGCATTCTACATGAACTACAGAACGGACCTGCACCCCACCTAAGTACCATGTTCAATCATAGCCTCACCTCAGGCTTTGTGCCTGCTGAATGGCACACAGCAATGGTTATCCCACTCCACAAGGGGGGAGCCACCATGGACCCCGGAACTACGCCCCATTAGCCTGACGAGCCTAGTCTGCAAGGCCATGGAACGTATCATCATGGAACTTACAAACAAAGACATTGGTAATCTGCAAACTCTGGATCCCACCCAGTTTGAGTTTGTAAAAGGCAGATCCTGTCTCCTAAACCTGATAGACTTCTTTGAAGCAGTCACCAAAGCCGTAGACAAGGGTAAGGTGGTTCACACAGCCTATCAAGATCTTGCCAAGGCTTTCGACACCATCCCCCACTCTGGAATTATAGATAAACTCACTAAACTAGGTATACATCCCTATGTCACAAGATGGGTTGCCAACTGGCTCACTGACAGAACCCACACTGTAAAAGTAGCAGACTCCAAATCCGACTTCAGACCAGTGACAAATGGAGTACCACAGGGTTCAGTCCTGGGTCCTCTCTTGTTTGGTATTTCTTCTCTGAAGTACAGGCTAACACAAAAAGTCTTTGGCTAATGAAGTTCGCAGATGACTGCAAACTAGGAGCCATAATCAAAACTCGTAACGATGTGGACATCCTACAAAAGGGCCTCACTGAGACAGATGCCTGCTGTCAAAGCCATGGCCTCAAGCTCAATGCCAAAAAGTGCATTGTCATCCCCTTTGGTAAAAACTCTGTACCCATGAACTACAACATAGGCGGTAGTATACTTAACACCGAAAGTGTTATAAGATACCTTGGGACACAGGTGGACAGTAGTCTCTCCTTTGATAATCACATTGCTACAGTAGTCAGGAAATCCTTCTACATGGCACACCTCATCACAAAAGGTTTCTCATCCAGAAAAAAAGGTCATTGTTCTCCTTTACTCATCACTCTTTAGGCCCATTATAGAGTACAACGCCCCTTTTGGTATGTACCTCACAAGACATCTACAACAACTGGAAATGCCACAGAAATACCTCACAAAGAGGATTACCGGCCTCAAACAGATGCTCTACGCAGACTGTCTCAAAAATCTCCAGCTTTACTCCGTCGCATATCGCCTACTCAGAGGTGATGTCTGCCTAACATACAAAGCTATGTCAAACCCAGAGCTGTTGGACATGCTCCACTTAAAGAAATCCCAATTCCTCTGAGCTACACGCTCTAGGGACCTAAACCTTGTCACTACAATAAACAGAATATGCCAGAGGGATAGATTCCTGTCCCAGAGACTTCCCGTACTCTGGAATAAACTACCTATCTATATCAAACAAAGCTCCTCATTAGCACTCTTCAAGAAGAATCTTGATGACTGGATGGGAAATAGGGAATTCACCCTGGGGATCACCTCTGTGGCTCTGTTCAACATTGGCACAGGAAAATAATTTTCTTAGGTGGCAAAGCCAGGGTACCTTTTGGCTGGGCTTGTATAGGCCCCAGGGCTGATAGGCTAGTACCTACCTATGAACCTATGAACTTATAAAGTCTCCTCTTAAATATTTATATGAGATACTGTACAAGTTCAGATATCTAGTCTTTTCATAATAACTTACATTTTCACATCTATGGATGGCGTTGGTATATTTCTGCTGTACTCTTTGCAGTTTATTCATGTTTGTTTTCTTAATTTCCATATTGTTATTCTATACTCAAGTTTTGCTGTGATGTAACTAGTAAGCAATGACTTCATCAGGTTGGATTTTCCTAGACTTTATACATCTTTTTATACAACCTTTAAATCTGTAACTATCAATAACCAATTGATTGATATTATTAGAAAAACTCAAAGCTGGATTTATCCATATACCTAAGTCCTTAAATTAATCTACAGTTCCAATCATTGTGTGGTGCATTAAATATTCACCTTTCTAGTTATGTCTCCCACATCTCATGTGCTTATTTTTATATGTATTTATCAACATACTATAACATCTAAAATTCTTATTTCTTAACTTTTTATAAGAACTCCTACTATTCCAGAATGTCTGTTTTCCTACTGACCAGAAAATGTGGCCACTCCATTACGTTTGTATTATTTTTTTTTCTCATCTCTGTTGCATCTGGTATCTAGCAAGCAAAAACTATCCATTGTCATTTTTAACACCATTCTACCACCACCAAACCTCTTATATCACTTTCATTGCTTAAAAAAACAAACAAACAAATGGTTGAGGCACAGGAACCTTCCAAGAATCACTTTATTTTAACAAATTAAGCAGTCAAGCACTTTCGTCTTCCACACATGACTTCTTCAGAACTGCTTTTCATATCAAAACATTTCAATTAAATACTCACATCCTCACAACATGTGATTAAAACCAGCCAATAGACTTACTCCTTTTTTCCATAATTACCATGTGAGTTTACTTAATATTGTTGCTAAAATTCATTTACCATTACACATAATTTAATTTATTCTTTCAAGCCATATATAAACCATCTAACAGAAAAATAACTTTTTATCAATTATTTAGCATATACTTTACTTCTTTTCTCATTGTAATGACTCACCACTGGGCCAGTAATTAAGGAGCCTCAATCCTCACCACTGGTGCCAGTGGGGGATGTACACTGAGAGGATGACAGGTACTCACACAGTATTTCCAGTTGATGCAACTCTCTGCATCAAGTGCAATTTCCCTTAAGAGCACATAAAGTCCATAGTCAATCTGGGACTGGTTTATTTCTCTTTCTTCAGATCCCAAATAAGACTGCCCAATGGGACAGCGATAGAGTTGAGTCTTTAGCTAGATTTCCAAGCCAAGTACTCAAACACTCTCTCTGTCCAACCAGTGCTTCGTGTCCCTGACCAAGTAGCTGACACACACTCTTGGATATTTGTTTTACACAGACACACACACACACATACACACACACACACACACACACACACACACACACACACACACACACACATACACACCTGGGAAAGGCTGGCACAGGTTTACTGGCTATGGCCCCTTCTGCCCAAACTATAAGGTAGTTATCATTGCCAGCAGAACCCCTTATCAGCTACTTTAAGGCCTTTAACACAGTGTCCAATCATACTGTGTAATATTAATACTAATACAAATGGCATTTTGATCAAGAGTAAGGCTATTAGGAGTGGCCCACAGTGTCACCAAATAAATATACAAGTAGTCTCAAAACGTAAATATATCTACACAGATCAGCCACAATGATAGGTTTAAATATGTTTAACAACAAATAATAAAATAATAAGATAATATTAAATATATATTCACTGTGATAGAGTTCAAAACCACAAGAAATATTTAAAACAGCATTACAGGATAGTCTGAAATAAATGAAGAAAAAATGTCTAAACTAAGCTTTACTATATTCCTGACTGTATTTAAGAGAATTATTATATCCTAGAAACTTACTTCATTAGAGCAAGGCAGATGTGGGGAATAGATCTCCAAGCTGTAAGAGACTTCTCAAAATAATATCTCAAATATTACTGCTGGGATAGCTTGCAAGATGACCACTTCTTGTCATCCGACTGCTAGTTCACAGGCCTCAAACCCCTGTTGCTAGAAGCTGGCAGCATTTAGCATATACTTGTGAAAATACATAGACCTCAGATCTTTGGCAGATTCTGGAAGTCATTAAACAATTACATTAATTCATGCTTTCAAGACTAGTAATTACTTCACCTTAAAGACAATACAAAAAGTTTCCTAGTACAGACATTGTGTCTCTTTGCTGTATTGAAAACTGAAAGATATCATCTTTTATGGTCTAGCCATAAAGTAATTTAATTTCAGCTATTTTCCTAAAATTTGCTGGATGCATTCATGTTTACACTTTTAAAATATAAACATTTAAATAGTTAAAATAGTGCATGTACATTTTGTTCTCTTTCAATAGAGCACACTGTAGCTACATTTCAAAGATCACTCTGCAAATACCCTTTTCAACACACGGCTGTACAACAGTTTGATATATACATGACATAGGGCCAGATTCAGGAAGCCTCCTTGTAAGAGTTATAACTCTTACACGGAGGCTCAGTTAAACTGTGTGATGTCAGCATGTCATGCATATGCATGAGGTGCATGAGGCATGCTGAATCACACTAGTAACTCTTACACGGTCCATGTAAGAAAGTAGGGGGCGTGTCTGTAGGCTAAGCCCTGCAAACGGACACGCCCGGAAGACTAGAATGGCTGAAAGTAAACAGCCACGAGAGGCCATGGAAATGTGAATAAACACACTACACAACACATGCCCTGATAGACCATCAGTGTATAAAGTGAAGAGATGTTATAAAATTAAATTAAAACCTTTTTTTTAAACCCCGTAAATGTTTGCTACTGTAATGCCAGGCGCGGGTGTGCTACTAGCGCAATCACAGTTAGCAGTCAGTGGAAAAGGATATAAGAACTAAATATGCAAAGTAAGCCAAGATGTAATAGCTTAGCGGTAGAGTTGCCGGCCTAAGAGTAGGCAGGCAGGGTTCGAGCCCCACAACAACCCTTTTTTTTTTTTGTAAATAAGCACTAAAAGTCCCCTGACAGTATTGTACAAATGTAAATGTATTCCCTTTTGTAAAATGGAATGAAATGGAGCATATATTCTGAAGTAACACAATAATAAAAATAGTCAGAAATGTACTGATAGCTAAGCTGCTGTGAGACGGAGTGCCCGTAGCTGAGTAGTGTTTAAAAAGCTGCAAACTGCGTGCCCGTTGCTAGGCACCGGTTTAACAGGCTGAAACTGTTTGCAACTAGCTGTGCTCAGCTGAACATGTGTGTCACTAGCCAATTAAGGTTTATCCCAGCGCACACCGTTTGCGCGCAACTCCCACAAGCTAACTGCCAGTGCGCATGCTTTACCTCCGTGCAAACGAGCGCAGACCTGGTTTTAAGTGCTTAAAAGTGCTTTTGGCATGTTTGATTGACAGGTCCTCAACTCATTTCTGTCATGAAAATCAAAAGTCAGTTGCCAGAGTCGAACCCAGGATACCATGCACTAGAGTCAAGGTACTACACCACTAAGCCATGACAGCAATACCATGAAATGCAGAAATAGCATATATATGGGATAAAATCCAGAATGGAGCATGAGAAAGCATTTTCAGTGAAGTAGATACAATTCCAAAACGGCCAATCAGAAAAATGTGCGGGAAAAGCGGCATATATAAGCCCCATAGGTGGGAATACACAGCAGAAACGATTGTAGAACAGAGCTGCAGTCAGAATGAGTGGAGTAGGTGAGGGACGTTGCTTTCGAGCACAGCGTTGGGGCGTTGAGGAGTCCAGATACATGGTCTGGCTCCTTGTCCATCATCACGAGGCCCAACTCATGCAGGGCCAGGTCTCATGGGGAGCATATAGGGCAGAGGCATGGGACCAGTTGGCTCATGATCTGACCAGTGCTACTGGCATTCCACGCACTGGTGAGCAGGTCCGTCACCACCATGCGGACCTGAAGCGCATAAGCAAGACCAGTTGACCGAATGGATCCAGGAGGCCGGGATATGCCCAACGCCCACTACTGAGTAAGTTACATTTTACTTATGTATGTAAGGATTTCAACTAGCTGATACCATGGAGATGTGTAGTGCAATATTACTTATTTCTTATTACAGCTGCAGGTGTCCGCTCTATGAACAGCGAGATGCATGCCCATAGGCTGGTGCGGATGCGCCACCATGCAGGTTAGTAACCCCACCCAGTACTTGTAAATAAATATTATACTGTAGCATGTATCAGAACACTGCAGTGTATTGATTAAAAGTAATATAATGTGCAAGCAAGATTTGAAAGTCTGCAGGTATGGCTGCAACAAGTTCATCAGTATGCAAGTGTAACTGGAAATATAATTGATAGAATTAAACAGTGCTGTAATACAGATGTCCCACCATTAATTAAATATAGTGTAACCTGCAGTAGTCTCAAGAGTACAGCTTCAGAATCTGAGGTAGTCACATGTGAGATATATCCCTGTTGAAATGCTGAATCATGACAGAAGTGAGGCTGTTGGAAAGTGTTTGAATCACCACTAGTCTAACATGTGAACAAAGCCTAGAAGTACCAACCTGAACTGTGAAGTTGCAGGATGTGTGAGAGTGACAGAAAGTGTCATGTATGAATAAATAAAGTAGTAATAACCCCTGAATATATTAGCCCCAGTGTGTTTCTACAGAACTAAATGCATGTGGGAAGTACAACTTAATATCCCAAACTGATTTCAGTGTGTCAGAATCTGGAATGTCTAGGCCAAATGCTGTATATGGTGATCACAGTAAACAATTTGCAGATAGAATGAATGATTATCTGACAGACTAAACAGCCATAGTTGTCCCCTGTCCTGTCATCAAAGTGTAGCAGGATGATGTATCTGATCAAATTCAAAATAAGTAGGATAGTGATGTATTTGTAACAGGTGTAGCTTGACAGTCAAATAAAATGTATTTTGAAACATCAGCCTCAACTTAATTGTGTACCTATTACAAATGTAAATCAATGTGTAACATATGAATGTGTCATCACTTTCTATCTCCGCCCAACCCTATAATTCCATATAACAACACCCACTAAATAATGGTATGTGAACATTTCATTAATCATGGACATTTGTCCGTTTCAAAAATATATGCATGTCTGTTCGTGCATGTGCCCTGTTCATACCTGCAAATCTGATGGCCTGTTGCCATTAATCAACCCTGCATGTTGTTTGACTGTGTATTTCTGTTCAAATAATGCATGTGATATTGATATGCCCCTTGTTCAATGGTGTTAATATCTGGGTGTTTGTTTGATGGGAATACCAATGCATGCTGTTACAACTAATCTGAATGGAATACAATGCCACTAACCCAAACTAACATAACTACTCACAAACCTAGAACGCTTGGGAAGGCAGGTCCCAGCGGACCCACCTCTCCCACCTCAGCTGGTGACTGCACCTGGCACTAGTGCCCAGGCGGACCCCCTCCGGTGGCCCTGTGCCACCTTCGGGTGGAAGCGCTGCAGGATGGGGCCCGTCCCCTCTGCAAGTGTGGCCGGAGGGTTTGTCCACTCACCCTCCGTGGTGTCCGGTCTGTGGTGCGAAGGGAGATCCAAGACACTGTTCTTGGGCCCCTCGCCAGCTTGAGGCTCGTGTGGCACAGCTAACGGCCCCGGCCGTTGCCCGCCCTACACAGCCCCAGCACAGCCCGTCCTGGGCTGTGAAGGAACAGTGGCAACTGGCTATGGGTGGGGATATCAGTTCCACTGTTGCCATCTGTGGGCTCATGCATCTTGGAAATCCCAACCTCCGTCCCCGTCAATTGTGTAACCCCCCCACGTGTGTCATACACCGCCCCTGTATGCGTCTTGTCTGTCTTGTCTGTTAACCTACCTCCCCAGCTATACCGACTTCCTTCACCTGACATACCACTCTCACCTGAAAAAAAAAAAAAAAAAGGGCACTCTGTACCCACAAAAAATTACGCCCCATACATAGCTGTCCATGTCGCACACATGTCTGCTTGACATTGAAATAGTTAATTACACTTGGCTCTACAACAAATATTAATGTTGTCCTGACACCTCTCTCAGGGGCGAAAGGTTTCCAATGTCTCACCAAAATACATGGAAATGCACAGCTGTTGCTGCCAAAGACATGGGCATCTATGGGCCTTACCTACATCCCTCCTGCAAATCCCACGCTTGTTTCCTTACTGTCTTACCCTCTTTGTGACCCCTTTTTCACCACTTTCCTGTCACCCCTTTTTCTTTTCTTTCAAAGCAATTAGCGCGGGTGTGCGCTTGTGTTAGCGGAGCTCACCGCCAGTGCGCATGCGTGAGCTCCGCGCAAACGAGCGCAGACCTGGTTTAAAGTGCTTAAAAGTGCCTTTATGGCACTTTGATTGACAGGTCCTGTACTCAGTTTGAAAGTTTGCAAAGAAAAATAAATTCCCACTGTCTGTCTCGAACCCAGGACCTTGGTAACATTAATCTGTATGACCTACAACTAAGCCATGCTTGCCTTACAAGAACACAGTGCTAAAATAAATATAACATGTAATAGTAAAAATCAGTATAAAAGCAGTATAGGAGATGTACTATCTGAAGCATGTCAGGCAGAGTTTTAATGGCCAAATTACTGGATTCCCATACTAGGTCAGTGTTAACAGAAACAGCCCTGCTACCTGTTAGCTTGTACATAATAACGTAAGGTAATGTACATATGTGAAGGTATGTATATCTACACATACATATATATAAATATATATTAATACATATGAAATATAGTTGTAGGTCTCAGTAGCCATACACACTCACTACAGGAAACAGTGAAGATATATGCAACAACCAGAATCTGCAACACAGCCTGGCTCCTGTGAGACCTACTAACCCCTTTAACTGCTTAAAGGTGCCTCCAGCACTTTGATTGATAGGCCCTATACTCAACTCAAAAGCAGAATATGAGCATACTAGTAGGCCCTACCACAAGACCATTGTAACACTAGTCTGTATGACCTACCACTAAGCCATGACTCTCATACAGGAATATAGTGCTAAATAAGTGGAACATGTAATAGTAGGACTGAAAGCTGAATTTCAGCAAGGTTAAATACCTGAGGAACTGCTACTGGGTAAGTACAGGAACACAGCTATGCCATAAGTCAAGAATACCCCTTACAACAATATCCATTCTGACCAAAAGTGTTTTTATTCCCCACAAGTGACTGTGGTTATTCACTTGAGCTGTGGCTAATGACCCTGTACCATGAGCCATCCAACCCAGCACGGGAGGTTTACAATGGAGCACATGCAACAACCAGAAACACCATTGGGCATGTGTTTGCTGCACTGAAAGCTAGGTTTAGATGTCTGGACATGTCTAGTGGTGCACTGCAATACACACTTGAAAAGGCAGCACATATGATGCCAGTGTGCACCATGCTACATAGTGTGCTAATTAGAGCACATGGCAGTCTTCCAGCTGCAGGTGTGAGTCAAGTACCCCAAGAACCCCAACTGCCTGAAAAAGACATCCAACAGGTATCTGAGATGGAGGAGTAGGAGGACATAGAGGGCAAAAGTCACAGGCATAGGCTACATAGGGTGTGACCACAACTGCAGGCCCAGACAACATGAAATCATCTGACCACATCTTTTTGTCAAAGAAGCCACACATACATGAGTACACCGACTGAACATTGATGTTCAGTTGTTGCCTCACCACAGTACAGATTGCATCTTATGGCAAGTAACCACTAGATGTACACACTGATCCCCACATATAACACTATAATCATAACTTATTCCAACATGAACATATGCAAATGTGTTGCAACAGGATCATCAACACAACTGATACAGATATGCATACACACTCAGATTGTTGTATCACTGTATGGAAGGCAATAAAGAACACACATCAGTAATGCATAGGTTCATAGATTAGTGCTAGGCTAACTGCCCTTGTGAGCCATTTTAAGCCTAACCAATTACCACATGGGAGAATCAAACCCAGCACATTATGTCTGTAAGGTAACCAACTTAACCATCATGCCATCCTCCCACCCCTTAAATACTGGATCTGCTTCTATACCAATCCTGAATGAACTTGCTTACTATACTTCACTCATCCCTTTCAACTTAAATCACATTTCACATCCCCTTATAGGTTCATAAATTCATAGACTGGTGCTAGGCTAACTGATTTTGTGGGCTATTGGGTCAGCAGTTAAACTCTATTAACATGGGACTACAGACAGTGATTGTCGATGGTCAATGTTGGTTCTTCAGATAGGTGGCCTGCTTCTCCCAGGTTGCAATCTGCTGAGCACAGTCAGGGAATGCAGAATCCTGTTGGTAGTAGGACACTGCTGCTGTACTCTAGAGGCCAAGGTTTCTACTGACCATGCCACATCTGGCAGGCTCTCTTTCTGAGTGGACAATGCAGCCATAATCTTACCATGTCTGCACTCTTGTCCTTCAGGTGTGACATGTAGCTGTTATTCCATACGATCTGTGCATATGGCAAGGACACAGATGTCTGACTGATGCTTTACTGAAACTATTCATTTGCCTACAGCAGGAAGCAGACACCCTCTGACAACTAGCCATGCACAACATTTGCTTATATACGTCTACTGACCATTGTCATGTATTAATTTGACAGAGTGAACATATGTATGGCTATTATACAATGCAGAACATGTGCACAGAAGTTGATGGCTAATGCTTGCAATATGTTCTTCTCATTATACTTGTGGTTATATGGTGTAGTTTTTTTATATCTATGTGCACAACCTGCTATATTTATTATGCTGTACTGTTACATTTTTGAACATATTATTATGTCATTGATGCATGCATGTGTTTTGACCTTGCTTTAATGTACATTACATTTATGCCACTGACAGACATGCATAAACATGTACACCTGTGTGTTGCATTCGATGTGGCACATATGTGTAATATATACACATTCCATTACATAGTTGTTTAGGTTTTGTACACCTACTTGTGTATGTACCAGCCTTTGTTGCTCTTTATCAGTACTTCTGTTTGGCACTGTGATTGCTTGCTTGCTTGCCTTCCACATGCATGGTCCTAGATTTGGTTCTGTCTTCTGACAGAGTTATCTACCACTGTTAGACCTGCATTTGCTCATTGGTGATGTTGTTTGGCTTATACCTGCACTGTTGATGAACTAATTGGATAAATACATATTTATTCCATGTGTACTATGATCCTGCTTTATTACCTTAGAACACACATCTACCATTGGTCCTACACATCCAGGTATGATTGCCACACAGTTTGTCACATGTTGTACCATGATAGTGCATAGGTAGATATGTTTTTCTGCATTTCACTATGGCTGGTATGCATCTCCAGCCTGTTTGACAACTTTCCATTGCCCGTGTTGTACAGTGGAGTCTCTGTGTAACTTACCTGTCCATACTGTTTTTTTCAACCTTTGCCGGCTATGTGTTGTGCTATTTTTTCTGTGGATATACCTGTCTTTCCCTTTCCTTCTATTATTAAAAAAGGGGGGTACTGTGCTGATATCGGCATAATGCACCATATTCCACAAACTTTATGGAATCCAGCCCCATGTCTTCATCCTTTTAAACTCTGCAGTTAGAAACTCTTCCTCCTTTATTATTTTGGTGTTTCCCCTATTGAAGCCCATATAATTCTATCATCTGAAAACTCTACAATCTATACTATCCAGTTATTTTTTCATGTATTTAGCTTAAATTATATAATCAACTTCAGTCTTAAAATTCCCCTTTTATATGTCCATTCTGTATTACTTCCTACTTTTCAATTTCCACATTTTATTAAATCCTTAACATCTTAATATCCTGTGTTATTTTTATGCACTTCTTTCCTCAGATTACAGTTAAAATCTTCTACCATTACTAATGGCATACTTATAACACAATTTATTTTGATTTCTTCAAACAATTGTTTTCTCTCTGTCATATTAGGTATACGCATAAATCAATATTAATCGTATACATTTTTGTCTTATTCTCATACCACATATCACTACCCTTCCTCAACTACTGTTATTATATACATACATTCATACAAATATTTCAAGCATGAGCAATAATATCCTTCTAGCTTGTCAATATGCAAAAACAGTTGTTCCCATAATAAGTCTCCAGGCTGTTCTTAAAAATATCTAAACTGTGCTTGTTTTAATATAATTTGGTAGTCTATTCCATTCAGCAGCTTTCTCAGAGAACCAATTATACACTACACATTCCAATAGGATCTTCTAAATCAGCTGACTGATGATTCTCTGCTGCATTTTGATAGACCCAAACATTCCCAAAGGGCATTGTCTCTATATCCCCTATATACATTTTCCCCTTCCCTCTATTTCTCTGTCGCTGGTATAACTGGTTTTACATCCTGTGTGTTATCTGACCATCTCAAGGATTACTTGCATAAAGTTAGACCCTCTTAGTAAAAAGTCTACATATCATTGCTGGAGCCTTCCTGTGTCCTGAAAGAGTGCTCTTCAAACTATCTGGAGATATACAGAAATATTTTTCTGGCATTTCAGAGTTGTGTACTGGTAATTGTTGTTTGACTAATTTTATATCATTGCTGGCTGACTTCAGAGTTGTGCACTGTTATTTTTGCTTCACTGTATAGTTTTTCAGATCTCTACTGAAGGTGTTAGTTTTCCCATACCCATCCTCCCTATTCCTGTGTTGTTGTTTAAATTTGGAGGCTTTTGCAGTTGCCCGCCCCCACTGTAGATTTGATCTGGGACACTCTCCCCAGTCCCATCTCTTTACCTCATTCTACCTAATAGACTCCTTCTACATTGTTTTTAGTCATTTTTAATTTAATCATATTTTTTAAACTGTTTGGTCTAACATTGCTATATACGCAAGTGTGCTAGCTTGCACTGCATTTGAATTGTTCTGACTGCTGTTTTAGCTACTTTTCTGTATATAAAAAAAATACCTTTCCTGTAACTAGTATAGTCCAGATTCAGATTTGCTGTATCCAGGACTGTATGTAAGCTTCTGAGCCCCCCCCCCAAGCTTTCTGTGTTGGAGGGAAGCCTTCTAGCTTATCAGTGGGAGTGGTAAGCACTAGGTAATCTATCTACCACATAAGGAGTGGTTCTGGCCCAGCAATTGTAGTTATTGGCCATTTGGGCAGTTTTTCCATCTCTCTCAACTTTCTGAATTAAAAGCCCACATTTGCACTTGATTCCCTCCTTTCCTGTAACTAGTTTAGTCCAGATACAGATTCTTACTTTTAGCACTTGAATTTGCTTATTTGTGATCAGCAGTTGTTCAGAACTTGTAAGCACTAAATAACCTAATTACTACAGCACTCAACCTTCCTCATTACCTAGAGGAAAACAGTTTTTGTACTCACTTTCCTTATCTGTCTAGAGGAAAATATTTTTTTTTTATTCAGGCATGTCCAAGGGTCAGCTCCCAGTGTTCTCTCCTGTCTATCTGATGAATCTGGGCATTTTGGGGCAATGTAGAAATTGCGTCATGTACACAGACAACCCTCTCCTCCTACCACCCAACACTACAACCTGTGAGAGATGCACTTATCTAGCCAAACTGGAGGTAATGCTCTCTCCAATCATAACTGAACTTGACAGTCAAGAGGAGGAGGTAAACACTTGCACCACACAACACTCATCACATAGTCTCACTAAATCTACACCACCAAAATCCGCACATAGAAACACAAAAACATTTGGAGGCTCTCAATAATAATCTCCTCAAACAACAGAGACATCCAAAGCAGAAATGCAAGCAACCTCCACACCCCAACACAACCCAAATGACACATAGCCCGCAGACTCAGTGTGCCACTCAACCACAGCCAATAGGGCAAAACAACGTACCCAACACACTAGTCATAGGCGACTCTATAGTCAAGCACACTGATGTCCGACTCACCAGGCTAAACAAGGAGAAGGTTACTGTCAGCTGCATGTCGGTGGCCAGGATCTGCCACATAACCCATGCACCCAGGTCACTCCACAACAAGTACAAATATGACTCTGTCATTGTCCATGTTGGTGTGAACGACCTGAGACGTACCTCCCTGGACAACATGAAAAGAGACATGGAAGAGCTCTCCGATCTTGTAGCCCAGGCAGGTATGACCCTAGCCCTGAGTAGCATTCTGCCATCACCCAGAATGATGTCGCAGTACAAGGACAAAATGATTGACTTCAACAATTGGCTAAGCTTCTGGTGCCATTCTAAAGGGATCCAGTATCTGTCTGCCTGGGATGACATGGTTGACAGACCACGATGCTTTGCCAGAGATGGCCTGCAGCTGTCACCCCTGGGATTCCGGATACTGGCTAAGGTTCTTGCCACCCCTATAGTGCCTTTTTTAGGCAAGGTTCAAATGACAAATTCAGCACCGTAACAGGAACAGGCAAGCAAAAACTGAGGGTGATGCTACTCAATGCTAGAAGTCTAAATCTCAAAATGCACTCACTCGAGGCACTCCTTAAAATTGAGAACATTGATATCTGTGCAGTGACTGAGACCTGGTTCAAGGCTCCAAAGAGCACTCCTGCACTACCAGTCTATAACTCATACCACACTTTTCAGCCATGTAACCTGGACCGGAACACCAAAGGTGGAGGTGTGTCCATATTCATTAAGGATATCCACACCTCCAGGCTAATTGCTCAGCATAATGCAACCAAGGTTATCCAAGTGCAAAACTGCAATCCAAATTGTAGCTTGCTACAGATCACCACCATGCTCCAGGATTCCCACTCCTCTTTTCTTGATGTACTGGAAAATATTAGGGTTCAACCAAACACCCTAATAATGGGCGATTTTAACTACCCCACTATTAACTGGGAAAACTACTCATGTACCAACTCCTTCGCTCAACGCTTTCTGGAATTCATAAACTCCAATGCCCTGGATCAACTTATCCACAACCCCACCAGGGCAACAATATCCTAGATCTAGTCATTACCAATATGAGTGAACGGTGTTCCACACTTGAAGTGGTCAACGCCTCATTGGTCCGATCCGACCATAAGCTAATTACCCTAGATATCCACATCCTGCCTCCACACCCATTAAGGAAACCATGGTAAAAATTTCTCCAAAGCTAACTTCATGCTTCTTAACACAGAAGTGGTGAACTTCATGACACCCATGCAGATGGACAATACAGTTACGACTACCGAATCCTACACAATTGCACTTTATAAGCACTTACATGAGTGCATGGATCGTGCTATCCCAAACAGAACCAAGACGCTATCCTCCAAAAAAGGAAGCCAATCTGGTGGTCCCCTGCCATAAACAAACTGTACAACAGAAGGAAGAAACTCTTGCAAAATAGAGTAAAATCCCACGAGTGGAGGAGCTCCCTGGTCAGCCTCAGTAAGAAGCTGCGATCCCTGATAAAATCCTCCAAAGCTAGTTATGAAAACAAAATTGCCACTGATTCTAAAGACAACAACAAAGCATTCTATAGCTATGTCAAGAATCTCAAAGGCAACACTCAGATCTGCTCTGAGTTACAGCACAATGGCACTAAATATACAGACCCAACTGATATTGCCAACATCCTGGCAGGTAGGTTCAGTGCTAACTTTACCCCCCTCTCACCCCCTAAAGAGCCCATCTCTATACCGGAAGAATGCAAAGTTCCTGTAATCACGGCTGCACAGGTAAAAAACACACTCTCCAAAGCCAAGAACACAGCATCCATGGGACCAGACAACATCCCAGGCTGCATTCTACATGAACTACAGAACGGACCTGCACCCCACCTAAGTACCATGTTCAATCATAGCCTCACCTCAGGCTTTGTGCCTGCTGAATGGCACACAGCAATGGTTATCCCACTCCACAAGGGTGGAGCCACCATGGACCCCGGGAACTACCGCCCCATTAGCCTGACGAGCCTAGTCTGCAAGGCCATGGAACGTATCATCATGGAACTTACAAACAAAGACATTGGTAATCTGCAAACTCTGGATCCCACCCAGTTTGAGTTTGTAAAAGGCAGATCCTGTCTCCTAAACCTGATAGACTTCTTTGAAGCAGTCACCAAAGCCGTAGACAAGGGTAAGGTGGTTCACACAGCCTATCAAGATCTTGCCAAGGCTTTCGACACCATCCCCCACTCTGGAATTATAGATAAACTCACTAAACTAGGTATACATCCCTATGTCACAAGATGGGTTGCCAACTGGCTCACTGACAGAACCCACACTGTAAAAGTAGCAGACTCCAAATCCGACTTCAGACCAGTGACAAATGGAGTACCACAGGGTTCAGTCCTGGGTCCTCTTGTTTGGTATTTCTTCTCTGAAGTACAGGCTAACACAAAAGTCTTTGGCTAATGAAGTTCGCAGATGACTGCAAACTAGGAGCCATAATCAAAACTCAGAACGATGTGGACATCCTACAAAAGGGCCTCACTGAGACAGATGCCTGCTGTCAAAGCCATGGCCTCAAGCTCAATGCCAAAAGTGCATTGTCATCCCCTTTGGTAAAACTCTGTACCCATGAACTACAACATAGGCGGTAGTATACTTAACACCGAAAGTGTTATAAGATACCTTGGGACACAGGTGGACAGTAGTCTCTCCTTTGATAATCACATTGCCACAGTAGTCAGGAAATCCTTCTACATGGCACACCTCATCACAAAAGGTTTCTCATCCAGAAAAAGGTCATTGTTCTCCTTTACTCATCACTCTTTAGGCCCATTATAGAGTACAACGCCCCTTTTGGTATGTACCTCACAAGACATCTACAACAACTGGAAATGCCACAGAAATACCTCACAAAGAGGATTACCGCCTCAAACAGATGCTCTACGAGACTGTCTCAAAATCTCCAGCTTTACTCCGTCGCATATCGCCTACTCAGAGGTGATGTCTGCCTAACATACAAAGCTATGTCAAACCCAGAGCTGTTGGACATGCTCCACTTAAAGAAATCCCAATTCCTCTGAGCTACACGCTCTAGGGACCTAAACCTTGTCACTACAATAAACAGAATATGCCAGAGGGATAGATTCCTGTCCCAGAGACTTCCCGTACTCTGGAATAAACTACCTATCTATATCAAACAAAGCTCCTCATTAGCACTCTTCAAGAAGAATCTTGATGACTGGATGGGAAATAGGGAATTCACCCTGGGGATCACCTCTGTGGCTCTGTTCAACATTGGCACAGGAAAATAATTTTCTTAGGTGGCAAAGCCAGGGTACCTTTTTGGCTGGGCTTGTATAGGCCCCAGGGCTGATAGGCTAGTACCTACCTATGAACCTATGAACTTATAAAGTCTCCTCTTAAATATTTATATGAGATACTGTACAAGTTCAGATATCTAGTCTTTTCATAATAACTTACATTTTCACATCTATGGATGGCGTTGGTATATTTCTGCTGTACTCTTTGCAGTTTATTCATGTTTGTTTTCTTAATTTCCATATTGTTATTCTATACTCAAGTTTTGCTGTGATGTAACTAGTAAGCAATGACTTCATCAGGTTGGATTTTCCTAGACTTTATACATCTTTTATACAACCTTTAAATCTGTAACTATCAATAACCAATTGATTGATATTATTAGAAAAACTCAAAGCTGGATTTATCCATATACCTAAGTCCTTAAATTAATCTACAGTTCCAATCATTGTGTGGTGCATTAAATATTCACCTTTCTAGTTATGTCTCCCACATCTCATGTGCTTATTTTTATATGTATTTATCAACATACTATAACATCTAAAATTCTTATTTCTTAACTTTTTATAAGAACTCCTACTATTCCAGAATGTCTGTTTTCCTACTGACCAGAAAATGTGGCCACTCCATTACGTTTGTATTATTTTTTTTTCTCATCTCTGTTGCATCTGGTATCTAGCAAGCAAAAACTATCCATTGTCATTTTTAACACCATTCTACCACCACCAAACCTCTTATATTACTTTCATTGCTTAAAAAAACAAACAAACAAATGGTTGAGGCACAGGAACCTTCCAAGAATCACTTTATTTTAACAAATTAAGCAGTCAAGCACTTTCGTCTTCCACACATGACTTCTTCAGAACTGCTTTTCATATCAAAACATTTCAATTAAATACTCACATCCTCACAACATGTGATTAAAACCAGCCAATAGACTTACTCCTTTTTCCATAATTACCATGTGAGTTTACTTAATATTGTTGCTAAAATTCATTTACCATTACACATAATTTAATTTATTCTTTCAAGCCATATATAAACCATCTAACAGAAAAATAACTTTTATCAATTATTTAGCATATACTTTACTTCTTTTCTCATTGTAATGACTCACCACTGGGCCAGTAATTAAGGAGCCTCAATCCTCACCACTGGTGCCAGTGGGGGATGTACACTGAGAGGATGACAGGTACTCACACAGTATTTCCAGTTGATGCAACTCTCTGCATCAAGTGCAATTTCCCTTAAGAGCACATAAAGTCCATAGTCAATCTGGGACTGGTTTATTTCTCTTCTTCAGATCCCAAATAAGACTGCCCAATGGGACAGCGATAGAGTTGAGTCTTTAGCTAGATTTCCAAGCCAAGTACTCAAACACTCTCTGTCCAACCAGTGCTTCGTGTCCCTGACCAAGTAGCTGACACACACTCTTGGATATTTGTTTTACACAGACACACACACACACATACACACACACACACACACACACACACACACACACACACACACACATACACACCTGGGAAAGGCTGGCACAGGTTTACTGGCTATGGCCCCTTCTGCCCAAACTATAAGGTAGTTATCATTGCCAGCAGAACCCCTTATCAGCTACTTTAAGGCCTTTAACACAGTGTCCAATCATACTGTGTAATATTAATACTAATACAAATGGCAGTTTGATCAAGAGTAAGGCTATTAGGAGTGGCCCACAGTGTCACCAAATAAATATACAAGTAGTCTCAAAACGTAAATATATCTACACAGATCAGCCACAATGATAGGTTTAAATATGTTTAACAACAAATAATAAAATAATAAGATAATATTAAATATATATTCACTGTGATAGAGTTCAAAACCACAAGAAATATTTAAAACAGCATTACAGGATAGTCTGAAATAAATGAAGAAAAAATGTCTAAACTAAGCTTTACTATATTCCTGACTGTATTTAAGAGAATTATTATATCCTAGAAACTTACTTCATTAGAGCAAGGCAGATGTGGGAATAGATCTCCAAGCTGTAAGAGACTTCTCAAAATAATATCTCAAATATTACTGCTGGGATAGCTTGCAAGATGACCACTTCTTGTCATCCGACTGCTAGTTCACAGGCCTCAAACCCCTGTTGCTAGAAGCTGGCAGCATTTAGCATATACTTGTGAAAATACATAGACCTCAGATCTTTGGCAGATTCTGGAAGTCATTAAACAATTACATTAATTCATGCTTTCAAGACTAGTAATTACTTCACCTTAAAGACAATACAAAAAGTTTCCTAGTACAGACATTGTGTCTCTTTGCTGTATTGAAAACTGAAAGATATCATCTTTTATGGTCTAGCCATAAAGTAATTTAATTTCAGCTATTTTCCTAAAATTTGCTGGATGCATTCATGTTTACACTTTTAAAATATAAACATTTAAATAGTTAAAATAGTGCATGTACATTTTTGTTCTCTTTCAATAGAGCACACTGTAGCTACATTTCAAAGATCACTCTGCAAATACCCTTTTCAACACACGGCTGTACAACAGTTTGATATATACATGACATAGGGCCAGATTCAGGAAGCCTCCGTGTAAGAGTTATAACTCTTACACGGAGGCTGCAGTTAAACTGTGTGATGTCAGCATGTCATGCATATGCATGAGGTGCATGAGGCATGCTGAATCACACTAGTAACTCTTACAAGGTCCATGTAAGAAAGTAGGGGGCGTGTCTGTAGGCTAAGCCCTGCAAACGGACACGCCCCCGGAAGACTAGAATGGCTGAAAGTAAACAGCCACGAGAGAGGCCATGGAAATGTGAATAAACACACTACACAACACATGCCCCGATAGACCATCAGTGTATAAAGTGAAGAGATGTTATAAAATTAAATTAAAACCTTTTTTTTTAAACCCCGTAAATGTTTGCTACTGTGTGCGCCAGGCGCTGGTGTGCTACTAAGCGCAATCACAGTTAGCAGTCAGTGGAAAAGGATATAAGAACTAAATATGCAAAGTAAGCCAAGATGTAATAGCTTAGCGGTAGAGTTGCCGGCCTAAGAGTAGGCAGGCAGGGTTCGAGCCCCCACAACAACCCTTTTTTTTTTTGTAAATAAGCACTAAAAGCCCCTGACAGTATTGTACAAATGTAAATGTATTCCCTTTTGTAAAATGGAATGAAATGGAGCATATATTCTGAAGTAACACAATAATAAAAATAGTCAGAAATGTACTGATAGCTAAGCTGCTGTGAGACGGAGTGCCCGTAGCTGAGTAGTGTTTAAAAGCTGCAAACTGCGTGCCCGTTGCTAGGCACCGGTTTAACAGGCTGAAACTGTTTGCAACTAGCTGTGCTCAGCTGAACATGTGTGTCACTAGCCAATTAAGGTTTATCCCAGCGCGACACCGCTTTGCGCAACTCCCACAAGCTAACTGCCAGTGCGCATGCTTTACCTCCGCAAACGCGCAGACCTGGTTTTAAGTGCTTAAAAGTGCTTTTGGCATGTTTGATTGACAGGTCCTCAACTCATTTCTGTCATGAAAATCAAAAGTCAGTTGCCAGAGTCGAACCCAGGATACCATGCACTAGAGTCAAGGTACTACACCACTAAGCCATGACAGCAATACCATGAAATGCAGAAATAGCATATATATGGGATAAAATCCAGAATGGAGCATGAGAAAGCATTTTCAGTGAAGTAGATACAATTCCAAAACGGCCAATCAGAAAAATGTGCGGGAAAAGCGGCATATATAAGCCCCATAGGTGGGAATACACAGCAGAAACGATTGTAGAACAGAGCTGCAGTCAGAATGAGTGGAGTAGGTGAGGGACGTTGCTTTCGAGCACAGCGTTGGGGCGTTGAGGAGTCCAGATACATGGTCTGGCTCCTTGTCCATCATCACGAGGCCCAACTCATGCAGGGCCAGGTCTCATGGGGAGCATATAGGGCAGAGGCATGGGACCAGTTGGCTCATGATCTGACCAGTGCTACTGGCATTCCACGCACTGGTGAGCAGGTCCGTCACCACCATGCGGACCTGAAGCGGACCGCAAGCAAGACCAGTTGACCGAATGGATCCAGGAGGCCCGGGATATGCCCAACGCCCCACTACTGAGTAAGTTACATTTTACTTATGTATGTAAGGATTTCAACTAGCTGATACCATGGAGATGTGTAGTCCAATATTACTTATTTCGTATTACAGCTGCAGGTGTCCGCTCTATGAACCGCGAGATGCATGCCCATAGGCTGGTGCGGATGCGCCACCATGCAGGTTAGTAACCCCACCCAGTACTTGTAAATAAATATTATACTGTAGCATGTATCAGAACACTGCAGTGTATTGATTAAAAGTAATATAATGTGCAAGCAAGATTTGAAAGTCTGCAGGTATGGCTGCAACAAGTTCATCAGTATGCAAGTGTAACTGGAAATATAATTGATAGAATTAAACAGTGCTGTAATACAGATGTCCCACCATTAATTAAATATAGTGTAACCTGCAGTAGTCTCAAGAGTACAGCTTCAGAATCTGAGGTAGTCACATGTGAGATATATCCCCTGTTGAAATGCTGAATCATGACAGAAGTGAGGCTGTTGGAAAGTGTTTGAATCACCACTAGTCTAACATGTGAACAAAGCCTAGAAGTACCAACCTGAACTGTGAAGTTGCAGGATGTGTGAGAGTGACAGAAAGTGTCATGTATGAATAAATAAAGTAGTAATAACCCCTGAATATATTAGCCCCAGTGTGTTTCTACAGAACTAAATGCATGTGGGAAGTACAACTTAATATCCCAAACTGATTTCAGTGTGTCAGAATCTGGAATGTCTAGGCCAAATGCTGTATATGGTGATCACAGTAAACAATTTGCAGATAGAATGAATGATTATCTGACAGACTAAACAGCCATAGTTGTCCCCTGTCCTGTCATCAAAGTGTAGCAGGATGATGTATCTGATCAAATTCAAAATAAGTAGGATAGTGATGTATTTGTAACAGGTGTAGCTTGACAGTCAAATAAAATGTATTTTGAAACATCAGCCTCAACTTAATTGTGTACCTATTACAAATGTAAATCAATGTGTAACATATGAATGTGTCATCACTTTCTATCTCCGCCCAACCCTATAATTCCATATAACAACACCCACTAAATAATGGTATGTGAACATTTCATTAATCATGGACATTTGTCCGTTTCAAAATATATGCATGTCTGTTCGTGCATGTGCCCTGTTCATACCTGCAAATCTGATGGCCTGTTGCCATTAATCAACCCTGCATGTTGTTTGACTGTGTATTTCTGTTCAAATAATGCATGTGATATTGATATGCCCCTTGTTCAATGGTGTTAATATCTGGGTGTTTGTTTGATGGGAATACCAATGCATGCTGTTACAACTAATCTGAATGGAATACAATGCCACTAACCCAAACTAACATAACTACTCACAAACCTAGAACGCTTGGGAAGGCAGGTCCCAGCGGACCCACCTCTCCCACCTCAGCTGGTGACTGCACCTGGCACTAGTGCCCAGGCGGACCCCCTCCGGTGGCCCTGTGCCACCTTCGGGTGGAAGCGCTGCAGGGATGGGGCCCGTCCCTCTCTGCAAGTGTGGCCGGAGGGGTTTGTCCACTCACCCTCCGTGGTGTCCGGTCTGTGGTGCGAGGGAGATCCAAGACACTGTTCTTGGGCCCCTACGCCAGCTTGAGGCTCGTGTGGCACAGCTAACGGCCCCGGCCGTTGCCCTACACAGTTCCCCAGCACAGCCCGTCCTGGGCTGTGAAGGAACAGTGGCAACTGCCTATGGGTGGGATATCAGTTCCACTGTTGCCATCTGTGGGCTCATGCATCTTGGAAATCCCAACCTCCGTCCCGTCAATTGTGTAACCCCCACGTGTGTCATACACCGCCCCTGTATGCGTCTTGTCTGTCTTGTCTGTTAACCTACCCAACCTACCTCCCCAGCTATACCGACTTCCTTCACCTGACATACCACTCTCACCTGAAAAAAAAAAAAAAAGGGCACTCTGTACCCACAAAAAATTACGCCCCATACATAGCTGTCCATGTCGCACACATGTCTGCTTGACATTGAAATAGTTAATTACACTTGGCTCTACAACAAATATTAATGTTGTCCTGACACCTCTCTCAGGGGCGAAAGGTTTCCAATGTCTCACCAAAATACATGGAAATGCACAGCTGTTGCTGCCAAAGACATGGGCATCTATGGGCCTTACCTACATCCCTCCTGCAAATCCCACGCTTGTTTCCCTACTGTCTTACCCTCTTTGTGACCCCTTTTTCACCACTTTCCTGTCACCCCTTTTTCTTTTCTTTCAAAGCAATTAGCGCGGGTGTGCGCTTGTGTTAGCGGAGCTCACCGCCAGTGCGCATGCGTGAGCTCCGCGCAAACGAGCGCAGACCTGGTTTAAAGTGCTTAAAAGTGCCTTTATGGCACTTTGATTGACAGGTCCTGTACTCAGTTTGAAAGTTTGCAAAGAAAAATAAATTCCCACTGTCTGTCTCGAACCCAGGACCTTGGTAACATTAATCTGTATGACCTACAACTAAGCCATGCTTGCCTTACAAGAACACAGTGCTAAAATAAATATAACATGTAATAGTAAAAATCAGTATAAAAGCAGTATAGGAGATGTACTATCTGAAGCATGTCAGGCAGAGTTTTAATGGCCAAATTACTGGATTCCCATACTAGGTCAGTGTTAACAGAAACAGCCCTGCTACCTGTTAGCTTGTACATAATAACGTAAGGTAATGTACATATGTGAAGGTATGTATATCTACACATACATATATATAAATATATATTAATACATATGAAATATAGTTGTAGGTCTCAGTAGCCATACACACTCACTACAGGAAACAGTGAAGATATATGCAACAACCAGAATCTGCAACACAGCCTGGCTCCTGTGAGACCTACTAACCCCTTTAACTGCTTAAAGGTGCCTCCAGCACTTTGATTGATAGGCCCTATACTCAACTCAAAAGCAGAATATGAGCATACTAGTAGGCCCTACCACAAGACCATTGTAACACTAGTCTGTATGACCTACCACTAAGCCATGACTCTCATACAGGAATATAGTGCTAAATAAGTGGAACATGTAATAGTAGGACTGAAGATAAAGGCAATATAGTATGTCTACTACCCAAAACATGTCATGCAGACTTTTATAGTCCCAATTACTGGATTCCCATACTAGTGTAGTGTTAACAGAAACAGCCCTGCTAATTGTTAGCTTGTACCCAATAATGTCAGCTAATGTACATATATGAAAGTATGTATATGTACACATATATATATATATTTATATAGCAATACATATGACATATAATTGTAGGTGTCAGTATGCATACACACTCACTACAGGGAACAGGCAAGATAAATGCAGCAACCTGAATCTACAACACAGCATGAAGCATGGGAGATGTACTAACCTTCACACTCACAAAACACTGTCAGCAGCATACCAGCATGGTCCACGCCCTACAATCTGAAAGGGCAACGCCTATCTCACATACCCTTTTATAGCAGTGTCCTGAAATCACAGTGAGACATGCAATCAGTACACACCCAGCTGAATGCAATTAGCAAATGCTGCCTTACAATTGGTGCAGAGGCCATCACATGGACCTATGCAGATACCTACAAAAGCATTGAGTACCCACACTACACTCACGCAATACATTTATTGCACAAACACTACGGAGAAAGAGAGAGAGACAGAGAAAACAACCAAACAAATATTAGGACTGCCAGCAGCAAAAGCAGCAGCAAGCAGCAAGGAGCAAGCAGCAAGCAGCACCACTGGCACAGCAACAGCTGCCACAAACACAGGTAATGCAAAGTAGCAGGTTAATCCTGTGTATACTGTGACACCTCCAAATGTATCATAGTTCACTATCTATAGGTATGTCCATGAGATAGGTTGTGTGTACATAGTCATGAAATATAAACATATGTAATATTGTTGTACATGTGGGCCATAACTAACACTTCCATAGCTTAGAACACAAGGCCAGTTGTGCATATGATGCAGTAGTTCCCAGGGTCAGTAGAGGTTCCTCCTCATTGGTGTGGGACCACTGTGTATGTATGGCACTGTTCAGGTACATATCCTGTAGTATGGCCATGGATTAATATCAGTCTGTCATGTGGTGCTATGTCCTCCAGGGGTGAATGTAGCACACATCCAGGGATACCATTTCGTAACAGTGATGATATGTGTTCTGCAATGATGAGGGTGGCTCTCACCTGGACATGTGAGAGGATAGGGAGGTTACAGTCATCTGGGATAACTAATAACACATGTGTAGGACAAATGGGGGGGGGTACCTGCACCTAAACTGTCTGCAACAATGTTGCCAATATCTGTGCATTTGGTGAATGTGAAGCATCTTAACACTGCAGACAACAGATGCCTTCCCATCATGTGAATCTGCCCTGTGCTGCAGTAGCCTCCTACTATTGTTATACAATATGCCTGTATCTGTAGTCCACTGGACAGGATTAATAAGTGGTGTGCAGTTGTTCTGGGTTAGATATCTGTGTGCACAGTACATGCAGTATGTGGGATGTCTGTGGTAAGCATATGCAAAGGTGCTGGCGGTGTGTGTTGTGGCTTCCACTGGCCCAGTGGGCTGCATGGATAGCATCACTGTAATAACTACTGAATAACTGTGTAATTACATGCATACATAGCAAGGTAGTGTACTGTGCTTGTGGTGTTGTTCGGATATGTATATCCAGGCTGAGTAATGTGTGTCCACATCACTGGGTTGGATGGCAGCACACATCCAGTATGTATGGATGAACACCCAAAATGTGTCAGACGTGTCACCTGTGCAGAAGTATCTGGCCATTACCTGTGCATCCCCCACAACACACACACATGCAACATATGGCAGAAGTACTATAGCAGTACACACATGTTCATAGGTTCATAGGTTCATACTAGGCTATCTGCCCGAGGGCATTTACAAGCTTAGCCCATCGTTTTGTGGCTTACGCCACCCCTTTAGTATGGTGAACTATACCCATTATTTTTCTGTGCCTCTGTCGAGCAGTGACACTGAGGTAATCCCTGGGGTATATCTGCGATCTCCCATCCATTGGTCAAGATTTCTCTTGAACAAGGCCAGCGAGGCGCTCTGCCTCACATATACCGGGATTTTGTTCCACAGCATAGGGAGTCTTTGGGTGATGAATCTATCCCTCCAGCATGTCCTATTAATAGCCGTGTCGAGGTTTAAGTCTCCCGCCCTTGTGGCTCTGATGGATCTAGATTTTTTGAGGTGAAGCATATTCATCAAATCTGGGTTTGACATGGCCTTGTATGTTAGGCAAAGGTCAACTCTGAGCAAGCGTGCGACTGAATAGAACATACATGGACATGCTGGAGGGCATATTCCTAACCGAGAGGCTCCCTTCACTCTGTAATGAGCTCGAACAGTTGAGAATGAACAGTTCATAGGTTCATACTAGGCTATTTGCCCTAGGGCATTGGTAAGCCTAGTAGAATGTGTTTGTCTTTTGCCACCCAATTACAAGTTATGCTGCTATGCCCTTGTCCGACGTTAGTGTACTGTGCCTCTGTCTAACAGTGACATAGAAGTGATACCTGGGGTACAACTATGATCTCCATCCACTCATCCAGATTCCTATGGAAGAGAGTCAATGAGGGACTCTGCCTAACCAGTAGTGTGAGCTCATTACAGAGTGAAGGGAGCCTCTCGGTTAGGAATATGCCCCTCCAGCATGTCCATGTATGTCAGTGCTGAGGTCCAGCTCTCCTGAGCATGTGGCTGTATGGGACTCTGATTGCCTGAGGTGCAGCACGTTCATTACTGCTAGGTAGGACATGGCTGTATATGGCACGCACAAATTGCCTCTGAACAGGCAGTATGTCACTGAGTCCAGCTGGATTCACTTTACCTGGGCAGCATATGACATCTGTGTGAGCCATTGCATCCCCTTGATGATGTACTGTTGTCCTGTACCAGTTGCTGTAGGTGTCTGGTTAGGTACATCCCAAAAGGTGCATTGTACGCAATTATAGGCCTGATGATGGATGAGTAAAGAGGCACAATGACCTCCCCTGCCATACATGTGAATCTCTCATGATTAGCTGGGCTATATAACATGTCTGTCAATCCACGTTGGCCATGTGGTAGACAAATGACAGACCGCTACCATGTTTCTTCCCCAGGTCCCCAACTACGTCTTCTGTACTCAATGGCCTAACACCTATGTTGTACTGTGCCACCAATGTGGAGGTGTGGGAATCTGCATTGAATACTGATACTCCCCCTCCCTTGTTCAAGTGTTGGGGCCGACAAGAATGGTAACAGCTATAATGTGGTAGTACTGGTGTGCTCCTGTGAAACCTGAAACAGGTTCATGTTACTGCACAGATATCGATGTCCAGAATGCTAGGTAGGGTTTTGACTGCGTGCATCCTTGGGTCTAAACGTCCAGTGTTGAGTAGCATCACTCTTACTTCCTCATCCTTTGTGATACAAATGGATGTGGGTTTGCCTTATGAGCCTTGCCTAATACAGGCACTATGGGTGTAGCAGGAGGCTCTGCCAAATGTCAATAGGACTGTGGTGACAGGTGCAAGCTGTCCCTAGCAAAGCACACCACCCCAAGATGGCAGGCATTGGCACACCTGTGAATGACACCAGTATGTCAGTCAATTGTTGGAAGGGATCATCGTGCCTTGATATTGTGGCATCGTTCTAGGTGAGGGTAGGATGCTACTCAAGGTCAGGGTCAAACTGTCTTGGGCTACGTGCTCAGAGAGCTCTGTAATGTCTCATGTCATGTAGTCCAGGGAGGAATGTGTCAGGCCATTCACAGCAGCATGGACATTGACTGAGTCATACCTGTACCTGCCTTGGGGTTACCTGAGTGTTTGTGTTATGTGGCAGGTCATAGTGCCTGACAGGCTGCACACCGTGACCCTCACCTCGTTAAGCCTGGTGAACGTGATGTGAGTGTGCCTGATGATAGAGGCACCTAGTACAGGTGTATGAGGTGTGTTGTTAACTGTTAATGGTTGTGAGTGTTCAGCACATTGACTTTGTGTGATATGTGTTGCACATGTTCGTTTATGTGGTAGTGGTTGCCTGGATGTCTGCTTAGGAGGTCTCTGCTGCATAGGCAGAGTTGTGGTCTGAGCCTACAAGTATGATCATGTGTGATCATGTGTTAGGTCCGCTGTTGTGGTAGGTCTACGTGAGACTGGAAGTGTAGTGAGTGATCCCCTTTGCCACCTGACTGGTTATGGCGGTATTGAGTAGACAGAGCCTAGCCTCCAGTCTGGTATATGGTTGCATCACTCACATGAGTTTGAATTTGTTGTTAGGAGGAGGGTTGGCTGTGTACATGCATCTGTTCTAACATTGTCTCTGGAGTACCACACTCACCAGCTGGACTGGGGAGGTAACTGACAACTGACCTCTGGACATGCTAGAATACTATTGTGAATTCTGTAATCATTAATGATTGAAAACAAGGTCCAGTGGGGAGTGAGGGTGTACTGACATTACCTACAACTGCTGACTGATATAAAAGTGTCAGTGAGCAAGTGCCAGGTAACCTAAGTGCAATGTGTCACAATTAAGTAAATGCAACAATGACAAGCAGTCACTTGCTGTCATGTGTAACATGGAAGTACGTACAGTAAGCAATGCAGATATCAGTAGTGAGTCACAGATGTGTTGAGAAGATGTGTACTATGTGGAAGTAGCATACCAGTGAAATAACAAGCTAACAGATAACAAGCATATAAACAAAGGTAGATCCAGGAGGCCTGGATGTAGTGTTTGCTACAACAAACAAGGTGTAGCAATGTCAGTAAGATACAGCTCAGATATGCAGGCACTATAAACCTGAAACCAGATGTCCCCAGCTATGAATGGCAGAGTACAGCCTATTGTCACACACGAGTGCAGACCACAAACCTCGTTAATGTTAAATAACTGGCCTGAAGGCCAACTGCCCATACCAGAAGTAATACACTTGTACACTGGGCCCACAATCAGCAGTTCCCAACTTCAATGGATGAAAGATATGTGTCCTGCCACCACAGTGCTTGCCACCAACCTCCCTAATGTAAAACAACCAGTCTGAAGGCCAAGTACTTAGTACAAATGACATAGAATGATAGCTACACTGTAATCAAGTTTTAACCAAGCAGTAATAAGTAGAAGTTAACACTCCCTGTATAGAATGTGTACCATGTATTGTTGAGATACTATGCTGATAACCTGTTTGTGTACCTTTCCAGATAGACATGGCACCAAAAAGGAATCCTGCCTACTCTGCTGCAGAGGATGACGTGATTCAACAGAGCCTGGTGCGTGACTATGCCATCCTGTTCTCACGCACCACCCAGAATCAGCAGGAGAGGTCTGCACTGTGTCAAAACCTCGTTAGCAGGATAAATGATGTTGGCATGCATGATAGGAGACATCACTGCAGTGATTTGATAAGAAATGTCCGCCAGCGTGATTTGATAAGAAATGTCCTCCAGCGTGCTGCAGATATCCGCAGGCAACAGGTTGCCACAGGCGGGGGGGTGGCCACACATCCCCCCCTCACCAGACAGGAGGGGCTACTGCTAAGTGTTGTGGATCCAGCCCCAGAACAACAGCAACAATCATGCATCCTGATGGAGGTTGGATCCACACAGCAGCAAGACAACGAGCGTGCAGGTAAGATGCCATATTCATTTATTGTTATTACTTTTACATTTGTTGACCCAGATAGTCTAGCTGGATATAAGTCCATTTTCAGTAGAGGCCTGTGGAGAAAAGCTCCACACATAACGTAATAAAGGCAGACAGACAAGTTGTTAATACAGACAGCCAACATAATAGAATTGTACACCAGCCTGTTAATTAAATCAACATACATGTAAGGAAGTCAAACAGTTTAGAGTCATACACAATGTACCGCTGGTTTCAAAGCAATCCTACCTAAAGCATAATGGTTATGCAATAAGGCAAAAGCCATATACATAATAGTTAGGGCTCAGAAGGGTAGAGAAGTAGAAGGAGTATGACAGATACAATGATATGGAAGAGGCAGGAGTCAAGAAGGAAGTGAGGAAAAGAAGGAAGACAGTCAAGAGGAGGTGGGAGGGATGGGAGAAGTAGGTCAGAGCATAGAAGGACATCAAGGTGAAAGAAACAGGGTAGAAGCTAGTTTCTATGCACAATGAGGGGTTAAAGGTGAAGAGAGGGTAGGGAGAGGGACGTTAGCCTGACTCCAAGAAGAACAAAGCCAGTGGTTTTGGAAGTACAGTTTGAGTTGACGTTTGAAGAGAGGTAAGGGTGAGATTAGAGTTAACTCCTGGTATGTACATATGACTGTTCTGTATGCTGTTACTTCATGCACGCATAAGGTGTGCATGTGGTATGTATCTGTCATCATGATATATATACAGACATGATGTGCAGCTGATGTGTATAAGGGAACTAGTGTACTACTGTACTGTATCATGTGCAAAACGAATGGCACACATGTGCCCACTGACATTACTCTCTTCACACTTCCAGGTCCCTCCCATCTAGCAATGAGGCAGGCCATACATGCTGGTGAGTCTTTTTAACATTATCTGTAAAACAGTTTATAAAACTAGGAAGAGTAGTGTAACTCTGTAGTAGACATGCTGGTGACTGTGTTCACAATAACTGTAATTGACAGGTAGTAAATTGAGTAGTGTAACACGGTACTGATGTGTGTGTTTACTGTGGGGTGTGCATGTGTGCAAGTGTGCCTGTGCCCAAGTTTGCATGTGTGTTAGTGTCCATGAGTGCATGTGTCCATTTCTGAATGTGTGCATTAGTATTGAAGTGCATCTCTGTCAAATATGTATTGAGACTGTAATCTGTGTTCCATGTTTTCCTCCTGTAGGTTCTGGTGCTGCTCTGGTGACCTGCAGCAGGGAACCTGAATCTTGTGCCCCAGGTACTGATGATGATGAAATGTCTGTAATGGTGCAGGAAGGTGTGTCTGGGTCCGCCATTGGTCAGCCAATTGACAGTACACAGCTTTCAACCCCGTCAATGCGCACAGTCATCCTGCCGTTACATCCTTTGTCACCATTGTCCCTAGGTGATGGACAGTCAGCAGTGGGCATAGATCAGGGTAATGTGGTACCTGTGGTACATGCATCCCCACAAGGCAGCCATGAGCAGGGGCCTCATATGGTACCACGCAGACAGTCGCCCATGGGTTCTTGTGGGGGCATCCGTGGTCGTACTGCCTCTGGCCGACGTGCCCAAGGAGGTATGTCAACCTCCACTATGTTTAGAACTGTCATGCAGGCACAGGCACGTATGGAAAGGTACACCAGACAGGGTCTGAGGGAGCTGAGAGCATGTCGCACAGCCATGACAGACGGCATGCGTGATGTTGCGAATGCTATCCGTAACTTCACAGATGTCATTGACAGACATTGTGGGGGCATAGAACAGCTGCTCCACAACCAGATGTCCATGGGCCAGGGCGATGGTGTGCGTTTGCGACGTCGACGTGGCCGTATGCCAGCAAGAGCACCAGCTGGCAGTGGCCACGGACGACAACAGGCCCACTCGCGCGCCTCAAGTGCCAGCACCAGCCCCAGCAATGCTGGGTCTGTGCTGTCATCCAGACGCCCCAGGAGACCACGTGCACATGGCTCTGGACAGTCCCAACAGGGAACTGTGTCCAGTCAACACACCCCTGCTTCCGATGACAGTACCCAGTCTGGGTTAGTACCGGATACGGCCCGTAGCACCCCTGCCAGGCACAGGTACCGTGTCCGTGCCCACAGACACTGATCTGGATGACCTGACAGGTGCAGTCTGTGGCTGTCCACAAAACCCTGTACATGGCAGCCATTATGTGGGACTGTGTGCATGCTTACACACATGCAGAAACCTAACACCTAGGGCAAAAACATACACACACACACACTGCACCAACAACGGTCCACCCTGTACTGCTGCCCCTCACAAACACACATACACACACATGTCAATTGGTGTTACCAGTGGCCGGCTTGGGCATACCTAACCCACACCCTGTGCATATGATGACACTGTGCCACCTCCTGCATACTACAACATCGGTGCAGGTAAAGGTAAACACGTTGCTGATGCACAGGGTGACTACATAGATGTGTATAAGTAGTAACATGTTGGTAACTGTTGACTGTTGCAGTATAATTGTGTGTATATCCCAGCAGTCCTGCTGCAGTAACTGTATGAATGTCCTCAATTGTTATCTGCACCCATACTACTTAACAAAGTGTACCAGCTGCACACCATCACATGCTAACATTGACTATGGCAATGCGCATCTTGTGCTGTTATGTAGATTCAGCTACATGTATCTGTTATGTCACACATGCATTTATACACACCCTGCTACCCACACACATGCACACGCTCACCTGCCATTCCCATTATTTATCACCCTACATGAGTAGCTGTTGATACATGACAGGTACACATTTCAGAAGTGCACTATGTTGTTTACTACTGGCATCCCCTTCTCTACCTGTACTCACAGGGTGCAGGCAACCTCATCAGTTGAAAGATGTAATGTGCATCAGGTACTGTAGTACCCTGATTGCCACATCAAACATGTTTCCCATACGGAAATGCACACACAGACACATCCCACATCCACACACTTGCCACATTCAGGCTTCAGAACACTATCTAGGTATATTCGGGTACATGTGCGTGTTACAGTAGCATGTAACACTATACTGAGTACTGGCAGTTAGTTGTCTGTTGTCATGTTGTCTGTATAGAATAAAAGAATTGTTTGATTATCCTACTCTGTTTTGTGGACATTACTTGAAGAAGTGTTCCCTTACATGTGTTATCAGTACCACCACCTTCTGTTTTGTAGTTTTGTTTGTATAGGGTGCTATCAACATCACTGCTTGTTAAGGGTAATGACCACCCTGCAGTGCATAGCCCCATGTGGCAAAAGCCACATCCCACCCCATCATTGTGCACACACACTAACCCCACCAACAGTAAAACACATACTTTCCATTTGCAAGATTCAAACCCATACCTAACTGTGCAATGACAGTAGAAACAGACACATTAACAGAGTGTGCTATTTTCAGTAGTTGGAGAAATCTTTAATAATGCTGTACTTAGAGGGTGCTGACATCATCTGTGTGTAGGAGGAGGGATGTGCACCCTGTAGTGTGTTCTCCCAGTTGGCAAAAGGCAGTTAACCCTCCCAGCATAGTGCACACACATAAACCACACATACATTCCCTTTGCAGGATTCAAACCCCTACCTAACTACGTTATGACACTGAAGAAAGACGCATTAGCAGAGCACGCTATGCAAATTACTGGAGGACTTTACTACAGGTGATATAGTTATACAGTCCTGACATCATCAGTGTTTCAAAGGGGATCTGCATCCTGTACGATACTGTCACAGTTGCTAATAGGGACATTTCCCACACACACACATCGATGTGTTGGAGGTTTGCATATGTGGGGGATCCAGAGCTCCAGTGTGATTAGTATATGGTTTGATTGCAACAATGAGGGATATACTCCCAGTGGTGAGCAGTTTGTACTCATGTTTGTAAAGATCAGCTCTAGTATATCTGCCCATCTTGTGGGAAGGTTGGTTACCTGTTCCATAGCCAAAGAATGTCTGATCAATGGGAACCTTAGAGCTTGGGTATTGTGGCTTGTGTAATGTTCACAGTCTATGTTTGGGTAGCTGGCATCACCCAGTATGATGGTGTTTGCAGAGTAATCTAAACTCTCCTGTGTCAGCATGAAGGCTGTGTGGGAGTCCTGAGTTTGAGAGGGTGCTGTAAGAGCTCCTCTGTGTCTCTTTCCATGTGGTCCAGGGAGGTACGTCTCAGGTTGTTTGCACCAGCATGGACAATGTCTGCCTCATAGCTGTACTTGCTGTGGAGTGACCTGTGTGCCTCTGTTATGTGGCACATTCTATCACCCAACAGGTAGCTGACTGTGACCCTCACCTTGCTCTGTCTGGAGGGTGGCACGTCTGTCAACAGCTCATGTCAAGCAAGTGCACACCCCTCATAAATGATGTGGAAACCTTCAAAGGCCCAAGGCCTGTTGAAAATATGGACCAGACTGCAGATACCTGTATAGAGGCATTCTGTGGACACATTCAGGAATGCATGGATCATGAAGCCACATATGAAAGCATGACCCAATTCTCCAAAGGCAGATGTCCTGGGTGCCGGACACCAGCCATAAACACACTATACAATAGAAGGATGACGCCACTACATGATACAACAACCTCCCAAAATGTGAAGGCAACACTGATGAGTATTGAAGACAACTACAGGCACCCATATGATTGTCTAAGGCCATCTTTGAGAGAGGATTCCACAAGCCACTGAGGATAATCACAAGGCTGCCTGTAGTTATGTTAGTAACCTGGGTGGTACTACCCAGATATGCTCAGAGGTAATCCAATATGTCACACAAAATATAAAACACACAGACATTGCCATCATCCTAGTGGACAGGTTCAATGCTGCCTTCTCTCCCACCACACCAAAAGGGCAAATATGTCTCGCAGCACAGTGCTTCCCCCCCTGACATCACAGATGCTCAGGTAAGAGATGCCCTTCCCAAAGCAATAAACACTGCATCAATGGGACCAGACAGTGTCCCAGGCTGTGTCCTACATGAACCACAAGAAGAGCTACACCCAGACATAACACCACTGTTCAATCCCAGCCTTAATACACAATATGTGTCCAGAGAGTGGCATACAGCAACAGTGGTCCCTCAACATTCAGGTGGTGCCGTCACGGATCCTGGACACTACTCGCCCCATATGTCTGACTAGCTTTGTCTGCAAAGCTATGGCAAGGATCATCATGAACCTCACATATCTAGATATTGTGGACCTACAGACATGTCACCATACACAGTTTGGCTTTGTCAATGGCAAATCTTGCCTATCAAACCTGTTTGATTTCTTTGAAACAGTCACCAAGGCCACTGTCAAGGGGTAGGAGGTCCACACAGCCTACCTGGACCTTGCATAAGCCTTGGATACAATACCCCACTTGTGCATTCTAGCGAAGCTCACCAGTGTACATATTAACCCCTATGTCACTATGGGTATTGCACAGTGGCTCAAGGGCAGAACACACATGGTAGAATTGCTGGAGCCATGTCAGCCTCCAACCTGGTACAAGTGGTGTCCCACAAGGCACAGCCCTAGGAGCTGTCATATTCATTATATATTTGTCATAGGTACAGGCCAACATGGAAGTACTGTGGCTCAGCAAGTCGCAGGTGACTGCAGACCGAACACCATAATCAACTCACCAGCTAACACACGCATCCTCCAAAAGGGACTCTTGCAAACACACGACTTGTGCCACAGCCATGGCCTCAACGTGAATGACAGAAAGAGTATAGTCATCCCCTTTGTCAAACACTAAGTGACCACAACGTACCACATATGTGTTAATCCAGTAAGTGCAGACCAAGGAATTTTGGACCTTGGGGTACGCAGGTTGATGGCATTCTACCATTTGACAACAACATGGACAAAGTGGTTAGGTAAGCATGTTATATGGGCCACATCATCATGGGATCCACATGTAGGCCAGGGGAGGACATTGTGCCCCTTTACTCATCCCTCATCATGCCCATAATTGACTACGATGAACCTGTCGGCATGCACCTTACCAGACACCTGCAGCAACTGGAGCTACCACATATGTACCTCGACAAGGGGATCAAAGTGCTCAAACAGATGCCACATACTGACTGGTTAAAGTAGCAGCAGCTCTACTCAGTGACATACTGCCTCTTCATAGGCAATCTGTGCCTGACATAGAAGGCCAAGTCATACCCTCACTTAATGGCCATGCTGCATCTCAGAATATCCAGATCCCACCAGGATACACGCTGGAAATACTTGAACCCCAGGAGTGATATACATAGGACATGCTGGAGGGCACATTCACAACTCACAGGCTCCCTTCATTCCTGATTATTATCTCAATAGAGGTTAGGCAGACTGACTCAGTGACTATCTTCAAGAGTGATATTAATGACTGGATGTGACATTGTAGGGTTACCCTGGGTATCACTTATGTGTCACTGTGAGAAAGAGGCACAGTATACTAACCTTGGAAAAGGGCATAGCAAGACAGATTCACAATGCATGTTGAAAGGCACACAGATTCTGGCTAGGTGGATACATGCCCTGGGCAGATATCCCTGTACGAACCTATGGACCTATGTCTCTTTTTCACCATTGGCCCTATGTGCTGTCAATCACCAATGTAATCTCAATACTCCGGTAGCATGTGCAAAGGTCAGTTGTCAGTCACCCTATCGTACAGTTGTGGAGTATGTGTGTCAAGTAGTAATGCCACAGGTGCCGCATGTACGCAGTCAACCCTATGCTTTACCCATTGATGTACATCACATGTATGAGATGGAAACACATGGCCAAACTGTAACAACAACATACAAGTCAGTCAGATGCATGGACACATATGACTCAGTCATTGTCCATGCCACCACAGCTGATGTGGGATGTCGCCACTGGGATACATGATAGGGAACATGGAAGGGATCACTGAGCAAGTGACACAGGCTGGTAGACCCCTGACCTTGGTTGGCATCAGACCCTCACCAGGGATTCCGACAAATTACTGAATGCTAATGAATAAGTGTAGCTACAACACCCTAGCTGAATGGTTCTTAGCATGCAGTCACTGCATTGCTATGGAATACTGGCTTACCACTCCCACAACAGGTGAAAACATGCAGCTCCTGTACATCAACAACATGTAGACTTTATGCCCCAGACCAGGTGTGCATCCCTCACTACTAGGCTGATAGCATCTACATCTCACACTGTATATACACATCCCACATGCAGCACCTGCACAGAAGACCACGGTCATAATGTTACCCTGTGCAAATACCATGTATTCACATGTGGCAGGCATCACACATGGTAACTATTGAAAGTCACAGGTACATATGTGTATTTGGCACACACATACATCATGCGTGCATTGCCATAACCCGTGTAATCAATGTAATGCATTATTGTGACACACATGGGCATTCTGTGTGTGCACAACACACGTGGCATGTCTGTAATCAAAAGCCATACATAATTGTGATATCGTTTAGAAAGGGGTATGTGCATCCTGTAGTGTGTTTTCCCAGTTGCCAAAAGGGATATATCAATCATACACACTTACCACCCTTCACACACACTTGCTACCTGCTGGATTCAAACCCCTACCTAACTATGTTATGACACTAGAGATGGATGCATTAACACAGCGCGCTATTTGCATTACTGGGGGATTTCCTTTCCCCTGATATACTTATAGGGTGCTGACATCATCAGAGTTTAGAAAGTGGAATGATCATCCTGTGGTGTGTTTTCCCAGTTGCCAAAAGGGATGTTTCTTTCATACTCACTTGCCCCCTGCTGGATTTAAACCGATACCTAACTATGTTATGACATTAAAGACGGACACATTAGCACAGCACGCTATTCGCATTACTGGGGGATTTCCTTTCCCCTGATATACTTATAGGGTGCTGACATCATCAGAGTTTAGAAAGTGGAATGATCATCCTGTGGTGTGTTTTCCCAGTTGCCAAAATGGACGTTTCTTTCATACATACTTACACACACATTTACCCCCCTTCACACACACTTGTCACCTGCTGGATTCAAACCCCTACCTAACTATGTTATGATACTACAGACGGACACATTAGCACAGCACGCTATTCGCATTACTGGGGGATTTCCTTTCCCCTGATATACTTATAGGGTGCTGACATCATCAGAGTTTAGAAAGTGGAATGATCATCCTGTGGTGTGTTTTCCCAGTTGCCAAAAGGGATGTTTCTTTCATACACACTTACACACACACTTACCCCCCTTCACACACACTTGCCACCTGCTGGATTCAAACCCCTACTTAACTATGTTATGACACTACAGACGGACGCATTAGCACAGTGCGCTATTCGCATTACTGGGGGATTTCCTTTCCCCTGATATACTTATAGGGTGCTGACATCATCAGAGTTTAGAAAGTGGAATGACCATCCTGTGGTGTGTTTTCCCAGTTGCCAAAAGGGATGTTTCTTTCATACACACTTACCCCTCTTTACACCTGCTGGATTCAAACCCCTACCTAACTAGGTTATGACACTACAGACGGACGCATTAGCATGGCACGCTATTCGGATTACTGAGAGAATCTTTTTCTCCAATAAACTTATAGGGTGCTTACATGATCAGTGTCTAGAAAGGGGGATGAGCATCCTCTGGTGTGTTTTCACATTTGCTAGGAGTAAAATTTGGACCAAGTGTGTGAGCATGCCCAGTTCAGCCTTCCCATGGCATGTTGTGTGAAAGATGTCTCATTTATCTAAGTGTGTGAGCATGCCCAGTGTGGGCTTTACATATGTTGCACTCTGCAGCCCATCACATTTGTGGATGAGTGTGACCTTCAACAAATACCTCCAGTTTATGGTTGTGTGTTCTGTGCCATGTTGTGTAGTTACTGTCCAAATGCTTTTGTGTGAACAAAACAGGGAGTATACTGTGCCTGCAGGTTTTGCATGGGATACTTTGCACACAATTGTCAACATCCGTTCATACTGACCTAACACTGTAGCACTGTCTAGTGTAGTGTTTCAGTACTTTCACTGTGGTGTTCAGTATCCTGGGCTTTAGTCCTATCACTGCTTTACATTTCCATAGTGTGCACAACAGCCTGGTTAGTGTCCAGTTGTGCACATCTGCACAAAGGCAGTGCCTCTACAGACCCTGGTAATTGCTGCCCCATAAGCTTAACAAGTGTAGTCTGCAAATCTATGGAGAGGATCATAATTGAGCTCATAAACAAAGATATAGGGGACATGCAGGCATTGTACCCATCCCATTTTGGCTTGGTCAGGGGCAGATCATGCCTTTTGTACTGGGTTGACATCTTCAAATTGGTCACTTAGGCCATTGTTGGGGAAAGGCAGTCCATACAGCCTACCTTGGCCTTGCAAACACTTTCAACACAATACCCCACTCAGGTATTGTGGAAAACCCTAACAACTGAAATGTAAACCCATATGTCACAAGATGGGTTGCAAACTGGCTTAAGGACGGCACCCACAGGGTTAGAGTTGCTGGCACTATGTTAGACTCCAGGCTGGTCACAGGTGGTGTCACACAGGGCTCAGTCCTTGGCCCCCATTGTTTGTCATGTACTTCCGAGAAGTACAGGCCAACATGGGAGGACTTTGGATGACAATGTTAGCAGATGACTGCACACTGGGCACCATAGTGGACAGTGCATCACACACAGATATCCTTCAGAAGGGACTCACAGTAACTGATAGCTGGTGCCAGGGCCATGGCCTGAAGTCAAAGTGCACAACATGTGTAGACATACCCTTCAGGAAAAGCAAGGTGACCCCAAGCTACCATATAGGTGGCAATCCTCTAAGCACAGAGGAGGTTATCATGGACCTGGGGACCCAGGTTGACAGTCGCCGCTCTTCTGAGACTCACATTGCTAAAGTGGCTAGGAAGACCTTCTACATTGCCCACCTGATCAGGATGGGATTCACATCCAGATCTAGTGGGTCATTGTCTCTGTACTCTTCACTTATCAGACCGGTGATCGAGTGGAATGCCCTATTCTGGCTGTATCTCACCCAACATCTGCAGCAATTGGAGACACCCTGACTGTCCCCACCTAAAGGATCAAGGAACCCCAACAGCTGTCATATGCTGCCAGATTGAAGACACTCCCACTCTATTCACTCACATACCGTCTGCTTAGAGGTGACATGTGCCTGACATGCGAGGCCATGTCCAAACAGAGATTAATGGACATGCTCCACCTCAGACTCAGAAGATCCACCTGAACCACTAGTGCAGGTGACTTACACCTTAGCAGGGATGTGTGTTGGACATGTTGGCGGGATGGAGTTATCACTCGGAGACTCCCTATGCTGTGGAATACAATCCTGGTCCATTTGAGGCAGAGCACCTTGCTGGCTGTGTTCAAGAGGTATCTTGACCTAATGCTAGTCGGAGAGTGTGTTTGTCCATCAACACATTGTAAGCGTAGTTTGCCATGTCATATGTCTTGTTTAGTATACTGTGCCTCTGTCTACCTGTGACATAACATTGATACCCAGGGTAAACCTCCCATCTCCCATCCACTCATTAGGATTCCTGTTGAGGGGACTCAACCAGTGTCTCTATGGACAACCTGTACTGGTAGTTTACTCATGTGTGGGGGTGGCTTCTGTGTTTTGGATAATGCAGTACAGCCTGTCCTATATATGTCAGTGCTGGGGTTCAGGTCCCTCATGTGCATAGCTCCCTGCCATTCAGATTGTACAAGGTGCAGCATGTGCATTGATTCCAGCTTGGACATGGCTTTCTACATCAGGCACAGCTTGCATCTGGGTGGACAGCATGGCAGTGTGTGGAGCTGCACTCTGTTTTATCAGACTACACATCACATGTGTTCCAGCTCTGTCATACTCCTGATGAGGTACTGTTGTGGACTTTACAGGTGCTGGATGTGTGTGCATGAGGTACACCCCACAGGGGCTGTTGTGGTCATTTCTAATGCTGATGAAAGATAACTGCAGAACCAGAATGACCTCCCCTTAGCTAGATGTCAGACAGCATGGACCATACAATCACAACTGAAAACAGGACCCTCTCCACAAAGGGAAAGTGTCCTGTCTGGTGGACCCCAGCCATAAACAAAATGTATGACAGATGAGGGTTACTAATGCAAGACAGAGCTACATCTCCAAAAGGGAAGACAGCTGTGATCAGCACTAGTAGAAAGCTACATTATCTCATAAAGACATGCAAGGTCAACTTGGGGACATAAATCACCAAAGACAATGAAGGTAACCACACTGCTTTCTTCAGTTATGTCAGACACCTGGTTGTGAACCCTCGGATATGCTCAGAGTTGGTACACAACAACATATATTCCAGTGACCTGACAGATATTGGCAACATTCCGGCGGACAGTTTCAGTGTGATTTACCCCCTCCCTCACCCCCAAAACAAGATAGTTATCACTGTTAATGTAATCTCACTGTCATCTTGGATGTCCATGTGAGAGCCACACTCAGCAAAGACAAGTACACAGCATCCATGGGACCTGCTGGTATCTCCAGTTGCATGCTATGTGAACTCCAGAAGGGGCTGGACCCATATATACAACTGCTATTTAACCTTAGTCTTGCTACAGGATATGTACCTGAACACTGGCATACGGCAACAGTGGTCCCACTCCACAAAGGAGATGCCTCCACAGACCATGGCAACTACCACCACACAAGCTTAACCAGCCTTGTCTGCAAAGATATGGGAGGAGTCATGGAGCTCTTACACAGACACATTACTGACCTACGGACCCTTGTTCCCACCTAGTTCAGCTTTGTACAGGGCAGATCCTGCCTTTTGCACCTTTGCACCCGAAAAGTACCTACCATGGAGATCAGGGTTCTTCAACACATGTCATATGCTTCCAGAATAGGGGAAGTCCAGCTTTGTTCAGTGTCATACCTCATACTTACAGGTGACCTATGCCTGACATACAAGACCATGTCCAATCAGGATTTGGTGGACATGCTCCACTGCAAGCAATCCAAATCCACCAGAGCCATGAGAGCTGAGTATTTGAACCTCAGCACATACATGTATAGGACATGCTGGAGGGACAGAGTCATAACTCAGAGGCATCTCACACTCTAGCAGAGTATCCCAGTTCATGTTTGACAGAGTCCCTCACTGACTCTCTTCAGGAGACATCTGGACAACTGCATATGAGACGGAGGCACAGACTAGACAGAGACACAGTCATGTTATTCAATTATGTAAGGGGTCATAATGTGTCACTACTAAGTCAGAGGCACAATATTCAGAATCTATTCTGTACACTTATTACCACTATAAGGGTGGCAATAGCTACATCACTATGGCTAGGCTTATACATGCACTAGGGCAGATAGCCTAGTAGTAGACTATGACACTATGAAACACCGGTGTATGTGTAGCTATTGTCAATCAAACAGTATGATGTGGCTTGGGGGGCTTGATATCTCCCTGTATTCCAACATTGTTTTGTCTATTCCTTCTAGCATGTCTAGGGATCAGTTGCTAGTGTCCTCTCCTGCTCAGCTGGTGAACCTGGGAATATTGAGGCACTGTTACACTTGCCTCATGTACACTGACAAACCTCTCCTTCTGCCATAAAACACACGTACATGTGAGAGATGCAACTATATAGCCAAAGTGGAGGCTGAGCTCTCTCAACATAGGACTAGCAAGACCAGAGAGAAGGTGAAGCTAACCACACACACATCACAAATCCAGTCTCACATGGCACTGTCACAACTTAAGATCATACACATAGACACACAGAGACACTCTCGGAGGCTCTGATCAGAAGTCTACCAGAATGGCAGTGGCCACCACAGCAGACACTCACACAACTGCCTCCACAGGGCACAGCACATGCAACACATTGACCACAGAGTCGGTGTGCCAAACAGTCACAGCCCTTAAGGCCACACACAATGCCAGACACACTTGTCATAGATGACTCCATAGTCAGACACACTGATGTCCCACTCACCAGATCAGGTACAGAGGAGGTCACAGTAAGCTGCCTATTGGGCACTGGAATCCACCACATAATGCAAGCACTCAGGTCACTAAACTGCAAGTACAGGTCTGACCCAGTCATAATCCATGCTGGTGTGAACGACCTGAGATGTACCTCCCTGGACTACATGGAAAGAGACATAGAGGATCCCTCTGATTATGTAGGCCAGGCAGGTATGACCCTGACCTTCGGCAGTATCCTACCTTCACCAAGTATGATGCCACGTAAACAGAGACAAGATGATCAGCTGTAATATTTTGCTTAGACTATGGTGTCATTCTAAGGGGGTCCAATGTCTGTCTGCCTAGGATGACATGCTGGACAGGCCACGGTGATTTGCAAGGGACGGCTTGCACCTGTCACCCCTGGGCTTCCGGATTTCAGATGATGCTCTTGCCACCCCATTGTGCCTTTTTATGCAAGATTCAGATTCTACCTACCAGCCTAGAACACAGTAAAGGAAAGACACTAAGGGTAATGCTGCTCAATGCCCAAGGTCTCAACCTCAAGCTGCACACACTCTATGCCCTTCTCAGTATGTAGCACATTGATGTCTGTGCTGTGCCTGAAACCTGGTTCACAGCTTCTGACAGCACCCCGCACTATCGGGTGTTACCTCATATCATGCATTCCGCACCAGCATCCCGACAACACCAAGAAGGATGGTGGGTGTCCATATTCATCAAGGACACCTCACCTCATGGTTGGTGGCAACACACGATGCATCGGAGACCATCCAGGTGCCAGTGACCGTGAGGCAAGACTGCTCTGCAGTTTGCAGCATGTTACATGCCACCTGCTCAAACTCAGGTACCTCACACAGCTATCCTGCAAACACTGAAGGGGATAAATGTATCTCCAAACACCATCCTACTGGGTGATTCCAACTATCCACATATAGACTGGGATCACTAATCATGCCACAACACTCTAACACAAAGGTTCCAAGAGTTCATACACTGAAATGCCATGGAACAACTGGTCCCAATCCCCTCAAGTGGAGGCAACATACAAGAACACATCATCACGAACATGGGGTCACACTGTTCAACACCAGACATATACCCATCATTGGTGAGATCAGATCATGGACTACTCTCAGTGGGAGTCCACATCCCACCCACACCCCAGATGGGAAAAGAAACAGTGAAAACCTTCTCAAATGCCGACTTCACATTTCTGAGGACTGGTGTGGTCTCTTTCAAGGCCCCCAGGCCAGCGGACACCATTACCCAAGCCACTGTATCACTTAGAAATGCCTTCTACCAGCACCTCCAGGACTGCATGGATCAGGCAATCCCAAAAAAAAAGACTCTTTGTACCACAGGCAAGCATCCAGTCTGGTGGACCCTAGCCATTAACAAGCTGTACAACACAAGGAAGGAGCTACTATGAGATAGACCGTAATCCGTAGGAGGGAAGACACCCCTGCTCATTGTGAGTAAAACACTGGGTTCCCCCATACAATCATCCGAGGCATGTTTTGAGAGTAAACCCACTCAGGACTCCAGGGACAATCATGAGGCCTTTTTCACCTATGTTTGAAACCTGGGAGGGAACTCCCAGATATGCTCAGACTTAGTTCGGAATGATGTTGATATCACTGCACCTACAGACATTGGCAACATACTGGCTGACAGGTTCAGTGCAGATTCCCCCCCCCCCCCCAACTGGAGGGGTATGTACACCAGAGGATTGTAGCCCCCCAAACATCTCCACTGCTGGGGTGGGAACTGCTCAATCCAAGGCAGAAAACACTTTATCCATGGGACCAGATGGTGTCCCCAGTTGTGTGCTCTATGAACTCAATGAGTAATTACACCCGCAGTTAGGGCAGCTGTTTAATCTTAGCCTCATCTCAGGATATGTTCCCAAGGAGTGGCATACAGCAATGGTGGACCCACTTCACAAAGGAGGTGCCTCCACCAACTGCGAAGACTACCATCCCATCAGCTTGACAAGCCTGTTCTGCTAAGCTATGGAGAGGATCATAATGGGAATTCTAAATGAAGACATAGGGGACTTGCAGACATTGGATCCAATCCAGTTTGGCTTTGTCAAGGGCAGATCATGCCTTTTAAACTTGGTTGACTTTTCAAAACAGTCACCCAGGCCATTGACGTGGGCAAGGCAGTCCAGCCTACCTTGACCTGGCAAGGCTTTCACACAATACCCCACTCAGGTATCATTGAAAACATCACCAGCTTAATTGTGAACCCATACATCACAGCATGGGTTGCAAACTGGCTAAGTGGACGGAACACACAGGTTCAAAGTTGCTGGTGCCAGTTCACACTCCAGAGCTGTCACAAGTGGTGTCCCACAGGGCCTCAGTCCTGCGCCCACATTTGTTCAGTATCTACTTTTCAGAAGTACAAGCAAACACAGGAGGATTATGGCTGACAAAGTTTGAAGATGACTGCAAACTGGGAAGCATAGTTGGAAACCCATCTGACACAGACATCCTTCAGAAGGGTCTCATAGACACGGATAACTGGTGCCACAGCCATGGCCCACATTACACACTAAACAATGCATAGCCATACCCTTCAAGAAGAACAAGGTTACCACTACTTCCCATCTAGGTGGCAATCCTCTAAGCACTACAGAGGTTATCAGGGACCTGCAACCCAGGTTGACAGTGACCTTTTGTTTGACACTCACATTGCCAGGGTAGTTTGGAAGGCCTTCTACATTGGCCACCTCATCATGCAGTGATTCACATCTAGATCAAGGGAGGTCATTGTTCCCCTGTACTTATCACTCATCAGACCAATGATTGCATACAATGCCCCATTCAGATTGGATGGGCCCACAAATTCCTCGACAGGAGGTGAAAGGGTCTCAAACATATTTCTTATGCTGCCCGACTGAAGGAATTCCAGCTGTATTCAGTCACTGCCTGCTCAGAGGTGACCTTGTGCCTGACATACAAGGCTATGTCCAACCCAGAATTAATGAACATGCTTCACCTCAAGACCTTTACATCCATCAGAACTACAAGGGCAGGAGACCTAAACCTCAACACAGATATTAATAGGATGTGCTGGAGGGACAGATTCATCACCCAGAGAGTCCATATGCTGTGGAACAACATCCTGGTACATGTGAGGCTGAGCACCTCACTGGCTTTGTTCAAGTGAGATCTTGACCAATGGATGGAAGATTGCAGGTATACCCCAGGGATAACCTCAGTATCACTGCTTGACAGAGGCACAGCAAAATAACAGGCATATTATCCATCAACTTGCAGGGGTGGCAGAAGCCACAAAACTCTGGGCTAGGCTTATTAATGCCCTAGGGCAGATAGCTAAAGCCTAGTATGAACCTATGAACCTATGGACATAGGCCTGGGGCAGTTCCTGCTATTAGGACAGTGGTCTGCAGCAAGCTATATAGTAGTAGTCGGTTTTAGCGATTGGTTTTGACCATGGCTATTCCATGTTGCTTCTTGTTGTAACAGTACAAACATGGGTGTGTGGTTATCCATGCTATTTATTGCTAGTCACCCTCATTTTGTATTTCCATGTTTTGCACATGTACATCACTGTATGACATTGCAGCCTGTTCTCGCGAGGAGTCATATGCATGGATATGGATGTTAGTTGGGGTCCTCAGGTGTGCATATTGGTACATGATATTACATTATTTAACACATGGCATTCATGCCTCCTTATCAGGTGGTGCTGCAGGGCCACCTCTGCTTTCGGATACACATACTACACTCCCTGTAATGCGTTTGGAAGCAGGTTGTGTCATCGGTAGGCATCCCTGTTACTGTATGAGGTGAGGTCAGGAGCTGGAAATCATCCCAGTGTTCCTACTGACCAAAGCGTGCATGTGCTATCAGGCGTTGCCTCTTTGCCAAGGCCAGGGCATACCGGGCGCCCTCCTTCTGCCTACTGGGACTAGGAATTCAGGTTGTTCCTCCTCTGAGTCACCCCGCTGCCTGTGGTGTGCAGCCCTTGGCAATGAGTAGGTAGGGATGTTTGGCCAGCCCTGTGCTTTGGTCCTGCTGCATATGTTTCCGCGGTGATCATATTATGTAGCATAGCACATATCGCGTGATCATTTGGGTACATGTAGTTGGTGTGTACTGCAAAGCTCCACCAGGCGGCAATGTCCAGACACTTACCGGAACCGTGACTTGAGCAGCCCAAACACCACGCTCTATGATATTACCGTGGTTTGTCGTGTGCCTCATTATGGCGTTCCTGTTCAGGTGTGTGTGCATTTCTGATGGGTGTCATCAGCCACGGCTCAAGTGCCAACCTGCATCCCCACTCAGGTGTCCGTGTGGGAAGTCCCCCGTGTTGGCAAATGATTGGTACAGCGCTGTGTCAAATGCCAGATGTGGGAATCGTGGTAGCTCCCAGGGCAGCCAGCACACATTCATTATTATGCCCTGGGCATCACACGACCTGGAAGTTGATGGAGGGGTATCCACGCTTTTGCCCGCGGTTAATGTAGGCTCTACTCCCGCTCACCGGCTGGTGCTTTGATGCGCGTATAAAATGCGTGCAGTCTATTGCACCCAGCACCTCAGGGTATCCCCGCTCTTTGCTGGAAGAGACGCATATTGCTGGCCACAACCCTCACGGTCATTGGGGACTTATATATGATCACTGACATGTGGTGACATGGCATCCAGGAACTGGTGCAGTACTCTGAGGCTGATGCCTGTGATATCCCCATCATATCACCAGTTGGTCTCTGGAAGGTACCTGTTGCTGGGGTATTCTTAGACCAACACATACCTTGGTTTCTACTGGGATGGGTTCCCTCTGTTGGTTCTGTGTGAGATGTGGCCTGCACAGCTCAACAATCTGCTGCAAGAGAGAAGGTCTCTGTCCACTCTGTAGAAACCTACTATCTCAGCTCATGCAACTGCCCATGGTAGGTGACCCTGGGCCTGTATATACTCTTCTCCTTCTCCTCACTCTGGGTTGTCTGCCAGCGTCTGCATTGTCACCACCCTCAACCAGTGCACCGCCTATGCCTGAGTTATAATAGCCATGGCAGCCCCTAGCATTTCTTAACCTTGCTCTGGGTTCAGCTTTTTTCAGTTTTCAAATTTAGCATAGCTTAGTTTCTAAGCAGTATCTCTTGTGAGAAACAGCCTGCACTGCTTTCTTTGTTTGTGTTTTAAGTCCTGGGCCCACATTTGTTCAGTATCTACTTTTCAGAAGTACAAGCAAACACAGGAGGATTATGGCTGACAAAGTTTGAAGATGACTGCAAACTGGGAAGCATAGTTGGAAACCCATCTGACACAGACATCCTTCAGAAGGGTCTCATAGACACGGATAACTGGTGCCACAGCCATGGCCTTACATTACACACTAAACAATGCATAGCCATACCCTTCAAGAAGAACAAGGTTACCACTACTTCCCATCTAGGTGGCAATCCTCTAAGCACTACAGAGGTTATCAGGGACCTGGGCACCCAGGTTGACAGTGACCTTTTGTTTGACACTCACATTGCCAGGGTAGTTTGGAAGGCCTTCTACATTGGCCACCTCATCATGCAGTGATTCACATCTAGATCAAGGGAGGTCATTGTTCCCCTGTACTTATCACTCATCAGACCAATGATTGCATACAATGCCCCATTCAGATTGGATGGGCCCACAAATTCCTCGACAGGAGGTGAAAGGGTCTCAAACATATTTCTTATGCTGCCCGACTGAAGGAATTCCAGCTGTATTCAGTCGCTTAGCGTCTGCTCAGAGGTGACCTGTGCCTGACATACAAGGCTATGTCCAACCCAGAATTAATGAACATGCTTCACCTCAAGACCTTTACATCCATCAGAACTACAAGGGCAGGAGACCTAAACCTCAACACAGATATTAATAGGATGTGCTGGAGGGACAGATTCATCACCCAGAGAGTCCATATGCTGTGGAACAACATCCTGGTACATGTGAGGCTGAGCACCTCACTGGCTTTGTTCAAGTGAGATCTTGACCAATGGATGGAAGATTGCAGGTATACCCCAGGGATAACCTCAGTATCACTGCTTGACAGAGGCACAGCAAAATAATAGGCATATTATCCATCAACTTGCAGGGGTGGCAGAAGCCACAAAACTCTGGGCTAGGCTTATTAATGCCCTAGGGCAGATAGCCTAGTATGAACCTATGAACCTATGGACATAGGCCTGGGGCAGTTCCTGCTATTAGGACAGTGGTCTGCAGCAAGCTATATAGTAGTAGTCGGTTTTAGCCATTGGTTTTTGACCATGGCTATTCCATGTTGCTTCTTGTTGTGGTACAAACATGGGTGTGTGGTTATCCATGCTATTTATTGCTAGTCACCCTCATTTTGTATCTTGTTCCATGATTTGCACATGTACATCACTGTATGACGTGCAGCTGTTTCCAGGGTCATATGCATGGATATGGATGTTAGTTGGGGTCCTCAGGTGTGCATATTGTACATGATATTACATTACTTAACACATGGCATTCATGCCTCAGGTGGTGCTGCAGGGCCACCTCTGTCGGATACACATACTACACTCCTGTACGTTTGGAAGCAGGTTGTGTCATGTTAGGCATCCCTGTTACTGTATGAGTGAGTCAGAGCGGGTATCAGTCCCAGTGTTCCTACTGACCAAGCGTATGTGCTATCGTTGCCTCTTTGCCAAGGCCAGGGCATACTGGGCACGCCTCCTTCTGCCTACTGGGACTAGGTCAGGTTGTTCCTCCTCTGAGTCACCCCTGCCTGTGGTGGCCTTGGCAATGGTGGGGATGTTTGGCCCAGCCCTGTGCTGGTCCTGCTGCAGCTGTTTCCGCAGGATCATATTATGTAGCATAGCACATATCATGATCATTTGGGTACATGTAGTTGGTGTGTACTGCAAAGCTCCACCAGGTGTGTCCAGACACCGCCGTGACTTGAGCAGCCCAAACACACGCTCTATGATATTACGTGTTTGTGCGTGTGCCTCATTATGGCGTTCCTGTTCAGGTGTGTGTGCATTTCTGATGGGTGTCATCAGCCACGGCTCAAGTGCATAACCTGCATCCCCCACTAGGTGTCCGTGTGGGAAGTCCCCATTGGCAAATGATTGGTACAGCTGTGTCAAATGCCAGATGTGGGAATCGTGGTAGCTCCCAGGGCAGCCAGCACACACATTCATTATTATGCCCTGGGCATCACACACGACCTGGAAGTTGATGGAGGGGTATCCCTTGCGGTTAATGTAGGCTCTACCCCGCTCACCGGCTGGTGCTTTGATGCGTATGTGCGTGCAGTCTATTGCACCCAGCACCTCAGGGTATCCCGCTATTTGCTGGAAGAGACGCATATTGCTGGCCACAACCTCACGGTCATTAGGGACATATATATGATCACTGACATGTGGTGACATGGCATCCAGGAACTGGTGCAGTACTCTGGAGGCTGATGCCTGTGATATCCCCATCATATCACCAGTTGGTCTCTGGAAGGTACCTGTTGCTAGTATTCTTAGACCAACACATACCTTGGTTTCTACTGGGATGGGTTCCCCTCTGTTGGTTCTGTGTGTGAGATGTGGCCTGCACAGCTCAACAATCTGCTGCAGAAGGTCTCTGTCCACTCTGTAGCGCTCTACTATCTCCAGCTCATGTAACCCATGGTAGGTGACCCTGGGCCTGTATACTCTTCTCCTTCTCCTCACTCTGGGTTGTCTGCCAGCGTCTGCATTGTCACCACCCTCAGCAATTCGCCTATGCCTGATTATAATAGCCATGGCAGCCCCTAGCATTTCTGCTCTGAGTTCAGCTTTTTTCAGTTTTCAATTCTAATAGCTTAGTTTCTGGCAGTATCTCTTGTGAGAAACAGCCTGCACTGCTCTTTGTTGTGTTTTAAGTGCTGGGTTGGGCTTCTAGTCTGCCTGTGTAATTGCCTGTGTAATTGCCTACTTCTAATTGTTTCCACCAATTAACTCTAGTAGTAGCTTCTGTCAGTTTCCATGTATTTTAGTTGTTTCCTGTTTCCTCTCTGTTTCCTGAGGGGGAGCAATGTGCACACCAGCTTAAACACGCTCACAGTTACTTAAACGCACACATCCCTACACGGTGTTACACGCCCGCACATCCTTACACGGTGTGATTTATGTTAAAACGCCACAAGCACACTGCCTTCAACACATGCGCCCGCAAACCGTTGTAAACAGTTTGCAACACGCTCCACATGTTAAACCTGCCTTATTACGCGCTGCAGCACGCCACGTATATCAAGAAAGTTTGAGTGTAGGGATAGCATATACCCTCAATTTCTTGACTTTCCTAGTGTTCTGTTGAGACACACCTTCCTCCCTGATGTCTGTCTGTCATCTGTTACCTTACATTGCCCTCCAATCTGGTACATTTCTTTCTATCCTCCCCCCCCGTGATGTCACCTACCTCTTACTCTGTTCCTCCCCCTTCTCTAAGTGTTACACTACTCAGAAAGTGCTCATTACCTATGTGGCAGTGTGATTCAGTATTGTAACCCTCATTTACATAGGATTGCCTAGTAATGACTAGTTACATGTCTTACACGGAGCTTCCCCCCCTTGACAACCACTACACAGAGGCCATATTGTTTTTGGTCTGCAGGTCCCTCCATTGACATTCAATGTACTACATAAATCCCACAATTGTGGGCTTATAAGCTTCGGTTTTTAGTTTTAGGTAGCGCACCCCGTTTGCGCGGGTGTGCGCTGCAGTTAAATCCAGAAATCCCGTGAAAAAAAAAAAGTTATATAACTTATTTTTGCAACACTTTTTCATGCCAATGGCCACATATTTGGCCATTGGCATGCTTAATGAAACATATGCACCCTTTATTTGGAGCTGACATAGCTCCGTTTTTAATTTTGCAGAAATGTACTCAGTTGTCAGCTGAGTACATTTCTGCAACACGTCCGTTACGGACTGGTTTTAACCGTAGATCGCTCAAATACCTCATTTGCATATCTTGGAGCTGCAAATGAGGTATTGAGCATTTCCACGCCCAGTCCGTGTAAGAGACGTGTTAGCTGTCTCTTACACGGAGATTTGGGCTGTTCCTGAATCAGGAGGCTTACACTACTCTTGAACTCCGTGTAAGCCTTCCTGAATCTGGCCCATACAGTTCTAATAAATTTGTAACACAAATATCTTTTCGATATTCACCAATGACATATAATTATTTACAAAATTCCAGCTAGCTGGGCTGGCAGTATCTCCTTTCATCACCCTCATAATATTCATATTTAATCATATCCATATTTATTTTATCTAGTTCTTTATATCTTAAAAAAAAATCTTTGTTATATAAATTTTCCCATAACTTTGTTAATCTTTTACATTTCAGAAACACGTGTTTTATAGTTTCTTCTTCTTGGCAATATAAACATATTCAATAACTTTAATTTTTATATGGAACATTTCCTTTTACTGGCAATTTATCTATTACCAGTCTCCACAGAAAAAAATTGTTGACATTCTACTCTCTAATTACGCCCTTTGCATCTTATTTTTATAGCTTGCATTCTTTTTTCTGTTAAATTTTCCCATGGTTTTACATTGTAATGTTTTATTGTTACATTCTTATAACATAATTTTCTATCTTTTTCTATATCATCAATTTTTATTTTAAACAAAAATATTTTTATTGGTTATATTTTATTTCCTTATTTATATACTGTTTTTCTCTTTTACTAATTTTATCATACCTCAAAATGTATTGTGCCTATATTTATACAATTTTACTACTAATCTCTCATCTTTTTCATTTATCCACTTTAACACTTTGTACAAATTTAATGAAATACCATATAGCACTGATTAATTAACCTTAAACCTCCTTCCTCTTTATTTATATGCAAAACTCCTCTTTTTATTAGATTTAATTACGAACCCCATATAAATGAAAATGTATCTGCAATAATTCCTTTCCAAATACTGGTGGAAACATAAATGCACTTGCTAAATGCTATTTTCCCATCAGTACTGAATTTATCAAACAAACATTTTTTTTTCTGGCAGGTAATTTAAATGTTCTCCAGAAAAGACAAGTTTGTTTCATTTCTTCTATATCTTTTCCCATTAAATTCTACTTACATCTTTATTCCAAAATGTTATACCTAACATATAAAATTAATTCATTGTATAATATATACCTGCTAACTTTACTACACAACCAAAAGCTTTACTTTTCTCTTTATTTAAAGCCATTCATATCACCTCTATGTATTCATGTGTGCAAATTATGACTGTTTTATCCAAGTTTTGTTATTTGCAATTAGTATAACATCATATGCATATGTTAACAGGTCTGGAATTCTTAACCTTTTAAGTGTTATATACCCCTTCCTTCATTTTACAATGTATTTCACATACTATCACATTCCTAACTAATGCAATGAGTTTACAACTCATTGGACATCCCTTTCTCATGCCACTCTTCATATGCACCTCTTGGATTAATTAGACATTTACAAGTATTTTACTTTCCTACAATATGCTGCCATATATATTTTCCTAACGTTCTCACTTATACTATATTCTTTCATTATTACCCATAAATTTTTACATCCAGTTGTATCAAAAGCCTTATTAAGGTCACCTACCATGGTTTTCACTCCTTTTCTCTTCATAATATCATCCACAAATTCTCAGTCTTTAACAATTCCTGACTACCTTTCTCATTATGTGTATATATATATATATATATATATATATATATATATATATATATATATATACTATCTTCTATAATATTTTCCATTTTAGCTTAAAATCTGTTTTGTATTATTGTCATAAAGATCTTATAATCATTGTTATTCAATACTGTCTCCAGTAGTTCAACTGATGTCTATCTTACTTTTTTCCATAACAATTTAAGTATTCCACTACATAATTCTTTATGCATAAAACCTTCATTTAAGCATTCAGTAAAAACCTTCAAAATATTTTTGCCAATCCCTGAAATTTTTGTACAACTCATACCCTATTCCATCTGATCTTGCAGTCAAATCTAAAATTACTTGTCCTAATACTTTATATAGTTCATTTAAAGAAGCTTAATTTTCCAACTCTTTATCATCTTTTTATGTTAACTATTTTACCTTCCATGATTTTTACTACCTTCTTTTTTTCTGTAAACTTTGTTTGTACATATTGTACTATACTATTCTTAATATTTTCCTAAGTTCTTTCTATTTCTCCTTTTACATTTTTTTATTTCTCTCATTACATTAACATTTTTCTTTTCTAATCTGCTTAAGTGGCTCCATACTTCCTTTTTCTTGTAAAAAATATCTTTGCTTATAAAACAATACTTGTATTTTTTTTACTTTTTTCATACAATTATTTTTCTATGTTAATATACTTTATATCATTAAGTTCTCAATATCCAAATGCATCATTATATGTTCTTTTATATTTTTCTTTCCACTTTTCTCATACCATATTGCCACTAAACCTTTTTTGTATTTGTCTTAAATATCACCCACCATTCAGACTAATTTTTATAAAATATTCTCATAGTAGTTTGATCGCTCCATATGTATTAGAAATCTCTTGCCTTTTTTATTTCATGTTTTCTCATCTATCCTTTTTATCCCTTTGCCTAGTTTTATATATTACTTGTTTTCTTTATTTGTAGCCATATTGCAAGATGATCAGAAAATCCTCTTTCAACTACCTATCTTTCTGCTATAACTAAACCTTCTGATACTATAAAATAATCTATTTCAATTCTATACATTTCCCTTTTGTAAGTCCATGAATTTTTGTTCCAAAGTTTTAACTTAACCATATCTTATAAGTTCTAACATTTTCTTATATCATTTCCTTTTATGTTATGCTTGCCTCTTAAATCACAATTAAAGTTTCATTTTATTAGAGGATTCATATTAATCACTACATAGTCTAAAATCTTTCTTTCTTTACAATTAGTTTAATCATATAACATTATCATTCTCTATGCTTGTTCTTTCCATTTTAAATTTACAATGGTTAATCTTCTTATTTTTGTAAAGTTATATCTAATATTGTTAGTGTATTTCTACAGAATACTAATCTATTCCAGAACATTCTCCATTTCCCAAATTCTAGTTTATCTTTCTACCCCATAGGTTGTCTGTTTTTCTTCATTTGTTAAAAATATGGTGTCTTCTTATATAATTATGTCTGCATCACATCCAAAATCCCAATCCTTCTTACTATATTCACTCCCCTTCAACTATTTAAACATATTGGCCATTCTACTGTATTCCATAGTACCGGAATGCAAAAGTGATTACCCCCTTTCAATATATCTTGCTGTTTTAAAATAGTGACTCTCCACTAAAACTTAACTTTTAGACAGTTAAAACTTAAGTTACCTACTTTCACATCTAAATTCTCTAGTGCACACTGCAGTGTTAACCATTTTTTTTCATCTTACCTTTAAGCATCCCTGTGACTATCACTTACTCTAATACCTGCTGGAAAACACTAGGAAGCCTTAAACTGATATAAGCACTTAACTCTCCTTATTAATAAGGAGAAATTAATCATAGGCACTAAAAAGCTTATAACTGCAAAGTACCTTGCTATGGTAAGGGAAAACAGCTCCTGTACTTTTCAAAAAATGCACCAAACCGGCCATATCCAAGGGTCAGCTTCTGTTGATTTCTCCTGTCCACATGGTGAATCTGGGCATACTGGGGCAATGCAGCAATTGCCTCATGTACACAGACAACCCTCTCCTCCTACCACCCAACACTACAACATGTGAGAGATGCACTTACATAACCAAAATGGAAGCAAAGCTCTCTCCACCCAAGATTGTGCTAGACAGTCAAGAGGAGAAGGTTAACACCCACACTACACTTCAAGCAACATATACCCCTTCTAAACTCACACCACCAATACCCACACATAACAACACTAAATCCACATATGTGGAGGCCCTTAACTGTAACCTGCACAAGCAACAATGATTTTTAAAGCTGAAATGCAAACAAACACCAATCATAACTATAGTGTCACATAGCTCACAACACCAGTATGCCACCCAGCAACAGCCTCTAAGGCAAGACACCGTACCTAACACTTTAGTCATAGGTGACTCTATAGTCAGGCACACTGATGTCCCACTCACCAGGCTGAACAAGGGGAAAATTACAGTGAGCTGCCTGTCGGGTGCTAGGATCCACCACATAACTCGTGCACTCAACTCACTCCACAACAAGTACAAATATGACTCTGACATTGTCCATGTGAGAGTGAATGACTTGAGATGTACCTCCCTGGACTACATGAAAAGAGACATGGAAGAGCTCTCGGATCATGTGGCCCAGGCAGGTATGACCCTAGCCCTGAGTGGCATCCTGCCTTCACCCAGAATGATACCACAATATAAGGACAAAATGATTGACTTCAACAATTGGCTAAGTTTCTGGTGTCATTCAAAAGGGGATCCAGTATCTGTTTGCCTGGGATGACATGATCGACAGACCATGATGTTTTGCCAGAGATGGTCTGCACTTGTCACCCCTGGGATTCAGGTTACTGACTAAGACTCTTGCCACCCTTATAGTGCCTTTTTTAGGCAAAGTTCAAAGGACAAAGCCAACAGGTACAAGCATGCAAAATCTGAAGGTAATGCTACTCAATGCTAGAAGTCTAAACCTCAAAATGCACTCTTTTGAGGCACTCCTAAAAATGGAGAACATCGATATTTGTGCAGTAACTGAGACCTGGTTCAAGGCTCCAGAGAGCACCCCTTCCATACCAGGCTACAAATCTTACCACACTTTTCGGCCACCAAACCAGGATCGAAACACTAAAAATGGAGTGTCCATATTCGCCACTGATATTCACACCACTAGGTTAGTTGCCCAACACAATGCGTCTAAAATTCTCCAGGTGCAACTAATGCTAGTTAAGACTGCAGTCCAAATTGTAGCTTGCTACTGATCCTCCGCCATGCCCCAAGATTCTCACTACACCTTTCTAAACATACTGGAAAATATTAATATACAACCAAACACCCTAATACTGGGTGATTTCAACTACCCTACCATTAACTGGGAAAACTACTCATGTACCAACACCTTTGCACAACGGTTCTTGGAATTCATAAATTCCAATGCCCTGGATCAACTAATCCATAGTCCCACCAGGGGCTCCAATATCCTAGACCTGGTCATTACCAATATGGGAAATCAATGCTCCATATCTATGGTCACCCCCTCGTTGGTCAGGTCAGAACATAAGCTAATCACCCTTAACATCCACATCCCACCCCCACCCCCCAGTAAGGAAACCTCCATAAAAAACTTCTCCAAAGACAACTTCATGCTACTCAAGTCAGAAGTTACAAACTTCATGACACCCATGCAGATGAGAACTGAAAGTTCGACTGCTGAGTCCTACACTAAGGCACTGTATGAGCTCATCCACTCATGCATGAATCATGCCATCCCAAATAGAACCAAGATGCTCTCCTCCAAAAAAAGGAAGCCAATCTGGTGGTCCCCTGCCATAAACAAACTTTACAGCAAAAGGAAGAAACTGTTGCAGAAAAGAAGAAAATCCCAAGATGCAAAAAACTCCCTTACCAGCCTCAGTAAGAAGCTGAGATCCCCTCATAAAATTCTTCAAAGCTAGTTACAAAAATAAAATGGCCAAAGATTCCAAAGACAACCAGAATGCATTCTATAACTATGTCAAAAATATAAATGGCAATGCTCAGATCTGCTCTGAGCTACAACAGAATGGCATTGAATATAATAATCCCAAGGATATTGTCAATATCCAGGCAGATCGATTCAGTGCCAACCTCAATCCGTTTTCTCCCCCTAAATGACCCATTTCAATACCAGAAGATTGCCAAATTTTATTAATAATGGCCACACAGGTAAAAAATACACTCTCTAAAGCTAAGAATACAGCAGGCATGGGACCAGATGACATCCCGGGCTGTGTACTACATGAATTACAAAATGAACTGGCACCTCACCTAAGTGTCATGTTTAATCATACCCTCACCTCAGGCTTTGTGCCCACTGAGTGGCACACAGCTACAGTTATCCCACTCCACAAGGGGGGATTCACCTTGGATCCCAGGAACTACCACCCCATTAGTCTGACGAGCCTGATCTGCAAGGTCATGGAACGTATTATCATGGAACTTATAAACAAAGACACTGGCCACCTTAAAACACTGAACCCCACACAGTTTGGGATCATGAAGGGTCGATCTTGTCTCCTGAACCTGATTGACTTCTTTGAATCAGTCTCAAGAGCCGTGGATGAGGGTAAGGCATTCCACACAGCCTATCTAGACCTCGCCAAAGCCTTTGACGCCATGCCCCATTTTGGAATCATAGATAAACTTACAAAGCTGTGCATTAATCCCTAAGTCACTCAATGGGTTGCCAACTGGCTTACTGACAGAGCCCACACTGTAAAAGTAGCTAACTCCAAATCCAGCTCCAGAAAAGTGACAAGTGGAGTACCTCAGGGTTCAGTCCTGGGGCCTCTCTTGTTTGGCATCTACTTCTCTGAAGTACAGGCCAACACTAAGGGACTCTGGCTAACAAAGTTCACAGATGACTGTAACTGGGAGCCATTATTGAATCCCCAAATTATGTGGATACTCTACAAAAGGGCCTTACAGAAACAGATGCTTGGTGCCAGAGCCATGGGCTCAAGCTCAATGCCAAGAAATGTATAGTTATCCCCTTTGGGAAAAAAACATGTACCCATGAATTACCACATAGGTGGCAGTACACTAAACACTGAAAGTGTGATAAGAGACTTAGGGACACAGGTGGACAGTGGTCTCACCTTCAATAACAACATCACCACAACAGTCAGGGAATCCTTCTATGTGGCACACCTCATCCAGAAAAAAGGAGGTCATTGTCTCACTGCACTCATCCTTCATTAGACCCATTATAGAATACAATGCCCCATTTGGTATGTACCTATCAAGACATCTACAACAACTGGAAAGGCTGCAGAAATACCTCACTAAAGGAATCACAGGTCTAAAGCAGATGCCCTATGCTGAGATGCCTTATGCTGACCACCTTAAAAAACTCCAGCTATACTCTGTCGCATATCATCTACTCCGAGGCAATCTCTGCTTAACATACAAGGTCATGTCAAACCCAGAGCTGTTGGACATGCTACACTTAAAAAAATCCCAATCCCTCAGGGCAACATGCTCCAGGGATCTAAACCTTGTCATCACAATAAACATAACTTGCTGGAGGGATAGGTTCCTGACCCAGAGACTCCCCAGACTCTGGAATAGACTGCCCATACATGTCAAGCAGAGTGACACTTTGGCCCTCTTCAAAAGGAACCTTGATGATTGGATGGGAGAAAGGAAATTCACCCCAGGGGTCCAGGGAAGTAAATAATGTGGGAAGAAATAGCCAGGAAATTGTTATGGCTAGGCTTGTATAGGCCCTAGAGCCGATAGCCTAGTACCAACCTATGAACCTAATACTATTCATATTTACAAAAAGCACTCTCCTATTATCCCTTTGATTCACAGTTTCATAAGTTCATAGCTAATTAGCAGGCTAACTTCCTTTAGGCCATTCTAAGCTTGGCCAATTTCCCTCCCAAAGGTGAGGATCAAACATTGTACCTTGTGACTGAGTCAAACACCTTGACCATTATATAAATCCACAATCATTAGCTGTATATATTCTTCTTTATCCATTTCCTTTCTTTTTTTTTTTTTTTTGCACTTATCGCTTTAAATTTTCTTTTTTTTTTGTCTTTTATCCTTTTACTAATAGAATTGCTTTTTCATTTACTACCTCCCAGTTTATGTCTTCTTCTTTACTTATTTCTAAACCTTTTTCTATGCCATCCTTATTATTTTTCTCATCTAGTTTTTCTTCTATTTCTACTACTTCTAAAATTTCTTCTCTTTGTTCATTTTTTCTCTTGCTTTTTCCTTAACCTTATTTTCATTTTTGCAATCCACCCATAAATGTCTGATTTTGTTACATTTATAACATTTCAATTCACATTTTTTTTTGCATCATGTCACATTTCCCCAGAAATACATTTTCTTTTGTCAATTTACTTATCAAATGTCTTTCTTTTCCATATAATGTTTTGGGTAGTGAGCAGTAGTTCAAAGTCTCCATTTCTACTTCCATTTGAATGTTTGCATAAATTTTCTTTTTTCTTTCCCTGTTAAATGTTTCCTTTTTTCATATTCTCCAAGATTTTTTTCATGGAAAATACAGTCTCAAATATAATGCCAAAAAATCTCTCATTGTTAATAAGAATAAATGCTCTTGCCTCATGTGCTTTTACACCCAAAGGTTGTCCTGCATTTCATACCTGTCCATTTCTTTATCTTCTGTATTTTGAATCCTTAACACGTACTTCTGTTTTTCATTTTTTTCTGCCCTCTCCTCTGCAACTCCAGTTTTGCCTTCTTTTACTTTCTGTGCATGCATTTTCTTTTCCATCTCACCACTGTTCTTTAGGATTGGCTGTGCATCCTCTTTTTGTATTTTCTCCATAATGCCTCCTCTGGAAACATCTCCTTAATTTTCTGACTCACTCTGCACTACCAGTTCATTAAATAAATCATCCCACAACACTTCCAATTGGAACAATGTAATTATCCAGCCATCATTTGCTGCCTCATCTCCATCAAACAGATTTCTTTGAAATATCTCACCTGAATCCTGAACACATTCTCCCCTCAAGTTCACTCACCAGTCCATCATCTCCTTTTCTGTCCATCTGCCTCCTTGTTTCACTGTAAGGCCTCTGCACCTGGAATGAAAACAGGAAGTGTTTCTGCAAAATGGGTCCCACTCACAGAAGTGATGAGTAGGGTAGGTTTCCAGATGCCCTAGCCAGCTTTCCCCTAGTAGTATACATATCACCTCAGATATCCCCTGAAAAGAGACTACTAGTGTATTAAAATTAACCTGGTCAACAAAGATTAAATAAACATTCTAAGCCCATGAAGCACACTATCTGACAACCCAATATTTTAGTCATAGGAGACTCCACTGTGAGACAAACAGATGCCCCACTTGCTAACCTAAGAAAGAAAAAAGTCTGTTAGCTGTCTGTCAGGGGCCAGGATCCATCAGGTAATGCATACACCTAAGTTGTTGAACCATGAGTGCAAGTATGACTCAGCCACAAACCAGGTGGGCATAAACAACCTGAGATATACCTATCTGGACTACATGAAGGGACAGATGCGACAGAGTACTAGGACTAAGTGTCCTAGGTCAATATGAGCCTAACATTGAGCAGCATTCTACCTTCTCCAAGGATGATGCCACTATATAAACATAAGTGATTGACTTTAACAATTGGCTTAGAGTATGGTATCATTCGGAGGGGGTATAATATTTGTCAGCCTGGAAGGATATTTTTTACAGACAACTCTATTTTGACAGAGATGGTGTCCACCTGTCTCCTCTGAGATTTTGTATATTAGCTAAAATCTTGTCCACCTGTATACTGATCTTATTAGACATTGCCAACCTGATAAACCTGCCAACATAGTTAAACCAGCCCAGGAAAATCTAAAGGTGTTACTGCAAATCACTGTATAAACTGGGAATCATATATAAATCCCCTAACATGTATACCCAGAGATTCCTGGACCTTGTAAATGCAAACACTTTGAGCCAGCTAGTCCGTATACCCAATAGGGATGCAAATATAATTGACCTGGTCATCACAAACATGGCAGAACATTGCATCCTCCTTTGTGTAATGTACTTGCTGCATAGATTAGACCATTAAGCTGTCTCTTTTAAAGTAAAGGTAAAAGCAGGGACACTGGCTAAAACTGACACTTTCTGGAATTATTATAGAGCAGACTTCTACTATTAATTGACACCATGGCAAAATTTCAACCACCCCAAACCCTGATAACACACTTGCCTATGTGTAATTGTTTACAGAATCCTGTCCTGTATAATTACATTAGCAGCTGCATAGAGACAGCTGTACCTACCCCAATTAAGGACAGGATTAAATCAAAAAGCACACCACCTGGTGCAATCCCACTATCAACAGGTTGTATATAACAAATTGAAGAAATTCATGACAAAAATTAGGAAATGTAATGTCCAGCAAGGTAAATAAATCCCTCATCAACCTGAACAAGCAACTCAGGGGGCTAATAAAGTCTACCAAAGCTAAACTTGAGGTAAAAATTACCCTCCCAGACCAAGAAGAACCTCAAAGCTTTCTTCAGCTATGTCCATAATTTCAAAGGCAGTACAAAGTAATGTACTGAATTAATTGCAAATGGTGCCAGCTATAGGTGCTACCTATATGGAGCTGTAGAATAACAAAGTTCCATGCCAACAAATTTAGCTCAACTTTTATCCTCTTTCTCCTGGCCATATGTCCCTCAAGAAATTCCCATATACATTACTCCTCCAGCTGTCATTTAGATAGCAGGTGCTCAAGGATGGTTCCTTAATAGCACGAAACATGGGTTACTGGGACCACTAAAGACACTATTTAATCACAGCCTCCAAACAGGCTTTGTGCCAAATGAATGAAGGACTGCAATAGTTTTCCTGCTGCACAAGAGTAGACCACCTACAGACCCAGGGAATTATTGCCCCATAAGCCTGACTAGCCCGACATGCAAAGCTGTGGAGAAAATTGTCATGAATATCCTAAATGATGCATTGATAACCTATAAGCATTGGACCCAAATCACTTTAGGTATTTGAAAAGCAGATCTTGCCTACTCAACATGGTGGACTTCTTCAAGAAGGCCATCAAAGCAGTGGATGAGGGCAAAATGGTGCATACTACCTACCTTAACCTGTCCAAGGCATTTGACACAATAGCTCACTCAAACATTGAAGAAAAGCTCACTAAAGTAGGTATAAACTACCATATCACTCAAAGGATAATCTGCTGGCTTACAGACAGGACCAAAGAAGTTAGAGTAGGGGAGTCTTCCTCCACAAAACAACTGGCTACTAGTGGGGTGTCTCAGGGCTCAGTTCTGGTACCACTCCTGTTTGTCATCAAGGGCTTCTGGCTGACCAAGTTTGCAGATGATTGTAAATTGGGTGCAGTCATTGAATCCCCCAAGACACAAATATCCTTCAAAAAGGCCTGTCACAGACTAATAACTGGTGCCAGAGTCATGTGCTAAAACACAATACGAAAATGTGCATCATAGCATCTTTTGGAAAGACGGCCACCTCAGCAAACTACTATAGTGACAATGCATCCCCAAGAATAGACTCAATCATCTAGATCTAAACATGCCATTTTTCCACTGTACTCTGTTCTCATAAGACCAGTCACTTAGTACAATGCCCCCTTCTGTATGCTCCTGGTCAGACATGTGCAACAACTGGAGCATTCTCAGACATTCCTCACAAAAATAATACATAGTGTGGAAAACAAGTCCTATGTGAATCATCTCAAAGCCTTGGCCTAATGCATGGTCTATTACAGGCTGCTGACAGGCAACTTATGCCTGGCCTAAAAAAAAATCCTACAGTCCTAATGAACCCATTGCATAAAACAAGTAGCATCAGGGACACTCAATCTATGTATTTACACCTTGTATACAACATAAATAAAACATACTGGAGTGACAGCTTTGAGTCACAGAGCACCCCCTCCCCCCCCTCCAGAACAGGCTTCCAGTGCATGGGAAGCAGTGTTCATCCTTGCACTTATTCAAAAAAAACTGAGATCAGTGTATGGGTAACTGTAAATATATTCCTGGTCTGGCACATATACCTCTGTTAGAGAGACAAATCTCAAAAATTCTTGTCCACCCATGACCAACTATGTATACCCCCCAAAAGAAAATTGTGAGCCAATACCTATCACATTTTATTGGGAAGCAGGGTTAGGCTTTACAATGTCACTTGTTTTGATAGCCTAGTATTCTACTATAATATTATGATACTATAATACCTTTACTATTTGTATCTCTAGAGCCCTTAGTGTCAGAATATATATGAAATATATATGATTGTATATACTCAGCTTCAATGAAAAATACAAACATAATAATAACAACAATAATAATAACAATAATGCCGTTTAAAGACACTCACAAATTCGCTCTAGTTTTAAGAAATATGTCTTCAATGTAATTGATATTATTTCCTACATATGAGTGGGTAATGAAGACAACAGCTTGGACTGTAAAAACTATATGCGATAAGTTTTGTTATATGCTTGTTCTCCACCAGGTCTGAATGAATGCATCAATTTTATAATGTTATTGAAAAGATGTTTAAAATGATTTGAGTTACATTTAAAGTGGTGGCAATTTATTGTTTCAATTTTTTTTTTTTTTGCAAGTTGTATGGGCATATTTAAATGATATTCTGTCTAGCCTGAGAAGGTCTCAGTGTGGTAAAATAGACAATGCTGCATATATGTTATTGTTTTTAGTTATTTATTTTTATATTACACTTTATTTAGCATCTCATCTCAACCTGTGAGTTTATTTCTTTATTTGATTTCAGGTGTATTTGTACCCTGCCAGCTAGAAGCATTTTTTGAATTGTTATGCTAACATCCACTTTTTTGTATTTTTTTGTTAGATTCCAGGACCTCAAATCTACCACCAGATGAGTGAATCCTCTGAACATTTATAACCTTTATATAAAAGGTGCTAATCTGTCTTAATTTGAATTTATATTGTTAAACTAGCACTTTGTTCCAGTTATACTGAATATGTGTGTTTTATCATGTTTCTCTATTTGCATTTTGTACGAATATTAAGTATTAAAGATTTAATGTTACAAGGATTAATATTCGCTGATATGACAATAGTTTCTAATTTGAGTTATAAACCTTAAAAGAAAGATGTCAAAACATTGAATCATTTTTTAATGGAAAGCAAAGCATTGGTTGAATGAGTCTGGCTTCTTTTCAATATCTCCATAAAGTCATGACAAGGATGAAAATGTTGTTCTGTTCTTCACCTTTTCACAATATCAGCCTGTTCTATAGAAACTAATGGTGTGATACTGTGATCTAGTTTGGCTACTAAGGGCCAGAAATGCACTGTATGTGCATTTATTAATTAAGCAATGCTGCATTTGCCTGGATTGTGCTGGTATCCTTTACCTGCTCTGTGGTGACAGCTTCAAACCTTGAGGCAGGTATGGCTCCTCATTTATAATACTAATTAATGCCATCAACATAATATATGTCAACTGCCTCTTCCCAATGCTTTTATAATACATGGCTGGGAGGCCATCTCCCCAGCTTTCTGCACTTTATATGGTAGATAATGTTAGACTCTTAACCAAGTAAATGTGTTTCTCCAGATTCACCTTAATCAGTCTCTAGTATCTCTTGCTACATCACCACCTTCTGTTTCTTCTGAAACCCACCTCTTCCTTTTCTCTGAATATATGTTCTGGCAGCATAGCTCTCAATTTCTTAGCACAAAAAAAACTGGACAAAGACAAAAATAATGTGGGGGGAGGCAAAGCCTGAAAATAGGCACAATTTTTAAATATTGCTCTTATAAACTTAGAATGTTTTTAGAATAAAAGGTTTCTATTAACATGCATTTTCTGAGGGATATGAAGTCTGAAACTCAAATACCTGTCTTTATTTAAGGAATTCAGTTCTTACTGATTTGCCTCAAAAATCTTGAAAACCACAGATTTTATGAGGAACATACCAAAATATGAGGCAAAAATTTGGACTATTCTTTAAAAAATTGGACTGTTGAGAGGTATGCCTGGTAGACATTAGCCAGAGTTTCTAAAATACATTTTTGCTGCATTTTTTGTCACATTTTTATCTACCAGTTACACTCCGTCCCCTTTTTATTTGTCTTTTATCATAAAAGCTAGCAATTTTATGTCCACCCCTTGTAGCCACCATATAGCATTTCTCGGTCCCAAATTAGCATTTACTCTAGTTTTGTTTTTTGCTATAGCCATTGTCTTAACTAGTCTTCCTGATACACACATTATTCTCCCTTAATCCTGTGATGCAACATTTTTGAGCTTACTTGAGGTCATCTCCAATTCTTGATCTCTATGTTCTACTTTATTTCTTTTTTTCTTCTTCTTTCTCACTTTACCTTACCCTCACAAGTAGCTTTAGTCAGTTCCCACACTATATTCATTTTACACATATCCTCCATCACATTCTCATTAGTAGAACTGTTTACCATGTCTTGGAATTATTTAATGTCATTGCTTTGATTCCATCTAAAGGGATTCTATATTCAATGCTGACTGAGCGTATCTCCTACACTGCAAAATCTAATCACAGGAATATGGCGCAATAAGCCCTGTCCAGGAATGTCAGTCAGTTTTATCCTTCTCAGGCATAGATCCGCTATAAACAAAACAGCTATTCTGCATGTTTGCTGTTTCTCATTTTAGAAGACTGTAAATTCTGCCTCTTAACCTTTATATTTGTCTAAATGTTGACCAGTTCTTTCACTCTTTATGGCTTTTCAGTTTTGTTTTTATACTTCATCTATCATTTAGACTGTTTAGTCTATCTATTCTAACAGTGAGAACATCAGTGAAATCTTCTTTTGTTATTCTGTCTCTCACCTCCTCAGCCTGTATGTTGCTGTGGAAAGTTCATTCATGATTGACCAGTAGCTGAGATAGGGCTGCAATATTTATCAGCCATAAGTTACCTTTCTTTCACTTCACATTTTGTACTTTCCATCTGCCATCATGACTTTTTGTTACCTTCTTTGGATCTCAGTCTAGTTAAATTTCATCAAAATCATCCCCCTCCCTTTTAATGAAAATCAGATATTAAAACTTTGAACTTTACAGCATTCAGGTTAGATTATTTTCTTATAGCTTATCTGTTTCTAACATTAATACAATCCACACTATAAGCCCTTCTAAATGCTAAACCCCATTACCTTCTTCATATTCAGTGACAGAATTCCAAATATTTCAAAATCATTTTATTGCATACCCCAGAATTTGACCAATGAGGTGCAAGGTTATATCTAGGCCTTATGGGCCCTTAGACTTTGCCATTTAGAATGACAGTAGTTTCTTGTCATGTCCCAGAGTCACATACATGCCTCCTTGTGCAGTCTGGATGGTTAACTTCATCTCCTCCATCAATAGTCAAAATGGTCTCCATTTAGATACCTTAACTAATCTTTTCTTTGTCTATTACATTTTATTTGACTGCCTTCACACCTCTTAGAAATCTGTTTAGGTAATCGTGTTCCATTCCTTAGATGAAGCATACCCCCCCCCCCAAAAAAAACACACACACTACTTACAGAAATCCTTTTCATGCACGTCTTCACTTCTGTGGATACAAGTTGCAACAAACACATACATTTTGACACAGTTTTAGTTATACAAATGCTTACAGTACATAAGATAATGCCACTGGGCAAAACAGGCAAAATTAAAGTACTTCTACAAAGTACAGTACAGTATTGGGTGACTTCAACTACCCAAACATAGACTGGGAACATTACTCAAGCCCCAACACCCTAGCCCAAAGGTTCCTTGAGTTCATAAACTCAAATGCTATGGAACAACTAGTCACCATTCCCACAAGAGGAGAAAATATACTAGACCTGATCATCACAAACACGGGGACAAAATGCTCCACACCGGAAGTATATCCCTCATTGGTGAGATCAGACCATAAATTAATCTCACTGGAGATCTGCATCCCGCCCCCACCCCCAGCAAAAAAGACCACAGTGAAGAACTTCTCAAAAGCAAACTTCACACTTCTTAAGACTGGAGTGGTATCCTTCAAGGCCCCCGAGCCAGTGGAAACCACAACCCACGCTGCTGAAACCCTTACAAATGCCTTCTATGAGCACCTCCAGGAATGTATGGATCAAGCAATCCCTAATAAAATCAAGACCTTTTCCACCAAAGGCAGGCGCCCGGTCTGGTGGACTCCAGCCATAAACAAACTCTACAACAAGAGGAGAAAGCTACTACATGACAGAGCAAAATCCCTAAATGGGAAGGCATCTCTGATCAATACTAGCAAAAAACTATGATCACTCATAAAATCATCCAAGGCCAACTTTGAGAGAAAAATCGCTAATGACACAAAAGACAATCATAAAGCCTTCTTTAGCTATGTTAGAAACCTGGGTGGAAACTCCCAGATATGCTCAGAATTAGTCCAAAATGATAAAAATCACTGAACCCACAGACATTGCCAACATACTGGCAGACAGGTTCAGTGCAAATTTCCTCCCCCCCCAAAAGGAGAAATATCTATCCCACCAGAGTCTAGCCTCCCAAACATCTCAGATGCCCAGGTGAGAGCTGCTCTCTCAAGCAAAAAACACAGCATCAATGGGACCGGACGGTGTCCCCGGCTGTGTGCTACACGAACTCAATGAGGAACTAAACCCACACATAAGGCTGCTGTTTAATCTTAGCCTTACTACAGGATACGTACCCAAAGAATGGCGTACAGCAACTGTGGTCCCACTCCACAAAGGCGGTGCTTCTACGGACCCTGGAAATTACCGCCCCATAAGCTTGACGAGCCTTGTCTGCAAAGCTATGGAGAGGATCATAATGGAACTCATAAATAAAGACATTGGGGACCTACAGACACTGGATCCTACCCAATTTGGCTTTGTCAAGGGCAGATCCTGCCTCTTGAACTTGGTCGACTTTTTCGAAACAGTCACTAAGGCCATTGATGAGGGTAAGGCAGTTCACACAGCCTACCTTGACCTAGCAAAAGCATTCGACACAATACCCCACTCGGGCATCATAGAAAAGCTCACCAGCTTAGATGTAAATCCATATGTCACAAGATGGGTTGCAAACTGGCTCAAGGACAGAACACACAGGGTTACAGTTGCTGATGCCATGTCAGACTCTAAGCCAGTCACAAGCGGTGTCCCACAGGGCTCAGTCCTGGGCCCCCTCTTGTTCGGCATTTATTTTTCTGAAGTGCAGGCAAACATAGGGGGATTGTGGCTGACAAAATTTGCAGATGACTGCAAACTGGGCACCATAATTGACACTCCATCAGACACAGACATCCTCCAGAAAGGTCTCATAGAAATGGATGACTGGTGCCAGAGCCATGGCCTTAAGCTAAATGCCAAAAAATGTATAGTCATACCCTTTGGGAAAAACAAGGTAACCCCTAATTACCACATAGGTGGTAATCCATTAAACATGGAAGAAGTTATCAGGGACCTGGGGACCCAAGTTGACAGTAACCTCTCTTTTGACACTCACATTGCCAAAGTGGTTAGGAAGACCTTCTACATTGCCCACCTGATCATGAAGGGATTCACATCCAGATCAGGAGAGGTTATTGTACCCCTGTACTCTTCACTTATCAGACCAATGATTGAGTACAATGCCCCATTCGGAATGTACCTTACCCGACACCTGCAGCAGTTGGAAAGACCCCAAAAGTTCCTCACCAAAAGGATAAAGGCTCAAACATATGTCATACGATGCCCGATTGAAGAAACTCCAGCTCTATTCAGTCGCATACCGTCTGCTCAGAGGTGATCTGTGCCTGACATACAAGGCCATGTCCAACCCGGAATTAATGGACATGCTCCACCTCAAAAAATCCAAATCCACCAGAGCCACGAGAGCAAGAGACTTAAACCTCAACATGGATATAAATAGGACGTGCTGGAGGGACAGATTCATCACCCAGAGACTCCCTACACTATGGAACAGAATCCCAGTCCATGTGAGGCAGAGCCCCTCACTGACTCTGTTCAAGAGAAATCTTGACGAGTGGATGGGAGATCGTAGGTTTACCCTGGGAGTCATCTCTGTATCACTGCTGGACAGAGGCACAGCAAACTAATGGGTATAGTATTCTCATCCTAAGGGGTGGTGAAAGCCACACGCACTCTGGCTAGGCTTATAAATGCCCTAGGGCAGATAGCCTAGTATGAACCTATGAACCTATGAACAACTAATGCTGAACTTTTAGTGTAATTAACATTTATGCAGTCATCATACTGCCATGACTATAGTAATCCATTTAATGTGCTTCCCGTATTTATTTAATCACACTGTGTTTGGGGGACTCCTTCCTTTCCATTATAAAAAATATAGAAGAAATTTGAGAAAAAAATCTCCACTGTTTCTAAGGAAGTAGAATAATATTCCATGTTACATTGCAGGTGGCTATAAAAATAAATAATCAGTCAGTGAGTAAGAACACATTATTGCCTAAATTAACAGATATTTCTGATTGACACTACAGTTTGCAAACTTGGAGGGAATTATATTAAACTAGTTTATCTGGTCTGAATGAAAATTAAATATAAACTTCAAAAAATAAATCAAGGGCATAACTCCTATATACATGTGCATCTAATTATGTATATCTGCACTATACGCTGTATATTAACCACTCAATCCTAAAGAAAACCTGAAAATGTAACTTTTACTAGAAAGCTATCATCATATCTCAGACTAATCGGAGTATACATGTGAGCACCCTATCAGACAAGTTTATCTTCAAAGCAGGACTTGTCATTTAGTATGTATTACTGGTTAGCCAATAATTGTAGGCTAGAAGATTGGACTACCATAGAATGGACTGACATGAGTGTATTCACATGTTTACCTGATATACATTCAGGGTATAGACTTCCGGTTATATGGAGCTCCCCCTATATCTTCAGCCAGGCAGAGGATAGAACTACCCAAGCAGTAACAGTAAGGCTGCCTGCATCTGTTTTGTCAGGCCTTCATGCTGTCTGCTGAGTCAGTGCCTTCTCAGTAAAGAACCAAGTATAAATAGACTGCTTACCATGGAATTAGTGTTTGAAATGTGAAGAAAGAAGGAAAGAAAGAAAGCAAGAAAGAAAGAAAGAAAGGAAGGAAGCAAGAAAGAAAGAAAGAAAGCTTACATAGTGAAATATCAGACAGCACCTGTATTTGCTAACATGTACCCACATGCACTATACAGCATTTACCTAATTCATTAAGCTTTGGCCTAGCCCTTTTAGACCTGCTATATCTGCTCCATTTCTGCCATTATATGTTATTGTCCTTTATCTATGTGTTCAATTGCTACAATACCTCTGCGTAAAGTGCTTACACCCTCTCACACAGGGGATCACACACCTTCAACTTTTACAACTGTTTGTCTCTGTACTTATCATGCTTAACAAAAAATGTATAAGGGTCAAACATTACTTATAACCTACTCATCATGGCTTAAGTTGTTTGGGTAAGGGAGGGCTTTGTTGGATTTCTGGCAAGGCAATATTTCAGCATTAATTTATTTTGGACATAAATGGCTGGAGAATTGTATATTCTGCAAATCCTGCTGTCTTTTTTTTTCTCCCTGAATTTCCTTAGCACAGACAACCTCCACCTTCTTGAAGGTAGTAGTCCTCTGACAGTATCTCATATTACACTGTTTGTGCAGCTGTTTCATGGTGACTGCAGACATAAATATCCCATTTCCAATCCAGGTAGAGGATGAGGAAGAACTTTAAATTAGCTGCAACTGTTTGTGTTTGTAAATTCCAAATAAGGGGTTAACATGTTGCCATTTGTAGAAAACTGCATGTAAAAAATCTTCTCTGACGCAAACTCTGTGGACCTACATGGGCAATCCTTATAAAACTTTGAGCTTCTGAAGAATTTGACATTGTATTATTTGTGAATGCAATTTACATATTTCTTCTGTGGGCTTCCCGGGGTAGTTCAAGGTTTCTTAATTCTGTCTGATTTCTGAGTTTATAGTGATATTTTCACAGGGCAAGTAAATTGTTATCAAGGAGAGCAAATGTTTCCCAACCTTTTCAACCCTTCTGTCAACACATTATATTGGGGATTTTCCTCCCAGGCTGTTCAATCCATATCTTCCTTAAAAATATTGCCATTAGTACTGAACAGAGTCTAGTGATGATTTTCTTACCCCGTATCGTTGCTTCTATCACTTCAGAGGTTGATATAATGGTTAAGGTTTTTGACTTACAGGTATAAGGCGCAGGTTTGATTTTTCATGTGAGGTAATTGGCTAGGCTTAAAATGGCCCACAGGTGCAGTTAGCCTAGTATGACCCTATCTCAGACAACTCTTCTCCTTCCATGGATCAGTCAGGTCTTTTCTGATGCTGAATTACACAGACCATCCAATTTTGGAGGCTTCTGCTGACTTTAGTCTCCATAAATATCGCTAAACATAAACCCAGCTAATAGTAATATGTGCTTGGAAAACCTTCTTTCTGAAAATGTGAAACAATATTTAGAAAACGTTCACTAGTCTCAAGAACATGTAGTTTATGCCGCCATATTTACTGAACACAGCAGAGCTCACTGCCAATACACACACAAAAAAAAACAAAGATTTCATACAAATGAGAACCTGTCATTTTGTCCAGGATCATGGATAAAGTGGAAATCACGTAATTCATAACTGATGTCCAATTTTGCTAAATGTCTCAGTTTGACAGGCACCTACCCACTCTTCTGCAGCCTCTGTCAAAAGAAAAAAAAAACAATGGATACAGTTTCAGTACTGTATGAAGCACCATCTCTACACACAGCTAGTTGCATTATCTGCAGTGTTTCAGGACCTATTTCTAACTAATCTTCTGAGTGTGACTTACTGAAAAGTACTACACTCTGAGTAGTAAACTTTGGTTCCCAGCGGGTTCATACAGTGTTATTGCAGGTTTTTATAAGGTTGGAAAGGGGGAAATATGAAAGCTATGAACAGGGTAGAGAGAAGTTACAGGATACTCAGAAAGAACACATTAAGAGGATTGTGCAGGTGGAGAAGGTGGACTATTTTTTGTGGGGGATACACCTCCAAACTCCATTTTTTAAGAGGAAAATTGGAGAAGAAGGAAGGTTACAGAGTATAAGAGAGAGGGTTAGTTATTGAGGGCAGATCCATAAAAGACAGACAGGAACAATATTGTGGGCTCATGTAGCTGGGAACAAGAAGTCCAGATGGCAGACAGACAGAGATAAAAGGAAGACAGATGAGTCATGAAATTATCTACCACTCAGATTCAGAGTACCTCAGTTATTCCCTCTACCTGATGGACCTGGAAAGGGGTACCTTCATTGTGTGGAGATGGAGGCAACCAGTTGGTTAATGATCATAGCCGACCATATCAGTGGTTCTAACACTTCTTAAAGGAGAGATTGTAAGGGTTAAAGGCACATCTCCACTAACCTATTAACTGCTGCCTCAAGTAGGCCCTGAAGCTCATGATGTTTGTGGCTTACCAGGCTGCCACAGACATGGAGGTCCACAGGGGTGGAGCCACTACTCCCAACTTATTAAGATGTCTTTGGTGTGGCAAGGGGAGGTGTGGTTACTTCCTCAGCTGTAAGGCATGCAGCTAACCTGTCCCCTTGGCATTTGTACCAATACAAAAAGTAAAATAAAGAGGAGCGAGAAAAAAAAAAGTCGAAAAAAGGGTGGGTAGAGAGAAAGAATGGTGGAGACAAAACAATGGACTCATAAATGCTTTGAAAACACTGCAATTCATTTAATAAAATGAAATTAAACTTGCATTTATTTATTTATAAACTGCTCTTAAGCAGCATTGCCCATTTTCATTTCTTGAATGAATGCATTCCAAGAAATATTGTTATTAATGTTTGATAAGTGATATGAATATATTTACTACGTTATGGATTACTGCAGCACACAGTTATTCTGTCAGAACCAATGTAGGCATTATTTATATACAATAAAATTCTTTACAATTCAGTATTTCAGTGTAATAAATAGACATTAGTGTCTCTCGGTTTACTATATTGACTACGGAATGATGGTGTGACTGTGGTCTAGCACATAAGAACTTGTTGCTGCAGTAATGATAGAAACTTTTACTATTTAAGGGTATGTATTTTGATATGACTTATTAGATGTTTCACACTGCAAGTGCTCTGCATTACTGTCCAGGACAGTCTGTCCTCATCACCTGTGGAGATATGAGGGGAAAAAAAGGAGAAAAGAATGTTGCTCACTCACTACATTTCTATGCATCATGGCTGAAAGCAGTTCATTCATTACAGCTTCTATCAGTTTAATTGTTAGTTTAACTGATGTCAATATGTTTACATCCCTTTTGTGGTAGCTGTTCTGAAACTGTCCCTATCTTTTCCTAAGCAAATGCAACGTGTTACATGTAAAGGTGTGAATGGGCTTTGATGAAGTATTTTTGGCAATACTATAACAAAGCTAAGAAAGAATCCATCTTGGAAAGAGACTTTTATAGTGTTTGCCTTTATTCATTAACACTGTGGTGTGTAACTTTAATAAATTGTTACAGCCAGTACTAAGCATATCTGAACAAATACAGTCAGAGACACCACAGTGTCTCTGGAGCATTGCATGGTTTGAGTATTGCTATATTGATCTGCTTCAGAAACTTATATAACCACGGCAACATCAGCACATAGACCATTTTAGGATGAAAGCCACATTCCTGCAAGGGTTGCTAACTTTACAAACAATTCCAAATGATCGGTTTGTGCTGCAATGAAATATTCACATCATTGCTTAACTGTACCTTTTTGACTCTTACCATTAGTTATATGTTATGGTAATTCATTAATTGTGCATGTTATTCATGATGACGTAAAGCACTGCAGTTTGCAGTAAAGGTATCATACTCAGTATTCAGGAGTTCATCCAATTCCTGCACAACCCTTATCCTTACTGCAGCTTAATTGTAGTGCTTTGGTCTTCTCAACCACTTTGGAAATAGAGGAAACTTCTGGAAATCACTAAACATTACACATATGTGTACAGATGGTACTGCAACATAATTATAAGATCTTCACAGTTTTAGCTGGATTGTTGCTATGAGTAAGTAGTTAGAAGCTGTTAATATAGCACAATTACTACCAACCATATGACTGACTGACAAAGCTTAACAAATACTGCATACACAACTAAATATATTATAACAAATGTTTTGGGTATGGTACTGACAGGGCATTACTTTTTCTGCAAAAACACTTGTGTGTGTGTGTGTGTGTGTGTGTGTGTGTGTGTGTGTGTGTGTGTGTGTGTGTGTGTGTGTGTCCAAATTTCTGAAAATATATATATTTCCATGCATAAATAATGAAAAAGAAATATGCTGCTACATGTACAGATGGATAGATGGATGGATACATAGACAGACAGATAGATAGATAGATAGATAGATAGATAGATAGATAGATAGATATACAGATAGATAGACAGACTATAGAGCTCTGGCCATAATTCTTGGACCTCTGAAACCTACCCATCCAGCTGGTACATCCTCTGCCTGTGCAGGTCATGTAGATCATCAGACATAGAGCACCTGTTTTCTGGAGTGCAGAATCCCTATCAGTAAAAACACACGACTCCCCATCTTCTGTCATGTATCTGAAACACTGGTAGCTTGCTCTAACTTCTATAGATACAAGTCTTGCAATTGGTAGAATAGGATTTTGGTCTCCTTGTCAGACCAGCTTGGGGCTATACTATCAGATTTAAGAGATGCGATCCTTCTGAACTGCCAGTACAAGAATGAGGTATAGCATTCAGATGCAGGGGATACCTTGTTGTGAATCTCACCCTGTGACTTGTGACATCACTCTGACCAGTCTATACATCCAAAGAGCACTCCTACCTATTGAATTCTTAGCTGTGAAAAGGACTGGCATATTAACAGTACAAGCACTTCCATTTTTCTCCTGTGCCATTTATTTTTCATAAATAAATAACACCATTCTTGAAATGTAAATTAAAAGAGAAGTTTATCCCCTGCAGCTCTTCCACTTCTCAGTTTTTAATACTAAACTTCTTGGAATATGATATCACTGCTATGTTTTGCATGTGTTGAAGGGTGTTAATATATGATAAGTTTGATTCCTGTAGCACTTTTTAATGAGCTGCACAGTCAATACTTGAAAAAAAAAATCAAAAAATGTTGTAAGTTTACAATTAGACATTGTTGTCTTACTCTACAATTAGTGATTGGTATTTCTAGTACCCTGTTGTAGAGACTGTGAAAGAGAATTATTTAAAGGTAGAATAACAGCAGTCAAACAGATTTATGTCTGGCTCCACTAATCTTAGAAATGCATACAAGCCATGCACAAAGTATAGCATGCTTGAGTGTGAATGAAGTGTGAGTAGTTGTCACATGCATTCATAAACTAAGTGCAGACTGTCCATGGCTAGAAGAATAGATTTATATGTACATGATGTGATACTCATGTGTGGTATGATGTGATCCATAGAGCTCAGAGTTACTGAACATAATTTGCATAAGGCATTGTTAAATCAGCCTCGGTTCACAGCAACTAGCATCAAGCCACCATTTTAGGCTTCACTGGGATCCACATTTCTGTGGCCATCCATGAAAAGTGCAAATGACTAAAGCTGTTTATAAACAATGAAAATAGGTGTAAATAATCAGACAATCACAGTTATCATTATAATTCACTATGATCTCTTCAATATTTCCAATATTTACTTGTAAAATATGACAGATACTAGAGTTTTGATAAATTATAAGTACCGTGTTTGGAAAATGTGTAAAATATCGTTTTTGGTGCTGACTACAGTGGTCTCTACCATTGGGTAAAGGACAGGTAAAGACTAAATGACAGATGATGTCATTATTTAATGGAATATATGACATATTACATATCTTACTGAATACCATACCCTCTTAACAAATACACACAGGCATACATATTACTATTTACTGTAAAAGATCATCCAGACTCTGCCACAACTTGCTGTGAAGGAGAGGTTAGTTTATTTCAGCTTTCCTGTATTTTGTATTGCTTCTCTGCCTTCATCTAGTTTATATGTTGTGATTTATTTTCTTTACACTGTGCTTTACTTCTGCTTTTGCATACATATTAAAACTGGTAAAAAGACCACAGCTTTGTCTTCTGAGTCACACAGAAATTAAGTTTTTCCCTACCCTCCCACCTTGTTGCTGTCGTTGTGTTTCTAAACTCAACTGTCTTTTTTTCTCATTTTTTTTTTTATTTTTCAAATACAGTTGAATAAATTCCATAGTATTTGTATATAACATCTTAACTATATGCACTATTTACATCAGCTGGACACTATAACAGAGCTCAATATATACAATTACTTTATAGGTATAACAATCCTGTTATCAGAGTTTATCTGTTCAGCTATTGTAAAGTGTCAATCAATGGTGTCTTTTTCCATGGATTGTTAATAAATGGCTTAGGATGAATCCTTAATTCTTTAATTTTAATTTCCAACGATGCTTTGGTCTTCAGTAGGCTGTAGAAGTCTTCCAAAGTTGGTATCGTGTTTGCATTCCATCTTCTTGTTATACACTTCCTTGAGATTGCAAGTATTGTCCAAACTAGATACATATTTGACTCATTCAAATGAGGACCTTCATACACATTTAATAATGCTAAAGCTTTAGATAAGTTAAATGATTCATTAAATAAAGCTTGTAAAATGTTTTTAATACCATTCCAAAATGGCTTAGTTTTAACACAGTCGAAAAAAATGTGATTCCAATCTGCATTGTGTATTTGCTCACACCTCCAACACATTCCCTTTGTAAAATAATTAATTTTAGTAATTCTATCTGGAGTTAAGAATGCTCTGTGCAAGCATTTCCAATTAAAACCTTTCCAGTATTGTGTAAAGGATGTATGTTTTATTGATAATAAAATATTTGATTTAATTTCTTCATTTAGCTGTAATGAGTGTCCTTTTGTTATATAATTCCAATGTGAGGATTTGGGTGTTGATTTATAATTTATCAATATCTTGTAAAATTGTGAAATACTATTTCCCATGCCATAATCATTATATCTGATTTCATATAGGTATTTCGTAAGTCTAGGTATTTCTTTAAATGAAGACTTACTAATTATTCTGCATAAATCCTGAGAATACGTCAGAATGCTTTGCATAGTTAGCCAATCTTGTTGTCAAATTTTGTATGTTGTTTCTATTGTTTGTATATCCAGAACTTTTAGTTCTTTGATACATAGAAACCAACAAACAAATCCTTTCTGTTCCCAGGAATTATTTCTCTGTATATTTTAAGTGGATAGCTCTTTATAACTATGAATGGTGTTAAAAGAACAAACCAGATTTTTAAATCTGTATTTGCATTAGTAATTTTCCTAAATGAGTCAATGTAATAATTAATCATACACATTTTAGTGGGCTTAGTTATGCTATATTGCATACTAATACATAATATGTGCCATGGCAAATTGTTTTTATCTGTTAGTTGTTTTTTTTTTTTTCTAAATCAAATTCATTTATTGATATTACAGTTAGTAATTATTTCCAATTTGCAGAATAATTTGGACTTATCCAGTCTGAGATTGTTTTAGATATTGATGCTTTTATATATGTTTCTATATCAGAAAAGTTTAATCCTCCCTGTTTCCATGGTTTGATATGATGTATTAAATCTATTCTGTTTCTTTTGGGAAACCATAAACATTTTATTAGGCATGAGTTTATTTCTTTTAGTATATTCCTTTCTGGTAACAGTTCTGTTGCCAAAGTTATCTCTCTCTCTCTCTCTCTATATATATATATATATATATATATATATATATAAAATCTTGGGTAGTAAAACCATTTTTATTAACTGTAGTCTATCTTCAAATATTAGTATTATTTTGTTCCACTTATCCACAGAGATTTTAATTGCATTAATGATATTATTGTAGTTTTTTGAGACTAATTCATTATTATCCTTGCATAACTCAATTCCTTGATATTTTAAGGTAGATTCGTGTTTACCTATAATGTGATTCCCATTTCTCAGCAATTCTTTTTTTTATTTAAAAACAAAAATTTTGATTTATTGAAATGGAGTCCTGAAGTCTTGTAAAATGTTTCAATTAAAATATCAAATTTTTCTAATGTCTCTTTTGTATTGGATAATGTTAATAATAAGTCATCAACTAAGAGCATTACTTTAGAATTGTATTGCTCATAAACATCTACTCCTTTGATTTTTGTATTGTTATGGATTGAATCTGCCAATATTTCAATAGCCAAAGTAAATAGAATCAGTGACATGGGACCTCCTTGTTTAGTGCCTTTTGTTACATGTATAGATTCAGAGGTGAAAGGTCCTAGCTTAACATACGCTAAATTATTTGTATATATATTCTTTAGTAGATGCACACAGGAAGGAGGAAATTCAAATAACACCAGAATTTTGAATAAATAGTCCCAATTTAGGGAATCAAAGGCTTTCTCTATATCTAAGCCAATTATGAGTGTTTCTTTATTTTTTATTAATATAATCTATAAGAGAAATTATCCATTTAATATTGTCATGTGTGTGTCTATGATATATAAATCCAGTTTGATCATTATTTATTGTTTTGGATATTGGTATTCTCATTCTGTTAGTTAATATTGTCATAAATATCTTATAGTCATTATTTAATAATGCTATAGGTCTGTATGAGGTACAGAGGTTTGGTGATTTGTTTTCCTTTAGGATTGGTGTGATCAAGGAATATCTCCAAGATGGTGGTATCAAAGCTTGTGACTGAATTTCTAATAGAGTTTTATGGAAGAGAGATAGTATCTTTGAAGGAAAAAGTTTATATATTTTCATAGTTGTGCCATTTATACCAGGAGCTTTATTATTTTTATCTTCTTTTATTCTATCTGTAATTTCTTTATAGGATATGGGTGCTTGCAGATCTAGTTTACATTTTTTCTGTTTTTTTTTTTTTTAATATTAGAACATTTTTCATCTAGATTTAATTGATCGATATGTATATTTTCTTTTTGGAAATGTTCCATATAGTGATTTCTTTAGGCATCAAGAATGTCACCTATATCCGAAACATTTTTCCATTTCTTTTCAGAGAAGATACTTTTAATGTCATTAGCTTTTGATTGTATTTTGATTCTTGTGGATAAATTATGTAGATATTTGGGAGAAGTGGCCACGGTATTAATTTTTAGTTTTTCTAAAGCTAAACTAGTTTTTTGTGTTAGAATTTTATTGTAGTTATTGTTTAATACTTCTACTTTCTTTTTCATCTCCAGATGATTTTGAATTTTTTTCAGCATTTACTGACAAAAGTTTGGATTGTAGATCTAATAATTCAGAATCCCCTTCTCTGATTTTTTTATAGCAAGTTAAAGTTTTACCATATATGCAAGCTTCTAATGAGTCCCATATTGTTATTTTATTTATTTCTGTGATGTAATTAATATCTAAGAAGAACTGTAATTCAGATTATAACCAGAGTTTGAACTCTTTAATTTTAGTTATATATGCTGGTATTCTGGAGTTCAATATTAATGGTTTGTACCCATTTTGAAGTTTTAGAATCAATGAATTGTGGTCTGAAAAGGGGCAGGGAGTGATTGAGAAATTAATGATTTTAGATTGTAAGTCATGGGCAGCAAATATTTTAACTATTCTAGTTTTGGTACCAAATCTGTGATCTTGATGGGAAAACAACAAAGATTTATCTTCTTTAAATTTAAAAGTATCTACAAGATGAAATTATTCTACCCACTTGTTAAAGCTTTTGATAAAGCAGATGTATGCAGCAGTCTTTTATTTGTAGTTTCAGAAATATCAAATATACAGTTAAAATCTCCTCCTAATATTAATTTGCCTTTATAATTATTGGAAATGAAATCTAAGTGTTTTTTAACAGTTCCTGATCCAATGCCTGTGAACCAGTATAGATTGGCTAGGGTCCATATTCTGTTATTATATTTAACTATTACTAATGCCATAAGGCCTTCTTTATCTTCATACTTATAAATGATTTCTGGGTTAATCACATTTGTTTTCCATAAAATCGTTACCCCTTTTGTCTTTGTCTTTTAAGTAGATTGCACCAATATCATGTATTGCTTAGGATTCCATTTGTAATCGTCATTTGTTTTGAAATGAGTTTCTTGAAGGAAGACAATCTGTGCTTTGTTCAGTTTTAAATATTTCAGTAGATTTGATCTCTTTCTGGGATTGTTTAAGCCATTGGTATTTAAAGATAATAAAGTTAAATCCATCTTAAGTTATTTAGACTATGTATTTTTTTTGTTTTGTTGTGACTATTAAATATTTTCCTCTGATAACTATAAAGTATATGTTTGAGCTTTTAAAGAAAATTATCAGATTTATACTTTGAGTGTTTACCAATAAAGTAAGGTTTTGCTCAGGCATACTAAAAATGTTTTTGTGAAATAACAAATTTAAATTAATAAATGTTAACAAAACTAAGATCCGCACTAGCCATGGTATTAAAATCATTCCTAATCCAATGGATAAACCTAAGTCCATCAGATTATCACTCATACCTTGACAATCCAGAACATCTGAGCTCCATAAATTGAATTATCATATGGGGAATATTTGTAATAGGAATAAGCAAAATTTATATTATATGGAACAGATATAGTACTATTGTAGATTAGACAGAATTCTAATTCAATATAAATGTCTATTTATTGTATAAGCAATTAATATTTACATGAAAAATAAATGACAAGCAATTCAATCATAGTAAATTAGGATGTATCATATATAAAACCTCAGTAAAAGATTATAGCACACAGTTATCTAACATGTTCACCCTTATTGATGAAGTCTTTCAAAACTTATTACTTAATATAAATAGATGGTAATAATATTTATACCTAATGTTTATAATACAATGTATTTTACTAGATATATCAGAAGTTATATTTCATTGTTTACCAGCATTTTAGTAATCACTTTGTTTGTTGCTAACTTACTAAAAGCATCAAGTTTGTTTTATGCAAACATTGATGAAAGTTAGTGCATTTTAATTATCAGTGCATCCTACATATATGGATTTACATATCTGTCATTTCTTATTATAAAATTAGTGAAATTATAGGTTAAAAATAACAAATTCACTTATTGTTTCCCTTTCCATATTCATAAATTGCCATTTTATGGCATATACAGAAAGATTTTAGATTTAAATGGCAACATTCTATTTTGTATAATCAGCAAAGGTTAAACTGAGTATTATTGTCAATTTAATACTATTTGTTTAGAATGTGATTGTTGCATTCTGTGACCATCCTAGTTCAGGCTTCTATTGTTTCCCTTGAAAAACGTTGTCAGTTTGATATCATGTATAACACATTAGTTACCTTGGTGACAGCTTAAGTATTATGTATGGTCAAGATGTGTTACAAAACCACAATTCAAGTTAAAGCAATCATGACTTGTTATGCACATTTACCTATATGAGAAAATCATCATCCTACCCATTGATGTTCAATATAGTGTATGTCATTTATGACAAGTTAAAACAGTAGTGTTATTATACTCAAGCTCATGTTATTAAACTGTCTATTGTCAATTGAATACTATTTATTCAGAATATGATTGTTACATTCTGTGACATTTCAAGTTCAGGCTTCTATTGTTTCTCTTGAACAACTTTGTCAGTTTGATGTCATGTATAAAATATTAGTTACCTTGGTAACCAATTAAGTATTGTATATGGTCAAGATGGGTTACAAAAATCACAATTCTAGTTAAAGCAATTACATGACTTGTTATGCATATTTTCTTATATAAGAAAATCATCATGCTTCCCCTTGATGTTCAATGTAGTATATGTCATTTATGACAAGTTAAGACATTAGTGTTATTATAAACAAGCCCATGTTATTAAATCCTGTCTTTAATATCTAAATTCAGCAGACTGCTTCATCTTATATGACGATTATATATTGTATGTCTAAATTTACTAAAATCATACATTACATAACTATTGTGTGTGTGTTTTTTTTTTTTTATCAAGAATCAACTTAATGAGCTAAATGAAGTGTTGGGAGACCATCAATATGTGTACATGTGGATTAAAACAGCCCTTTTATTATTATATATATATATATATATATATATATATATATACACATATATTTTTTTTTTTTTTTTTTAAACCAAAAAACATCATTGCCGAGAATCATCTCGGAGGCTCCTCAGAGCCATTAAGCATTATCGTCACTCTGTCTCCACCATAGCAACCTGGGAACATCTGGGCCGAGACGCCAGAGAACTTTAATAAACTACTTTTGGTGATCCCTTTTTTTTGTTGGTTCATTTTTTTTTTTTTTTTGTTTTTTTCACTAACATCTGTTTCTGTTAATGTGTCTCTGTACTGCATACCAGAGGCTCATGATGCACCTGAAGCAAAGCTTCATTTCACTGCAACTTCAAGCCTAAATTCCTTCCCATTCAGCGAGGCAGCAGCCAGGAAAAGAACAGAGAGCAAACATATAAAAAAAAAAAAAAAAATCCAACAAGCCGCCACAACAAGAGACAACACACTCCTCCAGCCCTCCCACCACCCACTCAGCAGATGTACAAGCAAACCATTCTCTGCCAAAATATCCCAAATCACAGTGCTATCCACCCCTTCCCCTGGATCCAGGCTAAAACACCAAATGTCTCTTCCTAATACACAAGCATCAGTAACACTCGATCACAAGCTGCAACCCACAGCTTCCCAGAGACAAAAATGGCAACATATAACAGCTGCCAGACACAGCTGTATCCACATACACCATGTCAGGCTTAATCAAACAGCACTCAAAGCTATGATACCTGCCATAATTGATATTAATTATGTATAGACAGAATAATAATGGCATTTGTACTAGCTGCCAGATACGGCTGCATCCATGCACACCATATCAGGATTGATCAAACTGCACTCAAAGCTATGATACCTGCCATGATTGATATTAACTATATTTAAACAGAATAATGGTGACATTTGTACTAAGAGCTTGCTACTATTATTCAACCAGGATATACATGGCATTTCTACATAATACTTTAACTGAAGAAGGGATTAGTCTCCATGACAGCATTTTTTTCAAAACACTCTACTGTTACTGCTATTATATATGATGTTAATTTGTTACATTTGAGTCTGAACTCTGATGAATGGTACCTTGTTGAATTAGTTAATTAATTACTTAAATTAATATAAGTAAAAATAATGAAAAATGAACAAGATAAGTTTTCATTGAGTTCAAGTAGGGGAATAGAAACTTCTATGTTATATTATATGTTGCTTTGTTTGGCTTATATATAATGTAAACAGTAACCCATCTTGACCTACCTTTGTTTGTGAAGAATTACAGGACTCTTTGAACATTCTGAATAAACCATTACTGTTTCTCAGTTGTTTAAGAAACTCTCCTTTTTTTCAATAAAAACAGATGACAAGTGATGTACCATATCAGTTGATACTTTGAGAGATGTAGTTGTAAGAGTTATTTTTATTTATTTATTTTTTTTGGAACAGCTATCTTGGAATCAGTTTTTTGTTTCTTCTTTCTAGCATCAGTCCAAGGATTTGTTTATTTTATTCTTTTAAGAGTAGGGGCCATCCATTCCATTTCTTCTGGGATCGACACTATGTTGTTGTTTTCGATGAATATAGTAGCTTCTTCTAAGTCATTAAAGGTTCTAATCTCATTGGTAAAAAATATTTTTATCTTGGCTGGAAAGGCCAGCTGTGCTTTAATGTTTTGTTTCAACAGTTTTATTATTGGCCAGACTTTTTTCCTATGTTATAGTATTCTGGAAGAATAATCATCGTCAAACCTTATCAGGCTTTGATTGTATTTTAAGGGTGATTTTCTCCAAGCAGATTTTAATATTAGTTCCTTGTCCAGAAATGAAAGAAGTTTTATAACTATGGATCTAGGTGGAGTATTTTTGAGTTAGAAGCAGGGTTCCTCAGCGCTCTATACGCCCTTTCAATTCCAAATCAAAGTCCTTCTTTCAAGTCTATAAATTCAGGAATCCAGGTTAAGAATAGAATAATGTCTCCTTCAGTGTTTTCAGGCAGACCAAAGATCCTTATGTTGTTTCTCCTTTCCCTGTTTTCTAAGTCATCTATTTTGTTAAGCAGCCATGTATTCTGTTTAAGCATAAATTCTTTTTGGAATTCTTCCTCTTTGAGTCTCCCTTCAATGTCATTTAGAGAAGTCTCTACATTTGCTATTTTTGTATGGTGTTGCTGTAATAGTTCCTTATGAGTATCAGTCTGTTTTTGAGAATTTGATGCCATGGTGGTGCAGAGGTAGCGTTGTTGCCTCACAGCAAGAGGTTCTCCCGTTCGATTCTTGGCTGGGGAATGCCTTCTGTGTGGAGTCTGCATGTCCTCCCCATGGTTGGGTGGTGTTCGAAAGACATGCATAAATGGGCGTGCCTTTGTTGAAGGTTGGACATCGAGCGGGCACCTCGGCGTTCGTGAAAATCTACTGCCAATCATTAGCTGACTGGAGTTCCGCTGTGGCGACCCCTAACCGGGAAAAGCCGAAAGACAAACAACAACAATTTGAGGTTTTCTAAGTCATTTTTTAAAGCCATCCATCTTCAAAGATAGTTCCTGTAAGGTAGATGTCATCAATTGCAGTTCTTTTTTCAAAGCAGCATCTGGATGAGAATTCCTTGAGTTGTTCATGTTCAGTGACTCAATATATTTCCAAATTACTTGACAGGAAAATTTTTGTATATCTCCACCAATATTGATATTTATGTAGTTTATCAGTTTATCTATAGATTTCTGATGTTTTAAACTTGAAAATAATATAATTGTCCTATATTATTATACTAGTTTATGGAGCTCTCAAAATTCACTGCTCTCAGTTAGCCATCTAGGCTTCGCCTCGCTAAACTCAACTGTCTTTCTGGTTGCCTGCCTCTTATTTTAATATGACCTCATAACTCCTTCCTCTCCTCTTTCATTGGCTATTGTGAGTAAGCACAAAATGACTATTTTGTAAAATCACTCCCCTTCAATAATTTAAATTTATTGGCCATCCCACTGTATTCTATACAGTTAGAATACAAAGTGCACCCCCCTTCCACTCTATATTGCTTAAAATTAGTGGTTCTCCATTTAGATAGCTAAAGTTTAAGTTACATCCCCTTTCATATCTAACTGCTTAGTGCACACTGCAGCTCTTAGGACATTAAACCATTTTTCCTATCTTACCTTTAAAATTTGTAACATCTAGTCCAAGACCACCAATTACTCGAGAGCCACATTCTGACTGCCAGTAGTCATGTTGGGATTAGTGCTGCTGTTTTGTTAGTTAGGAAATTATAATTAATCAGTTAGATCAGTTAGGGTTTTCTGAATATTGGATCTTTATCCTGCAGTACTGATTTTATTTTCCTGGTGGCTGAGTTTTATTTTTATTAGAAATTACTGTCTTATATTTTAATCTTTTTGCTCAATATAAAATATTTTTTTATTAACTTATATTGTGGCTGGACAATCAGTATCTTTTCTTTAGTGATTTGAGAGTGCTTATACTTGCTTTGATAACTTTCTGGGCCACCCCAAAAGTCTGACTGCTTAGGACATTTGCTACTATTTGTTTTAATATTTAATTTTCATAATTGGGCACCCGTTTAGATGGGCTTGAAGGCACTCTGATTGGTAGCAGCATTACCATATTATTTCCGGGAAGGGACACAGCTGGAAATCTGTGTCAGGCTTTCCCAGAAGTGTTTGTATGTGTGAGATTTAATTTATTTAAGTGTGAATGCATCAGCGGTCTTAAACTGGGACACATTGCTCTGAAGTGTGTAATAATGAGTTACATTATGGGTGAACAGAAGTATACAGTCTGGTCCTAGGCTATAGAGCGTGTTCCTGTTGTGCTCCTAGGGGAAAATTGTGAAATATTACTCCTGTTTTAGTGACAGTCTGACACTGTTTTCAGTAGTGAGGATTGAAGCTCCTTGGTTACTGACCCAGGCTAGAAAGGGACGTCAGTTTATTTGGTGGCAGTTCATTGGGATATTATCTGGATGTCAGAACTGTTACCAGTGAGTATGGACATCCTGAGACAATGTAGAAATTGCCTTATGTTTACTGACAACCAGTTAATTCTTACACACACTGATATGATATATGAAATATGTGTTTACACAATGTTGCAGGAGGCAAAGTTCTCACATAAAAGCACTCCTAATGTCAATAAGGTTGTCAATAGTACACAGGCTGCACCCATCACATACAATTTAAAGTAAACACACAGACCCACATATGTTGAGGCACTTAAATTTAACCTTCATAAACCCCAAAGACCTCCTAGATGAAATACACATAACAAACACCCTCAGCACCTCAAATGCATTCTTTAAAACAACACCCACATCAAGACATACAGTAATATCTCATTGAGTCTCTACTTCTAAGCTCATAAGGCAAGCCACCACACAATCCAACTTTCTGGTAATTGGATTCTCCATAGTAAGACTCACTGATGTCCATCTCAGGCTGAGTAAGGAGAAAGTCATGGCCAGTTGCTTATCAGGGCCAGGATCTGCCACAATACACAGTCGCATAGGTCAATAAGCCACATGTGCCAGTAGGACAGTTATACTGCATGTGGGTGTAAATGACCTGAGATGTACCTCCCTAGACTATATGAAGAGAGAAACACCATGGAGCTATCAGAATATGTGTTGCATGCCTATACGAGCCTAGCATTGAGCAACATTTTACCTTCTCCAAGGATGAAGCCACAAAATGAACAAAAGATGACTAACTTTAATAATTGACTTAGTTCCGGGTTTCTGATTAATGTGAATAGGAAACCTGATCCAAAGAAAGAGCAATCTCTGAAACACATATCTGTCTCTTCAGCATGTTTTGTCTGAGTCTTTGACTAAGTTTAGATGCTTATATTGGGTGTCCCTTGAATAGCCATCCAGATTTGAAGCAGCTACCTCCTGATCTGGAGTCAAATGCTCTACCACTGAACTATACCCCCATTTCACCAGATGGATGCTCTGAAGAAATTTAGGAAACACCTTTCTGGAAAAGGGGATGAAATAAGAAGTGAGAACTAAGGAGTGGAATCCACTAGTGGGTGATGTTAATGTTGCCAGGGGAAGGAAACATACCTTAACCCAGTGCAGAAAAATAGTCAGTGAGGTGGTGATGTGTCAGGACAAAAGCTAGGCACAATGCAGTTGCTGGTAGTAGAAATGCTTGAGGCCCTTCCACACCTTTAGCACCAGATGAAGAATACCTTATATATCTAACAGGTGATGACTTTTACCACAGATGAAGCTACTAGAGGAATCATCGTAAGTGATTTTAACACTAGTACATTTAGAGCCCTAGAACTACCACAGTCAGGCATAATAGAAAATGAATGAGTAGTTCATTTTACTACAATATGTTGAAATGTACTTGACATGACATGTGCACATATCCCACTTAAATGTTTCATCATTAGGTATGCCATAAACATTAAATGTACCAGAAAATCTACAGACAATGCATGGTAAATTTTGTTGTCCTACCTATACATACAAATGATGCATCCTTTAACAGATCACATTAAATAGATATTCACATTTTTTTTCACAGGGTCAGCATGAGAACCCATACTCATCTTGTGTATTACTGCAGGTGGCAGATGTTGACAATAGGATGCCTTTTGACAATAATGCTGGAATTCTCCTCATGATTCAGCCTGAAGATGTGCTACACAGTCACAAAGTAAATTGACTGGTTCCCCTACACCACAGCAAGAGAATAACTCCTTAGGCATTGTCATGGACATGCACACTCAGAAGAATGAGGAAATGTAAACACAGTGCTGGGGCACCACATGGATCAACACTGGTTTCTTGTACAGCTTGAAGTCCTTGATGAAGTGACCAGATTTTCAGAGGTAGTAGCATTACTTACAATTAACCCTGTACACAGAGATGCCAGGCAAATGCTCATTAAAAAGCAATTATGATTTTCAAAAAGATAGGAAGATATCCTAATTTGCATAAGGTTATAATTTCTGACATATTCATCACTTCTATCTCATTACAAACAACTTAAATGTTATTCCAACAAATGTGAGGTAACTTAAAGATTAGCACACTGATGGAACATGGGATTTAATGAATACTGAGCACCTTGAGTTGCAAAGTCTATAGATACTATTTGTTACTTGTAGGGTGACTCAAATTGGGGACAGAAGAGAAAAAAATGATACAGTAATCTGAGTCATCAGTGATACAAATTATGGCATGCAGTGCAAATAAACAAGCAGTAAAGGCCAATGTGACTGTGGAGTTTCTTTCACAGGGCATGGATTTAATTTATTATAAGGTTAGTTATTTAGTACTGGGTTATGTTGCATTCATAGTTAGAACTGCTACTTAAAAATGTACAAAGGAAGGAAAACTAAGTGGTATAAAATGAGAACCTCCATTACCAGTACCACACAGAGAACTCATGGGCAGCTGTATGAGACTAGACTATAATAGCTTGGCATGCACACTAAAGAAAAGATAACGGAATGTAGGGATTTTTTTTTTAATTCAGTGAGTTATAACCGCCCAAGTAGAAGGACAAACTGAATGGTTACTAAGTAAGTTGAACACAGATAACAGACGAAAGCAAGGCAGTATTATATCAACTGATTACAATGAGCAGGCTCCCTATTATGCTGTCGCAGATACAGGTTGTCAAATGCATCTTCGTTGAACTGTAAAGCGTGAAAAGGCAAAATAGCGAAGCAACTTTTCAGTGAATTCTTTCCCTGGGAAAGAATTTGTTTGGCCGCTTTCGCTACTTTGCCTTTTCGGCACTGTAGTGCAATCTTAGAGTTGGTATATTTAAGTGGAGGCACAGCCCCTCACACCGGGGGGTGTTGTTTTACAGTTATTTATTTATTTTTTTGCTTTGGAACAGTGATCGTTTTCCATTGGAAAATAATCGCTGTTCTGAAGTTTTGATGTTTTTAGCTTTCGCTTAACTTGGGTCGATTATCTGTTGTTCGCTCTTCTGAGCATGCAATATGATAATATAGACCCACAGTGAGCATTATATTATGGAGAGAGTAGGGCATTAGGATGCATTGTATGAGGAAACTAGGTACTTTACATACTCTACAGTGCATAAATGTCTGGCAGAGATTGACAACAAGAAGGAGCAAGGACAAGTCAGGGACAACTGTTTGGGGTTACCTGCAACACTTAGTGATGTTTTGGGCAAAGATCATCCTTTGCTACCATCATTCTATATCAATTATAATAATGCAATTCACATAAGCTTGTATATTTATAATCTTGGATGCTGAGACACTGTAGTTTACGTATCTCTTAACTGTCTAGATTTTCACAGAATGGCCATATTTTTGTCTCATATTTTTGCTCTGTTCCTCATAAAATTCATGGTTTCTAGAAAATCACTGGGATAATCTGAGGATTCAAGTAAGCAAATAATGAGGAGTCAATAACAAAAAAAAGGAAGCTGCACCAAACCATGGCCAATAAAATTGAATATACTTTATTTGAATAAGAACTTTCATGAACCCCGTTAAAAGACAGAATTTATGAACATATGAATGAAGTTTCCAAAGCAAAAATCATGAATGCCTTATACAGACAAATTTCAAAAGCACCAGACCACAAGTTCGTTTGTAGTATCGGATTATGTTGAAAATGATCCCAAAAGATTTTTTATAGATGAACATATATAAGTAAAAAGGAGTTAGTCTGGATTTTGAGATGTAATGCACTTGAACCCCCCTGGTTTAAATCACTCGTGCTCATTAATTCCTACTTTAAAGTTAAAAAACCTTGAGGGTTAATGCATTAATAGAAATTTTAGTTATAGTTAACTAATGATGGTTTGTGTGAAAATGGTTATATGTTTTTTTAAAAAAAAATTAGTGTTCTACTTCATTAGTGTCAATATTTTATTAGCTGTTTTTAATCACATGAAGTTATGATGTGAGTATTTAATAATGGTGTTTGATGTGTAACGCAGTTCTGAAGAAGTCTTATGAAGAAGACAAAAGCGCTTGACTGCGCAGTTTTTTACAACAATAAAGTGGTCCTGGAAGGTGCCTGTGCCTCTTCCATTTGTTTTCATAATAAAAACAAAAACACAAAAAGTCCCCTATAAAATAAAACCTCAAACTGGATGCAGTAGTTAGTGAGTCGCAAATGCATGTAAAAAACCTTCGCAAACAACTATATCATGTTCTTTCTATATAAAAATCCTCACATCTCTTAAGTCATAGGCAATTGCAACACTGTATATCATATCCGATGTTAAAATGGCAGAATAAATACTTTCAACCTAAAAAGGAGAAAGTAAGAAACATAAACTAACCTCATTAAAACATGCGTCATCATTTTGCACTTTATAATCAGTGTTAGGCTTTCCAACATTCCACTAGATTTCCCTTTAACTCAAAGGACTCCATACAAAACATAGATTCTAAGATGCACTGTGTGAATGTAATGAGGCATTCCACTGTATAATGTCCATCCCTAAGCTGAAACATGACTTTAGCTATTAAGACAACTGAAAAAAATTCAAACTGAAGCTCAGGTCTACTACCTAACAGTAAAAATCACATAAAAAACACAACACTAGATAAAACTAACCCACTAGTAAAACAGGAACACTCATACACACATGCCCTATGGCTGCTGATAGTAATAAACTATTAAACTGCAACTTAAATCTATCAACTATCCATGGAATTTACATTTAGGACACATTTCATGTGAAGGATGGTTCGATCCTACACCCATAACTTCGCTGCAAGTATAGATTCCACAAGAACAACATAATGCTGTCACAATCGCAGGCCAGACTAACAAACACTATTGCTCTGTTGAGATTCACATTAAATAAACAACCTACATCACAATCTATTGTCAATTTCACAATATATCATTGTAACTGCTAATACCAGAGAATGTAAACTGAACTTTAAAAATGACAGGTACTACAAAGAAAATTTGCCCGTTTCACATATACAGAGGGCCTCAAACAACCTTCAGCATATTCAGGTTTAAATATATAGAAATTGGTCTGGTGCCCTAATTAGCTAAGGCTAGACCTACTAAACCTATTTAAGATATAACATGCAAGTCATCATACTATGCTCACCTTCATAGTCTCCTAGCTCGCAGGGCTGGTCAAAATTGTCACAAATGAATTCAACCCCAACCCCTTGTGTGCCATAAGACTAACAATCCAATGGGACTCCAAAGTCTCTGTACGATTGAAATAATGATATACACCTTCAGAAAAGGTATGCTAACACAAACCCTGTTACTATAGCAACTTTCTAAGTTAATAAGAGCAATATTTAAAATCTGCCTCTATTTTTGGGGCTTTGTTTCCCCATTTTGTCAGGCCTTGTCCAGATTTCTTGCACTAAGAGTTTAAGAGGTATTACTAGTTCATTATATGGAAAGGCTACATAACAGTTGTTCAATGGATACTCTTACATGATAGAGATTTTGGCAGGTTAAATGACTAAGGGTGGTGCCTTGGTACAATTGCTGTTATTGTGATTTGAACCAATCTCCATGAGGACATGTTTATGTAGAGAGCACTAATGAACCAATCTCCATGAGGACATGTTTATGTAGAGGGCATTATTTAAGTTACAAAGAATAACAGAATAACTAGAGAGAGTGGTATAGGTCATGTCAGGGAGATGTGTAACACTACCTGACAGGGTTCATTTACATGTTTAGTGTATTATACTGTGGAAGAAAAAAAGAGTGGGAACTGTTTTTAAGGCATGTCTTGGAAGAAGAAAGTATGGTAAGTATATATTACCAGATCCTTGGACATAATGTTAATGGTTATATACTAATTTGATCATATAATGAATGCATTAGGTAGTAGTTTATACCCTGGGAGGCTTAAAAAATCAGTTAGGTAGACAAACACAAACAGTGTATATAGACTACTAGTAAATAGTATAATGCATTTAAAATAATAGTTGCAGCTTCCACAGTCTGCAAGCTACTGCTGTTTGAACTTCAGTAAAACTTTGTTCAATGAATCAATTTCTGAATAATTTAATGACTGTAAAGCTTTAGCATTTTTCCAAGAATTATGCTTTAGATCATACGTTATGCCATGCAAAAGGAATCAGCAAATGAAGAGCAGAATCATTATAATAAAGTAAAACAAACCTTAAGGATGCATGCATAATGCTAGAGAGCTAATGAGACATTACCTCACCATATATTTCACTGAGGGTGAAAGCTTTATTTATAATATAGTGGTAATCAGATTGTGGAAAAAGTTTTAGCAATATGTTCTTAAGATGGATTTGAAGGAACATAATCATTTTTTGTGTAGCAATGGAAGGGCTGAGTTAAAATAAATACACATTTTCTAGTTCTTATATTTCTTGACTCCTAATCTAATATTCAGAATATTGCATGCAGCCAGAACAACCAAGCATTTATATAGGACAATTAAATGCATTCCTCTTTTTTGCTTCATTAAACAGTATGGATAAGAATATTTACAACAAACATAGCTGAGTTGCCTGAGGCTGATAAGCATTTATTGTTAACATTAATTAGGGAAAAGAAGGCAACCACAATTAAAATAAGACCATTACAAGTATTGTTAATGTCAGCTGACAGGTATAACATTAAATACTATATAAAAAACCTTTGTGCTAAAAAAGGCACACATACTGGAGTAATTGCAGTGAGCTCAATAGTAGAGTTCACAACTGAAAATAGTACAGTGTGAGTAGATATGTGAAACTCAGTACTATTAATACAAAGATTACAGTTTGTTTTCTTATCATATCATTTACAATGAGTGCACTGATGATCAAAACTGCAGTGTAGTGTTTGGGGATATAAAGTCAAACATGGCTCAGGTTAAACTCCAAATAAGACAGTGGCCCAATTACAGTTGACGTGAGTGATAATCATTTTTTTTTGTCTTTGAATGTACTAAGCACCTATGAGGTTTTCTTTTTCATTTAAAATATGGTGGTCTCATGAAGGATACCTTCCTTTAATCATTTGAAGTATAAAGGAGCACACATATACACACAAAAAGGGCACATCATACACCCACCCACACACACACACACACACACACACACACACACACACACACACACACACACACACATACATGTCTGTGTGTATATGAGTATACATATGATAAACAGTTGAAAACAGGCATCAAAACACAAAAGATTTAGAGAGACAAAATTACTAAAAAACAGAACAAAATGAGAACAGTTTCTTTTTGTGATGTCACAGCCAATACCATGCAACTACAGTCAAGCCAAATTTATTTATTGATTTATTTTATTTCACATTTGTTAAGTGGATTATTCCAAATGAGTTTGCAAACAAACCCATTTTCAGTGGAGATCAGAGAGAAAAGCCCCAGCAAACAAAAGTAAAAATAAAATGACAATATACAAATATTAAATAATCACAATACAAAATAATTGTAAAAAATAAAAAGTTATTAACTATTTACATTGCATCGATAGTAAGCAACCCATTTTCAGAGGAGACCCAAGGGGAAAGAGCCCAGCAAACATAAGCAAAGATAAACATACAGGACAAAAACTATTAAAAACAACCCTGCAAATATGAAATTAATTATAAAGAGAAAAACAAAAGAAAAAAAATATGAACATTAAGGGTTGTACTGATAGTAGTGGACTAAAATTTACTACATATGAGAATAAAAACAAAAAGATAACTGTTGTTCAAAAGAAGGACAATGTATAGACATTGATAGGAAGTGAGGGGGAAAGACAGCGTGGAGAATGGAAGGGGGCTATAGTAGGGATATAGTAGTAGACCTGAGGGTTTAGGAGATTAGTTTAAGCAGAAGTTACTAACAATGAAGGAAAGTTAGGAGATGCAACAGGTTATACAATGGGAGAGACTGTGATCAATGCAATGGCATAACTTCCAATTTAGTAGGTGGGATTTAAGCTCTTTTTTAAAACAGAGAAAGGTTGGATCTAATATAGAGAGTGAGTTTGTTCCAGTTTAGTGAGACAGTGTTTGTAAAGTAGTTTTCCAATATTCCTGTTGGGTTTATAAACTGAGAGAAGATGCTGATCAGCACTCCAGAGAGGCTGGGGGATAATAGTGAGTAACATGGGAGGCAAGAGCACGGCAGGCAGAGGGGTTATTGATTATGGAAAAGGTAGTGTGGAGTTGTGATTGTAGGAGAAGGTACGGAAATTCTAGCCACTGAAGTTTGTTTAGTGAGAGGCAGTGATGTGAAGAGAGTGGTTGGTTTAGAATAAATCTGGCAATTTTGCTGTACGTTTGTTCCAGTTTCTGCAGTGAGGTAGTTTGGATATTGATAAGTATGGGGAAGGATATAGAAGACTGGGTGAGAGAAATGCCTGTGCAAGAGTGCATTTAGTGACACTAGTAAGGAATTTTTTGTTCCTATAAAGTAGTCCAAGTTTTTGGTGGCTTTTTTGATGGCCTGTTGCATGTGCAAGTCAAATTTTATTTGGTCATCAATTATCACCCCAAGGAGTTTGGTGTGTGAGGCAGGGGAGATAGTGTTGCCATCTAGGGAGGAAAGAGAAAAGTTGGATTTAAGGTGAGAGAGCGTCTGAGGTAGGAAGAGAAGGAGTTGAGTTTTCTTATGGTTAAGGATTAGTTGATTGTTTCTGAGCCATTTTTCAACAGAGATAAAGGAAGTATGTGTTAGTGTGTGAAGTTCAGAGATAGTATTGGAGATAGATAAGAGAGTATAGTCATCTGTATATTGCATTACATATGAGAGACTTCAGGATGAATGTAGTTTGTTGGTAAAAATGTTGAAAAGAAGCGGTCCATCACCACAGGAGCATCATTGCTGGAGCCTTCCTGTGTCCTGACAGAGTGCTCTTCAAACTATCAGGAGATATACATAGCTGAGTATATTTTTCTTGCACTTCAGAGTTGTGTACTGGTACTTGTTGTTTGACTAATTTTATATCATTGCTGGCTGACTTCAGAGTTGTGCACTGTTATTTTTGCTTCACTGTATAGTTTTTCAGATATCTGCTGAAGGTGTTGATTTTCCCACACCCACCCTCCCTATTCCTGTGTTGTTGTTTAAATTTGGAGGCTTTTGCAGTTGCCCGCCCCCACTGTAGATTTGATCTGGGACACTGCCCCCAGTCCCATCTCTTTACCTCATTCTACCTAATAGACTCCTTCTGCACTTGTTTTTAGTCATTTTTAATTTAATTGCATTTTTTAAACTGTTTGATCTAACATTGCTACATACTCAAGTGTGCTAGCTTGCACTGCATTTGAATTATATATTTAAAAAAAAAATACCTTTCCTGTAACTAGTGTAGTCCAGATTCAGATTTGCTGTCTCCAGGACTGTATGTAAGCTTCTGAGCCGCCCAATCTTTCTGTATTGGAGGGAAACCTTCTAGCTTATCAGTGGGAGTGGTAAGCACTAGGTAACCTATCTACCACATAAGTAGTGGTTCTGGCCCAGAAATTGTAGTTATTGGCCGTTTGGGCAGTTTTTCCATCTCTATCTACTTTCTGATTTAAAAGCACTTGTTTCCCCCCTTTCCTGTAATTAGTTTAGTCCAGATACAGATTCTTAGTTTTAGCACTTGAATTTGCTTATTCGTGATCAGCACTTGTTCAGAACTTGTAAGCGCTAAATAACCTACTAATTACTACAGCACTCAACCTTCCTCATTACCTAGAGGAAAACAGTTTTGGTACTTACTTTCCTCACTTGCTTAGAGAAAAACAGCTGTTGTACTCACTTTCCTCACTTATCTAGAGGAAAATAGTTTTTTATTCAGGCATGTCCAAGGGTCAGATCCCAGTGTTCTCTCCTGTCTATCTGATGAATCTGGACATCTTGGGGCAATGTAGAAATTGCCTCATGTACACAGACAACCCTCTCCTCCTACCACCCACCACTACAACCTGTGAGAGATGCACTTATCTAGCCAAACTGGAGTTAAAGCTCTATCCAATTAAGACAGAACTTGACAGTCAAGAGGAGAAGGTAAACACTTGAACCATACCACACTCATCACATAGACTCACTAAATCTGCACCACCAAAATCCACACATAGAAACACAAAAACATTTGCAGAGGCTCTCAATAATAATCTGCTCAAGCAACAGAGACCTCCAAAGCAGAACCACAAGCAACCTCCACCCCCCAACACAACCCAAATGACACATAGCCCACAGACTCAGTGTGTCACTCAACCACAGCCAATAAGGCAAAACAACGTAGCCACATCACTAGTCATAGGTGACTCTGTAGTCAGGCATACTGATGCCCCACTCATCAGGCTAACAAGGAGAAGGTTACTGTCAGCTGCCTGTCAGGTGCCAGGATCCGCCACATAACCCACGCACTCAGGTCACTCCACAACAAGTACAAATATGACTCTGTCATTGTCCATGTTGGTGTGAACAACCTGAGATGTACCTCCATGGACTACATGAAAATAGACATGGAAGAGCTCTCTGATCTTGTAGCCCAGGCAGGTATGACCCTAGCCCTGAGGAGCATTTTGCCATCACCCAGAATGATGCTGCAGTACAAGGACAAAATTATTGACTTCAACAATTGGCTAAGCTTCTGGTGCCATTCTAAAGGGATCCAGTATCTGTCTGCCTGGGATGACATGGTCGACAGACCAGGATGCTTTGCCAGAGATGGCCTGTACCTGTCACCCCTTGGATTCCGGTTATTGGCTAAGGTTCTTGCCACCCCTATAGTGCCTTTTTTTAGGCAAGGTTCAAATGACAAATTCACCACCATAACAGGAGCAGGCAAGCAAAAATTGAGGGTGATGCTACTCAATGCTAGAAGTCTAAATCTCAAAATGCACTCACTCGAGACACTCCTTAAAATGGAGAACATCGTTATCTGTGCAGTGACTGAGACCTGGTACAAGGCTCCAGAGAGCACCCCTGCACTACCAGGCTATAACTCATAACACACTTTTCGGCCATGCAACCTGGACCGGAACACCAAAGGCAAGGTGTGTCCATATTCATTAAGGATATCCACGCCTCCAGTCTAGTTGCTCAGCATAATGCAGCCAAGGTTATCCAAGTGCAACAAGCTCTGGGCAAAACTGCAATCCAAATTGTAGCTTGCTACAGATCACCCACCATGCCCCAGGATTCCCACTCCTCTTTTCTTGATGTGCAGGAAAATATTAGGGTTCAACTAAACACCCTAATAATGGGCGATTTCAACTACCCCACCATTAACTGGGAAAGCTACCCATGTACCAACTCCTTCACTCAATGCTTTCTGGAATTCATAAACTCCAATGCCCTGGATCAACTTATCCACATCCCCACCAGGTGCAACAATATCCTAGATCTAGTCATTACCAACATGAGTGACCGGTGTTCCACACCTGAAGTCAACGCCTCATTGGTCCGATCCGGCCATAAGCTAATTACCCTAGATATCCACATCCTGCCCCCACCACCCATTAAGGGAAACCATGGTAAAGAATTTCTCCAAATCCAACTTCATGCTTCTTAAGACAGAAGTGGTGAACTTCATAACACCCATGCAGATGGACAATACAGTTACAACTACTGAATCCTACACAATTGTACTTTATAAGAACTTACATGAATGCATGGATCATGCTATCCCAAACTGAACCAAGATGATACCCTCCAAAAAAAGGAAGCCAATCTGGTGGTCTGCTGCCATAAACAAACTGTACAACAGAAGGAAAAAACTGTTGCAAAAGAGAGTAAAATCCCATGAGTGGAGGAGCTCCCTGGTCAGCCTCAGTAAGAAGCTGCGATCTCTGATAAAATCCTCCAAAGCTAGTTACAAAAACAAAATCACCACTGATTCTAAAAACAACCACAAAGCATTCTATAGCTATGTCAAGAATCTCAATGGCAACACTCAGATCTGCTCTGAGTTACAGCACAATGGCACTAAAAATACAGACCCATCTGATATTGCCAACATCCTGGCAGATAGGTTTAGTGCTAACTTTACCCCCCTCTCACCCACTAAACAGCACATTTTTATACCAGAAGAATGCAAAGTTCCTGTAATCACAGCTGAACAGGTAAAAACAACACTCACTACAGCCAAGAACACAGCATCCATGGGACCAGACAACATCCCAGGCTGCATTCTACACGAACTACAGAACAAACTGGCACCCCACCTAAGTACCATGCTCAATCATAGCCTCACCTCAGGCTTTGTGCCTGCTGAATGTTGCACAGCAATGGATATCCCACTCCACAAGGAGGGGAGCCACCACGGACCCCAGGAACAACCGCCCCATTAGCCTGATGAGCCTGGTCTGGATGGCCATGGAATGTATCATCATGGAACTTATAAACAAAGACATTGGTAATCTTCAAACTCTGGACCCCTCACAGTTTGGGTTTGTAAAAGGCAGATCATGTCTCCTAAACCTGATAGACTTCTTTGAAGGAGCCACCAAAGCCGTAGACAAGGGTAAGGTGGTTTACACAGCCTATCTAGATCTTCCCAAGGCTTTTGACACCATCCCACACTCTAAAATTATAGATAAACTAACTAAACTAGGTATAAATCCCTATGTCACAAGATTGGTTGCCAACTGGCTCACTGACAGAACCCACACTATGAAAGCAGCAGACTCCAAATCTGACTTCAGACCAGTCACAAGTGGAGTACCACAGCATTCAGTCCTGGGTCCTCTCCTGTTTGGTATCTACTTCTCTGAAGTACAGGCCAACACTGAAGGTCTTTGGCTAATGAAGTTCGCAGATGACTGCAAACTAGGAGCCATAATCGAAACTCATAATGATGTGGACATCCTACAAAAGAGCCTCACTGAGACAGATACCTGGTGTCAAAGCCATGGCCTCAAGCTCAATGCCAAAAAGTGCATTGTTGTCCCCTTCGGTAAAAACTCTGTACCCATGAACTACAACATAGACGGTAGTATACTTAACACCAAAAGTGTGATAAGAGACCTTGGGACACAGGTGGACAGTAGTCTCTCCTTTGATAATCACATCGCCACAGTAGTCAGGAAATCCTTCTACGTGGCACACCTCATCACAAAAGGTTTCTCATCCAGAAAAAAAGAGGTCATTGTTCCGCTCTACTCATCACTCATTAGACCCATTATAGAGTACAACGCCCCTTTTGGTATGTACCTCACAAGACATCTACAACAACTGGAAAGGCCACAGAAATACCTCACAAAGAGGATTAGCGGCCTCAAACAGATGCCCTATGCAGACCATCTAAAAAAACTCCATCTTTACTTCATCGCATATCACCTACTCAGAGGTGATCTCTGCCTGACATACAAAGCTATGTCAAACCCAGAGCTGTTGGACATGATCCACTTAAAGAAATACCAATCCCTCCGAGCTACATGCTCTAGGGACCTAAACCTTGTCACCACAATAAACAGAACATGCCGGAGGGACAGATTCCTGTCCCAGAGACTTCCCATACTCTGGAATAAACTTCCTATCTATATCAAATAAAGCTCCTCATTAGCACTCTCAAAGAAAAATCTTGATGATTAGATGGGAAATAGGAAATTCACCCCAGGGATCACCTCTGTGGCTCTGCTCAACAGTGGCACAGGAAAAATAATTTTCTTGGGTGGCAAAAGCCAAGGTACCTTTTTGGCTGGGCTTGTATAGGCCCCAGGGTTGATAGCCTAGTACCAACCTATGAACCTATGAACCAAATATGGAGCCTTGAGGTCCTCCTGTATGAACACCATGGAAAGGTGAGAACGCCTGCTGCCACCTAACAGCTTGTTTTCTGCTAGTAAGGTAGGATTGCAACCAGCCAAGAGTAGAAGGAGAGAGGTTTAGGTCTGAGAGTTTGTTGTTAAGGATGAGATGAGACACAGTGTTGAAGGCTTTAGAGAGATCAAGGAATAGACAGAAGATGACGAGGTTGTTGTCCCTAGCTTCTGCAACCTTTTGAGTAAAGGATAGCAAGGCAGTCGAGGTACTGTGTTTTGAGTGGAAACCATGTTGCGAGGTGGTGAGAATTTGTCTGCATAATGATAGCTTTGGTAAGCTTGGTATGGTTAGTTCAGAGTGTGGATTAGGGCTAGCATACATTAGTAAGGATGCATGGTAGCCGTAACCCTAACTTTACATCTTACCTTACTAAGACCTTTTTTGTAAAACTTCAATAGCACAAAATGCTTTGACACATACCACACAAAGCAATACACTTGTACAGCACCATGTACACCCTGTCCCACAGCCCAAACTCTAATGGTAATCCAAAGCACTCTTATACACTCCTAACCCATCATAGACAAGAGAAAGCCCTGTACTGACTCTTTCTCCCACTTTAACTTACACTACAAACAATCAATCCCACACTCACATCTCTGATGCAAAAAGATGTTTGATATCGAAAATGTTCAGCATTAGACCCAGCAACAAACCCACATTCGACTAAATTGTTGCACACAATTTAAAACACATATCCCTCAAAATGAATCCTTTTAAGGATCAGAATTACTTACCTTTGACATAAACTATTCAACAAAATTGATGTTCAACAAATCAACGCTCAACAAACACTAGGAAAATATGTATATATAGTTAAGGTAAGAAAGTTGGCCCTTGAAGCCCTTTTAGTTCCAGTCCAAGCAATGCTAGTACTGGTGAAAGCAACATATAAACACAGACAAATTAGTGCAGCTAATAAGAAAATCTCCTACTTTTTATACATTGGCAAAAAGAGATTCAGGTTGTTCACTCAGCCTTTAACTTGGTTTATGGCTCCATTTTTGTTTAAGCTGAGAGATTTACCTGTTGGTCATTTATTGTAAGAACCCCCATGGGTTTCACATGATGGGGTCTTGCAGCCTTGCTTACCTCCTTCATTATCTCATATAGCATTAATTACTGGTATTCATCATAATTTGTCTGCTAAACAGCTGCATGTATAGTTTTGCTTAGAAATGCATAGATTCCTTTGACTTAACACTTTGTCTGCTTTCAGAATACCCATGAAAACCCATAAGGTAGTCATATTAATGTACTGTTATGGGTCTACTTCATTTGATCGAAAGATCATTTGACCTAAACCTATTTGATCGAAATTTCATTTGATCAAAAACCAGTATTCAAGGCAAATAACAGGTAGTTGTCCCCCTCCCCAGTGTCGTGCGACCCTGGAGTTGGTATATAAAGTTAGGGAAGGTGCAGGGAGCACAGCCCCTCACATTGGGGTGTGAGGGGCAAAGCACCCTACCTATTTTCATTTACAATATGTACTTTTTGTGTTATTTTTGTCTTTTAAAGGAAAGTAGGTTGGGGGCTGTGCAAAGTCTAAAGATGTGTAATCTCAGAAAATCCCCCTACTGTATGATACAGAACCTTGGAAGGAGTACGTGCAAGCAGAAGAAGTGCTGTGAGTATAGCCTGCCATGAGGGAGGTGCTTTAATGCAGTTTACAGCATTTGCTAAAATAGTAATTGGGTGAATCTAAAAATATTGAAAACAGCTGAAATCTCATTGGACTAAATATAATTTTTAAAATTATAATTAATAGAAAAAAATATCCTATAATGAAAATTACCTCCAGAAGTGTTTTCTGCAGAGAGGAAAGACCAGTGTACCCCCCCCCCCCGAAGTGGGATGGAGCATGCATGACCACACCAATTATCCCATACTAAATGATGTGTAGTTGTACATCCATAGAGAAAAAAATCACACACACACACACACACATACACAGACACATGCACGCACACACACATGCATGCACATGAATCAGTGCTATCACTCAAATAAAAGTCACATTGTCAGTAATTTATTTATAAATTTATTTATTGCATTTGTTTACTGGGAAAGTCTATTGGGCATAAAAGAGCCCATTTTCAGTGAAGACCCAGGAAGAAAAGCTCCGGCAAGAACACAGATACAGAAAAATTAAACATTAATTTGTACAGAAGTAGAAACAGTGTTGCACATAGTGATTACAGTAATATATGCAAAATACATACATAAAAGCAAAAATTTAGTTGGTTTGATTACAGTACTATATGCAAAATATATATATATATATATATATATATATATATATATAAAATTGGTCCATTTCATTACACCGACCGTTCATAACACCGACACTGAAATAATCAACACCAGGACAATGAAACATCAAAATCCCAAAAGTGCTAAAGAACGAAATGCAAAATTTTGACACCGGCAAAACCGACAACTCAGTAAAGGGAAGTAGTGCTACGTGCATATCACTGCAATGTCATTTGCAAAGTTGGGAATGTCACTTCCAAAAATATTATCATGAAAGAGGTAGTGTCAGCAACATATGAACGTAATCTACCAAAATAATACGTTCCAAACAGCTGATTGGCAGCACCTGTCTATAGCAGGCATCTCCTGTCAAGACCCCAAAAAGGAAACATGGTACTGTCATCAAGTTTTCACAGTGTAAGTAAATCCTATGAGAACACATCATTCACTCCATCCATACCCCAAAGTAAAGTCACGAGCAGCATTATGCATTCAACGTCAGACTGCTATTCAAGTACATGACGGCAACACCCTCTAGTGACAACACTGTGGAATCCACTCCGCTCACATTTTCAAATGTTTGTCAATCAACCTAACAAACTCTAAAGGAGAGTATTCATCCTTATTCGACAACACAGTCTGGAACTGCTCATGCCTCAAGATAAGCTTCCTCTTTTTAGCTGAAGGAACATAACCTGTAGACTCGCAACTCATCTATACCGTCTTTTTCCCTCAGCAATGTAGTTAATAACACTGATAAGTCCATACCTCTTCCACCTATGAAACATTTCAGTCTCCTATGCCAGGCTTCAATGGAATTCTGCGTCCTAGGTAAGATTAAGTCATTCAATTCTCTGATGTCCCAGAATGACATCGGGAAGAGTGGTGGAAAAGTCATATGTGATGACAGTCTGGTGTTGAATTTCTACTGTCTCCCGTATACATATCACTCTGAAAAATATTTAAAGACTCCCTTTCCTTCTATGGGAAACATTTCCTTGAACAGTTCATATGTAGTCTGCACCTCACCCTCGTACAAATGCAAGAGCCACAAGGGACTAGATGGCCAGTTGGAATGCTTGTGACCTGCTATATAGTAAGGCTAAACCCAATGACTGGACTTTTGCCACACATTCTGCCCAAAGTAGAATAGGCAGCCCTTTGGGCATGCAACAAGTAAATTATGTGTAACACTTTTTAAGGCGGTGATTTCAAAGTCACAGAGCACATATCACACTGTGACTTCTAATTTATTCTCTGCAAATAGGTATAATATACTGTGCCACAAATAATTATAGGACTTGAGGGATTTCTTTGACATGAGTGAGTAGATTAATGGCACAGACTTACTGTGACTCCTGTACTTCAGGAAACCATGTAGACTATAAAGCTGCCTAACAGTTCCACCTTTACTGAAAAACGTACCATCCATTGACCAAATGGAGGCATGACTTAGGTCATGTGGATTATCTATTGTGGTGAACACTACCATGTAAGTGTCTGTAGTTGAATCAGGCATTACCTTATTAATGAAACTCCCATCTTTCAGGGGGTACTTTGTGAAATCTTTAGTTGCTAATATTACTTCGCAATTCCCAGCCTTTCCACTTTTCTTGCATCTGAACCAGCCCACTTGTTGGAGGAGTGCTCTTCTGTGGGGTATACAGTGGATTGTATTTACGGATGTGGACACTACCATGTCTTCTGCTATAAGGCATGGGGTATCCCTACTGTACATAGCTCTTGTTTTCAACTGACTACATACATTATACCTTTCCACCTCTCCGGGATCCCCCACATGATTATGTGCAACTGACTTTTCTAAAGGATTCCTGTTCGGCATGACAACATTTACTGCTCTCCCTTTGCAGTCATCTGTCATTTTATATTTGCATCCCCAATATCTTCAGTCAGCAATAACAAAAAGCATAGGAGTTTAGTTATCATATAAGGAGAAGGAAGAGAAAGGTTATAGAGCAGGTATATAGCCAGGAAGACTTGAGATGATTTTTCAGTATTTATTTGAAGGTGGTGCTGCCTGTGTTTCTTATAGAAGGTGGAAGTGAGTTCCATAGTCTGACGATGGTGAGGGAGTAATGGAGCTGACCAGCAGGTTAGATGGGCTTTTTTAGTTTAGAATTAGATGATTCTCAGATCTTAGTTGCCTGCTGGGCTGGTATTTGGCAAGGCAAGTAGTGTCGAGAGAGTTGGACAGTCTGTGGGACTGCAAATTACTTTGTGTGCTGTAGCTAGTTGGGTGAATGAGAGATGGTGGGGGAGTTCCAGCCACCCTAATTGCTTCAGTAAGTTACAGTGGAGGGATGAGAATTTGGCCTTGGTGGCAAATTTGGCTGTTCTGTTGTAACACATATCAAGTTTGGATTTTGTACAATTTTGGATATTAGTGAGGAGAGGGGCACCATAAAGGAGAGAGAGAGAGTAATAAAATGGTGGTTGCAAGGGTTTGTCTAGTAGAGAGGCTAAGAAAGTGTTGGTGCCTGTAGAGCATACCAAGCTTTTGGTGTTTTTTTATGTTATTGTTTATGTGTAGGTCAAAGTTAAGGTTTTCATCTATAATAATGCCTAGTAATTTAGTGTGTGGGACAACTTCTATAGCGGTATTGTCTTGGGCTTGTATAGTGAAGAGTTTTTTTTTTTATCTAGGAGAGTGGTTTTCCTAGTGGTAAAAAGTACTTGTTTAGTTTTTTTGGGGGGGGGTTTAGGGCAAGATGATTGTTAAGCATCCAAGATTCAGTAGAGGTGAAGGCATTCTCAGTGATCTGATGGAGTTCAGAGTTGGAATTTGCAGTTCATATTATTGTAGTCATCAGCATACTATTGTGAGAGAGTGGAGTGAAAGTTGTTAATAAAGATGCTAAATAAGACAGGACCAATTATGGAGCCTTGAGGAACCCCTGTGGAAGTATTGAGGAAGAGAGAGTAAGATGTTGCCATTTGGTGAGGGTGGATTGCTGCCTATTGATGAGATAGCAATTGAACCATTGTAGGGTAGGTGGGGAAATGTGGAGGGTGGATAGTTTAGAAAGGAGGATGGTGTGGGAAATGGTATCAAAAGCTTTGGAGAGGTCGAGGAAAAGAGAAGCAGTTATTTTGCCAGAATCCCATGCCCGGTTAACTGTATCAAGGAAGGAGAGGAGGGTAGTACTGGCGCTGTGTCCTGGTCTGAAACCATGGTGAGTGGGTGATAGAATTTATTTTTTCAAGTGGGAGGTTGAGGAGTTGGGCATGGATACATTTTTCCAGTATTTTAGAGAAGGGTGAGAGAATTGCTATGGGCTGAAAGTTTGTGGTGTCTGTGTTGGTGCCGCATTTGTGTAAAGGGAGGATGAATGCTTTTTTCCAGATGTCTAGGACAAAGGATTCTTTAATCGATTTGTTAATGAGTATGCTGATGGGATAAGTTATAGGGTTTGCAGCTAACTGCAGGAAGTGTGGGGATAGATTATCAGGGCCAGAGTACAGGGTTTTAGTTTAAGTAAAAGTTTTTTTATTGTGGCGATGGGTATGTGGGAGAATTTTAGGTTGGAGTCGAGGGTAGGATTGTTTTGTGGGATAATTTTGTCATCAGCTGTCTTGGTGTTGGTGGTGTTAACTGTAGGAAAGGTGGTTGTTAGGTTAGCTATGGTGTCAGTGAAGTAGGAATTGAAGAGGGTGGCAAGTTCGGCAGGGGTTTTGTGTGGGTCAGGGGATGAGTTGCTTTGAGAGCCTGGATATAATAGGTGGTTAATGAAGGACCAGAATTTTTTGGGATTATCTTTATGTTGGCTTTGTAGGTGGAGGTAGTGGGCTTTTTATCTCTGGTTATTAGACATTTTGCCTGGTTACGGAGTTGCTTGTATTGTAGTACAGCTGAGGGGTCTTTGTTTTTCTGCCATGATTTCCAGATTTTATCCCTTGTGGACATGACTTCTTTGGTGGATTTTGAGAGCCAGCTTGTATCGTTATGTTTTATTCATTTCTGGTGGGTGGGTGATTGCCTATTTAGGATGTCTAGGAATGTTGAGTAAAAGACTTCAACAGCCTCATTAAGTGGTAGGGATTTGAGTGGCTCCCAATTTACTTTAGGTAAGGTTTTGTTAAATATGGATGGTTGGAACTTAGTCAAATTTCTGGTTGATTTATATTGGTGTTGGCCTGGGGTTGGGGTAGATTTGCGTAGGATGTATGTTGGGTTATGGTCGTTAATGGTAGTAGGTAGTATGCCGGCAGTGGTGATATTGTTAGGATGGGACACTAATATCCAGTCTATTATGGATCCCCAATTGTTATTTTTGTGCAACTCCATATGACAGGGTTACAATGATCCAGGTAAACATCTTCATATATTTCTACAAATATATGTCTATCATAGAAATATTTGCATCTATACTCATTCAGCTTAGTGGGATTTCAACCAAAGGTGCAATTGACTATATGAATTTTTAAACACTAAATTTCAGTGCTTTGGCCATAGAGTAAATAAAAGTTTCAACACCATATTTTAGAATTTGCTGTTGTTTAAATCACAGCTTTTGGTTTAAAGTGTATGGACATGCAGCGATATGGACCCATTAAAACTGTCAAAAGGTAACTGCATGTATGCCTGCAGCTACTATGCTTAGCCTTACATGCCTTAGAAGCTACATGTCCATGTTTATGGCAGGTGTTAGAGTTTAAGGATGAGGAAAAGATCGATTACATATAAGGTGGAGGAACAGAAAGGCCATCAACACATGAAAATGTCTTCATAGAAAAAAGGAGGTAAATCTTTGTCCTTTTGATTGTTTTACATACAGAGAAAAAAAGGACATAGAAATTATATGAAACATTAGACATTTCATTTAGAGGCCAGGTTTTATTTATTTATTTATTTGACATTTGTTCAACAGGTTAATCTGACTAGATCATAAAGTACCAATTTTCAGTGGGGGCCCGAGGAGAAAAGTTCCATTTTTTTATAAATATAACAGTTTAGATTGCAGTAAACAAAACATCAAAATATTTCATTCGAAAAAGAATTCAGACAGTCATAAAACATAAAAATAGTAGCCGATGAGACATTTGAAAACAAATGTCAGATATTAAACATATAGGGTAAAGCAGAAATAGATACTGAGAACAAGTAAAAAGTATAATACAATAGGCTAAAGTAGACATTTTGTATTGTTTACAAGTTTATAAAATAAAAACAATGTTATATTTTCATAGGAGATCATTTATTTTCAGATAGTAGAAGAACATTTTAAAGGGTTACTCATTGTGTGGCATAGTCTAGGTGAAGTAGCGATGCGAACACAGAAACTTGATGATGCAGTATAGAAGGAAGCATATAAAGTTAGAAGGTGAAGCTTGGTGGGTTAGTTAACCAGGAGTAGAGTAGTAGTAGTGCCAGAATTTTGATAGGTGTTCTTTCACAGGAGCTTAAGAGCATGGGAGTTAGGACTGAATCTGATGTTTAAAGAAATGAAATTCCAGTTTCTGGCAACTGAGAATGAAGGCTGATGCCAGCCACTTTATTAGTTTTGTAGACATTCAATAGTTGTTTATCAGTGGATTTAAGTGATCCATTTGGGAGAGTTTTTTAATAATGTGATTAAAGGTAGGCAGACATTGGGTTTGTGCACTATTTTGTAGGTGATGATAAGTTGAGAGAGGGTAATGGAGTTGCATAGTTCAAGGCATTTCTAAGATTTAAGGACAGAGTAATGGAGAGTGTGGTATTTGTTGTTATTGGCAAATTTGACTATTTTGTCATAGCATGTTTGAGTTTTTATAAATAATGCTTGTAAATGGAATAGGGGCCCAACACAGTAAGGAGGAGACTAGCAAGGTATTACCTAAAGTAGTTTTTGTGGTGTTGGTAAGGAAATAACCGTGGTTGTACAGCATACCTAATTTTGATATTTGTTTTAAATATTTGTTCGTCATGGAGGTCAAATATTATGTCATTGTCTATTATATCTCTAAAGAACTTAGTGTGAGATAGTACTGCTATCTGTGTGTTGTTCAAATGATTACTTTTTAAAGTTGATTTTAAGCTCCACACTGGATTTTGGGTATAATAGTAGTAATTTATTTGTTTTGGGAGGTTTAGGGGTAATTAGGCATTTGAAGTCAGGTTTCTGCAAAGGTGAAAGCATTCTAGGTGCTTTGATCAACTGGGATTTGGTGTTGGCTATGCATATGACAGTTGAATCATCTGTGTACTGTATGAGGCTGGCTTGTTATGTAGCAGAGTGTAGACTGTTTATAAAGATTTTGAAAAGAAGAGCTCCTAGGAATAACCTTTGGGCTGCACATGTACTGATGTGGAGACAGGGAGAAAGAGTATTTTTCTACTTAACACATTGGGGTCATTGGGGTATACCTCATAAGTAGTGGTTAAACCACTGTAAAGTCAGTGGAGCTAGACCAAGAACAGACCTTTGATGAAGGAGATTGTTATGAGAGACACTGTCAAAAGCTTTGGAAAGTTCCATGAATACAGAAGAAACTAATAGTCTGGAGTTTGTAGGTGATAGTATGAAGGAAAGATATTAGGACTATAGTGGTGGCATGAGCAGGCCAGAAACTGCCCGAGTATGAGTTAGGAGTTTGTTTCTCAGGAGGTAGTGGATAAGTGATTTATGGGGGTATTTTTTCAAGGATTTTGAAGAGGGGTGAGGTACAGTGGAAGCTAGACATTTGTACGATTTCCCCTGTATGCAGGGGCAAGACTTAAGACTTTTTCCAGATGCTAAGTACAGGGGCTCCAAGTATGGATCTTTGTTAAGACTGGATATGCTTTGGCATCAGTGGGTCTTTTAAGATATTCAGGGGAGGTTATCTGTAGCAGGAGAGCATGGTTTCAGATGCAGTAGTAATTTTTTATACTGGTTGTTGGTACATTATTTATATTGAATAGATTTGCTTGGGTTCTGTTACTTTTGGTTTGGGGATTTGGAGGTAAGGGTTGTGGGTCTGTGGGTTAGGTATGAGTGGAGCATGACTATATGTACAGGGATGACTTTTATGGCTAGTATAGAGAAGAGCACTAGAACTGGTATCTGGGGGAGAGTGATTGGTTGATGAGTTCATTGATAGGTTTGTATATATTCTAGAAAGTAAGTATTGAAAGAGGCATCAATGTCTAAGGGAGAGCTAGTCAGAGTGGGTCTGGCTGTTATTTTTATGTCAGGGTTTACTAATGTGATGGTCGGAGGTGGCCAGACTGCTTTTTTTCAGAATTGTTTGTAATTTTGCAGAAAGCGTTTTTATGTTTATTCCATCCTTTCCATGCTTTCTCTATATTTGTCATGGCAGTCTTCTTTAGAGTTGGTAACCATGAAGTGTGGGCTATTCTAACTCTCTAGGTCTGGGATGGGGCATGGCAGTTTAGAATGTATAAGAATGTGGATTTGAAAGCATAGACTATGACATATAAAAAGAGCATTTTAAAGTTCGATCAACTTAATGCTTTTAGGTTACTTATGAAGAGGTCTTTGTTAAAGTTTTGAAGATTGTCATATACTTTTAGTTGCTGTGGATTGGCTTTGTAGAAGATGTTACTGTAGGTTTAAGCAGGTAGGTGGTCACTAAGAGAATCAGGGTAGGTACTGGTAGATGAGTATTTATTAACGCCAGATACCACGATCCAGTCTAGGAGATAACTTTTATCGTTGTTTTTGCTATATCTAGTGGGTGTATTAAACAGTTGTGTGAGGCCATACATTCATACTAGAATATTACTTAGTAGTAGAACTAGACATTAATACTAGAAGTGGGTCAGGGTGAGGAGAGACTTTTCCTGCCAACAGTGACAACATCGAGTATAATCTTTTTAAAAGTAATTCTGTTTGTTAGCCAAGAGATTATGTCTATGAGAATGGGGGCATTGTGTCCAGGGAGAATGTAGATAATGGCTAAGTAGAGGATTTTATTTTTTTGCTGTTAAGTGTGCGTAGCAATATAAGTATTTCAGTGTTAATGAACTGAGGCATGGTGTGAGACTAGAGACTTATATTGTAGCGGTTTGGGTGAAGGAGAGCTATGCTCCCTCCTTTTTTAAGGAGTCAATCATTTGTAATAGTACGTAACTGGGTGGGAAGATGTCAGTGTCTGTAATATGACGTTTGAGGTTTGAGCCCAGTTTCAGTGATGGCTAGGATATCAAAGTTGCACTGAGATACCCAAGCATGTGGATTGGTAATTTTGTTAGGTAGAATATGGATGTTGAGTGAGACAAACTGAAGTGTTTTGGGAGTTTTACTAGGAGTTATTTGTTTGGATTGATTTGATTTATGGATAGATGAAGTGGACATGGTGTCACTGGGTTTTTCAATATTCAGGTGAAGTATGGTAGATAGGCCTGGGTGGGTATGGATGTCACTACATAGTCTGATGATGGTAGTGAAGTAAATGCATTTTCTTTTATGGAAGAAGGATGCTGCGAAGTGATATATTTTATTTATATAACTAAGTTTGGAAATAGTTGGAAGAGGTGGGAAGATATGTTAGAATAAATTTTTGTTATGATGCTAGTGACTGGGAGTGTTGTTTAGGGGGTGGTCCTGGATGCTTTGAGCATGATGCAATTACTTACAATATAAGTAGAAAGAAGAAGTTTAGCTGTATGTGAGACTTGTATTATGTTGTGGGTTAGGTGTTTATGGCAGGGGAAGGACAGGGGAGGTTTTGAGCAATATTGCATGTATATTGCATGGATTGAGAGAGTTAAAAAGATTTGATCATTAATGTTTAAAGAAAAGAATATATCAGGAGTGGCAAAAAGGCAAACTAGATCTGTGCATGCATTGTGAGGTGACAAATTTGATGACAATGTTTGCATGGGATTTGAAAAGCTGAGTTATTTAATGGAAATAGTGTAGAGATCAGGGTGTAAATAAGCATATGTCAAATCATCAACAGCAGCAGCAGCACTGAAACCCAATGCAGTCAGAAGATGAATACAGTGACTAAAGATACGTCAAAAACACAGCAGATGGTGGTTGATGCCCAAAATCACTCATAAAGATACTTGTAGAGATGTTACAACAAAAAAAAATATTTCACTTAAATTTTGTTATACAAATATCAACTTCAATTTCATTTATTGTCAAGGAAATGATGTTATAACTGACACAAGCAATGGAATAGATTAAATAAAATAGATTTGTGCAATAATGTGTTGGTCTAGTGGTTGTTTTCAGGAAGGAAATTCATAGAAATGAATGAAAAGCCCTCCAGCTAGGAAAACAGTATGCTGAAAGCATCTTGTCACTACAGCAATGACAAAGAAAAAATTTATAGATACTAGATTAATGTAAGTTAAAAAAAAATATTGACACATTAAATAGTAGGCTGCTGTTGGTAGCAGTAACAATGCAATTTAAAAATGTCTAGTGCCAATAAATATACTCAGAAACACAATAATCCTATCACTGATGTCCAATATATAACTAGATTTCTATTACATACTTTTAATAAAATGCTGATATATAATATAGCACTGTAGAATGCATATGCAGATTTAACTATTAGACATTATGTCTCTTTACAATGAATGCTAGCAGTATTGTTATGAAAAAAAAAACACATTTAAACATTATTACTAATTGCAATTCAGACCTGGTGAATATAACTCTGCCTCCTATATGTATTATTCACATTTGTTCATTTTAAAGGTCTTGCCATGCTGATTAATGCATATGGGGAAACATTTACTTTATTCAAACTTATAAAAAGAAATTGAGTTGCAGGAAATACTAGGTTATGCTTGTGAAATGCACTGCAGTCTCCATTGCATCTTATTAAAAAATACAGATGAGTTATTGAAGACATACTGTCCTTAAGGAAAACTATGAAATATGTGTGGTCTTCCTAGTGTCTATATCTAAGTCTGAATTGCCAACATTATATATTAACCAAGCCAAAATGCTTGCAATTCATAAAACCTTGCATCTCAAATAATGGCTACTGAAAACAGCATAATGGAGCAAAGACATTTCAGATCTACATTTGGCTCAAAATGATAAAGATTTTTTTCCAAAACAAAATATAAGTCTCAAAAAGATTTTTTTCCAAAACAAAATATAAGTCTCAAGGAGCTTGGTTAGAAAAGTTCATATAAAGAAGGTCTTATACCAATTAATAATGGTACAGAGAAGGAAACTGAACATTACTGAAATGAAGAGATGGAAGCAATAAGTACTTTTAAAGATAATTAACTGAAATTTGCATTAAAGATTTTAGATATATGACTTTACAGTTATAAAAAATGGAGCTGAGAAGGGATACAAATTTTTGAAAGTAGATGCTACTGAAAAAGGATTCATTTATTATTAAAATTCTTTATATTTCAGACATAGGATTATAGGAACATAAGAAATTATGAGGCTAATGGCCCTAGGGCCCTTACAAGCCTAGCTAAGCTCTACCCTTATTTCAACAATCAGCACTGATTGTCCCTGTCTAAAATGGACACAGGTGGAACCCCCAGTGTGAATTTGTGGTTATCCATCCAACTGTCCATATTGCATTTGAAGAGGGCTAATAAGGTGCTCTGTTTGACATGAAGTGGGGTCCTTTCCAAAAATATGACATACACTACTAAACATATAGACTATGCCAGAAAGGTATGTATGGTCTTTGAAGGCAATGGCTATGGTCTTATGATTTGCACATTTGGCAGTAATTATTATGTGATGGTGCAGAATTTAAATATGTAAACTGGAACCATTTACTACTGAGACTAGTCCTAATAGTGTATGGTAAATGTGCATTGATGCCAAAGTTAATAGCCAGCATCCACTATACACAAATAAGCTTTAGACTGACCAGCTACAGAGTAGAATGTATTTTATTTATTTATTTTTTTATTTTACATTTGTTAACCGGGATTAGTCTGACTGGAAAAGATCCATTTACAGTGGAGGCCCGGGGAGAAAAGCTCCACAAATGAAGTAGACAAATACATAATACAGTTTTGCAATAAACAAATACGCAAGACAGTTTTGCAGAAAAACATTAAAGTAACATAGCTATATAAAAAATAAGTTCTTCAGCATAATGAGATGCCACACATTAAAAAGGTAATTTTTTATAAAGACAAACATTAAAAGGAATCAAGACTGAGGTTTTATGCTTACTACCTGTGGCTGTAAGTAGGTAGGAGTAGTAAGAGAGCCAGGAGAGTAAGGGAGGAACAGGGATATTTAAGTATTACAAGGGTAATACAAAGAATTATAATCAATAACTCCCCAAGATCTGACCAATAGTGTTAACAGTCCAGTGTATTTTAGTTCAGTAATACCTACATGAATTGAAAGCATACCCAAGATTATTCCTTCACAGAAGCACATAAATACACTGTTTTCAAGGATGGGCTCATGATATCTCTCCAGAAGCAATATCCCTACCATGTCTTTTTGATAAGAATGCCACTAGCTAAAACAATCCAGCACACCAAGACTACTTTCACTGTTTACACTTAATATAACTTGACAATACCTTGAGCAGAGACTCTTTGAAAGGTGGAAACATCAGATAAGCATGCAGAATCTGAATACCTATACCCTTAATAAATAAACTAACAGGCACACATGCTTAAATTCAGTACGCAAAGCAATTATAGTCAATACGCTTTGTAAAATCAAACATGAAATAAGCTCTGCAATGGCACAAAAAAAACAAAATAAATGCATTTATAGCTACAATTGCACAAAGAATAAACATATCCGGGCATATAACAAGAAGTAACTAAAAGATACTTAATTTTTGTATCTCTGACAAATAAGACCAAGCAACAGTTGTACGGTTGCACAGACAAAAGAGCTTCTAGTGTGAGGTCTGTCTGGGAATACAATACACATATGCACATTTCAGAAACAGTGAATGAAATTAACAGTTACTTTCTCTGATTTAAGCCTTCTCTGTTCTGTACTTCTTCTCTGTTGTAAATATCTATCACACTGTTCTTGTTTCCAGTGTTTCTCAACTCTAGTAAGAAGGTAGAATCCAGCAAGCTAGTATCTAACTAAAGTAATGCATTTTGTCCTAAATACACTGCAAATGTGTGTCCATTTTAGAATGCAGATTTAATAATTTCTAACAGTTCTGCTTCTTTTTCATTGAAAGCAAATACATATATTTTGCACTGCTCACATTCTACATAATGCAAGATTTACTGGAAGTTTTACACAGCCGTTTCTGATAAACAGAATCAAATTTAAATCAGTTTAATGCTGCTTTATATACAATCTTTTCTGAAATTTAATTGCAAGCATAATATAGCCAGTCAAATTTATCATCTGAAAAAATACATTTGTTATATCATAGTACCACTTCTTTGATACGGCTGTTTATTTTGGCTGCAGAATAAAACCTGAAAACATGTTGAAAACAATGTATCAGCACAGCACAACCATCAAGTAGCCTGCCAATTTAGAAAAACATAAATCAAAACCCTGTAAATGTATGTGCATACACACAAACCCATCCCTCCTTACACAAAACAGAAAACAGATGATCACCAAGCCCCTTGCAAGGGGCAATCTCCCTTCACCCCAGTAAAAATAATATAACCACATCTAAAGCTGAACTTACCTTGAGATGAGTGACACATGATTCACAGAGTCAACCAGGCATCCCTCTCATTCAACCTTAAAACAGCCCATGCTGACCTTCACAGCAACCAGTGCCACATGGTTCACACAGTAAGCAAGACATCCCTCTCATTCAACCTTAAAACAGCCCACAGTGACTTTCCACAGCAACCACTGTCATGTGGTTCACAGAGTCAAGCAGGCATCCCTTTAATTCAACCTTAAAACAGCCCACACTGACCTTCCACAGCAAACAGTGCCATGAGGTTCACAGAGTCAACAAGACATCCCTCTCATTCAAAATTAAAATGGCCCACAATGACCTTCCACAGAAACCACTGCCATTTGGTTCTCAGAGTCAACAAGACATCTCTCTTTCATTCAACCTTAAAACAGCCCACAACATCTGATCGCATGCATTGCAAACTCCTACACAAACACAAAAACACCTTTTGACATTCACTCACAGAAGAAAAGGCACAGACAAACTCACACTATTTGTTTTTTTACTCACTACAGGACTTACCTGCACAAAACCCACCCCCAAATCCTTAAACCACATACCCAGACATGTTCACTACACAAGACTACACATATAAACCTGGCATCTATCTTATAAAGCAGCTACCGATTACCTTAAAACACAGATGTCCTACTCATCACATAGACACATGTCCGCACACACCATCACTGAATACATATATACATACTATCTTATGCTCTTTGTGTACCTTAGCAATTTCAATCTCTCCTACTTCTCCTGCCAGTTTCAGATCCCTGCGGACTGTTGTGCACTTCATCCTACCATCCACATTTATTACCTGCGTCAGTACTCATCATCATTTACTGGTGTGAGTGGTGGACTGCACACAATGTAAACCCACCAGCTCTCTCACTTGCTTTTTCCTTAAACACAGGGATCTGACCTACTTTCTAACTATATGAGCACCCTTTCGTACTTGCAATTTGTTGTTTACCTCTTCTCTGACCTCACATTTGATTCCTGTCTTTATATAGATTGCTACACTACTTCATTTTTTATTTTCTGTACATCCTGAACAAACTATGCCATGGATAGACATGTCATTGCTTACATGTATCTATTTGATACCAAAAATATCTATTTTCTCTTAAGAAAGCACTGCTTGCAACTCATGCAGCGTCCTTCACAGACTCCTTGCATTGTGGACGTAGCAGAACAAGCCACATTCGATAGCAAACCTGTCTGTTTCACCACTGTGTTCTTCATCTCCCTTTAGCATCTGTGTACTGTCAAGGCACCTTCTACTGTTACCCCTTCCATCATTCTATCAGAGTTTAAAGGTATGATTATTGAAGTGAACATGTTCAACTCAGCAATAAACTTAACGTTACGTTATGGTATAAGATGAACCCAACTCTTGCAAAGGCCATCCTGTCTATCACATCTTTCCTATTAAACTACCAGTGCTAGGCCATTCTCCACTCCCGCTGTATTCCTCTTCTACCCTGCCACTTCATACAATTATACTCCAAATTCATGTCCTTGCTCGGTGTGATGATTGCTGGAGAAAGTAGCATTCCATAGAATGCTCATTGTAAATACCTCCCCTGATATCAGTCATCCATTTCCATGGTCCTCCTTGCTGCTTCCTCAGCTGTGTCCTGTGACCAGATACAGGATTATTGCATTCATCACAGCATGACTCCAGCCCTCTCCATTGGTAAATATAGTGACCACTTCCTCCCTTGTTTTAATAACAGTAATAACAAAGTAAATAATAATAATAACACCCATGTGTTAACCAGATAAGCCCACTGAATGTGCAATCCATTTTCTGGAGGTGACCAATGAGCAATGTTTAGTTATGTGACTTGATAATGGTCACACAGGAGGCACACGAGGATGAGGGGAACAAATACTGTACCACAACCACTACAGCTCAGAGTCTTAACCATCTCTCTGCCAACGGCCAAACTAAAATGACCATGGACAATTTTGAATTAAAGCCATTCTCTCCCTTCTCACCTGTTTAGACTCCAGGACTACCAGCAATACTTCACAGAAGGATTTTCATGCCTAAGTGCAGCACTTTGCTTTTGTATTCATTTAACCTCCGCTGCTAGTTTTGTCCACAATAGTTCAGCTTTGGCAGACCATTCATTATTCTACCTATATTGGAGTCATACACAATTAGGATGAACCTGTTATATATCCTGTTATATATTTTCTAAGACGTCTGAAGTTTACAAAATAATGTTTATTAGTCCTAGGATATATCACTTTAAAACTCTAATCATTGCACTGCAGTTCCTGACATAATCATTTTTGACACAAGCCTCTGTATCTTAGCATTCTAACAGTGTTTGCCCCTATGGCTAATCCCTCAAGTTTTCCTGTCAGCTTCCTGTGCTGGACAACGTCAAAGGTGCTACTGAAATCCAGGTGAGCTAGGAGTACTTGTACTCCAGTGTCAGTTTCACCTGCAAAACATCCATTCAATGGGAACATGCTCATTTTATTCATAAATCTATGCTGGTTGCAGTCCTAAGAATTGTGCTCAAGGAATTAAAATACCCCTCAAATCAATTTCATAGGTTCAAATGTATATGCATGACTTTCTTTGACATTGTTCTTAGAGTACTTTAGGTTAACATATCTTTTGTTCCTTATACAGTTTCAGCTTCCCATCTTGTACACAGGTACCACTAATACCTTTACATTCTGAGGTACTTATGCATTAGGAAGTGATTTATTACAGATTTATGAGAGAGGTCTACAAACACACTGATCAGATTGCAGGGGGTAATATGGCCATCATGCTGTATCCTCTGTAAAAGCAGTCATTTCCATTTGATCATATAATTCTCTATCTTACTGTCTATGTGCAGTTGTCCCCATTGTGTAATACCTCCCTATTGGCATGGCTCCTTCCCTTTACTTTCTTTATGAAGACTATTGAAATATATTCATTCAATAAATCTGATTTTTCTGTCACTTGTGATCTGTTTCTCCTCCTTACTCAACATTTTCAGTTCTGTCAGTTCTTCTTCCTGCTGTCTACAATGAAGGACTCAGTTCCTTTCTTAAGTCATTCCTGTTAATCCCTTTGTACATAATCTGTTGCTGTCTTTATCATCCGTTTTTCAGTTTTGGTAACCACATTGTACTGTGTCTCTTCTCCCTCCATATACTCTCTTACCAATGTCATATAAGGCATTTTTTGTGATTTTGGTTGATTGTAAATCTTAGATTTTAATATACTTGCATTGGTCTTGTTCATTATTTGCCTTTTACCTGTTACTACTACCCTTATAACAAAATGCAGTATTGATTCAAAATTTGATATGTGCTTGAAAAACATCAAATTTCTGCAACCTATACTCTTATGTGTCTGTTTTAAGTAATGCACAGTCTGTCTATATTTTCTCCATACTGTGTTTATGTGTACATTCCTTTTAAACTCCCCCTTTTGTATTATACACCCTGTCCATGCTGTATTTTGCTGTTGTCTATTTGATTCAAACCCTAACCTTTTAATCTGTATCATCTATGTTTCTACCCAATGTTCATCTTCCTAACAAATGAAAATGGAAGCTTATCAGCCTAGAGATGTTTCTATTGCCATGTCATACTTTGTTGGCACTTCTAAATTTTATTCTGTATTTATGTATGAATGCTGGTAATGTGCAATTGCTGCCACATTATTCAAATACATATTTTTTTCTTCAAGCAGATTCAGGAATATTGCACCAATTTACACAGTACACATTCCTTTTTAATTTATACACAATATATTTGACTGCACTGGTGTGTGTGTGTGTGTGTGTGTGTGTGTGTGTGTGTGTGTGTGTGTGTGTGTGTGTGTGTGTGCCTCCAAGTAAAGAGAAACAGGAGGATCAGGAGTCATCAGAAGAAGAAATATGACCATGGGAAAGAAAAAGAGATTTAATATGGTGCAACATTTATGCAAAGGAGAATGCAAAGCTAATCAATAAAAAAAAAAGAGTAGCACCAAAGATATTTGAAGAGAAATACAGGCAAAGGCATCTGGATATGGAAAATCCTACAATACAAAAAGTAAGAAAACAAAGAGGAAAAGTAGAAAAAAGGATTAGTAATGGAGAAGTTAAAGAAATAGAAACTGATGTTATGGATTACCTGCAAAGAGAATGATTTAGTGTAGAAATTTTAACTCTGATAATATCACAGCAGGATATAGCAATGGATCTCCAAATTAAGGAGAAACGAGTGGAGCAGAAATCGTCTTTTCAGTTGCCATATGAAGATACTTTGGTGTCTTCAGTAGTAAACCAGTATAAAAGTTCAGCTGGAGTTACACTGCAAGGGAAGGAACAGGATACTCCAGCAACTCTGATGCAGTCAATGTTGTGGAGTGATAGGCCAGTGAGTTCACATATGAAAGATCAAAAGATGACACAGGATGAAGCTGAATAGAATGTGGCATAGGAAGATGCTCTGGAACTTTAAGTATCTGTGCTTTTTTTTCACTTGGAATAGCTTCTGTAGCTTACTCTGAACTAGCTTGAACTGTTTTTTAACTGTTTGCTGCATTATTTTAAAATCTGCAGTTACATTTTAGTCGAATTTGATCGAAAGTCTGTTTGTTTGTTTGTTTAATTTAACTGTGGAGGCTGCCCACTAAAGTGTGCTAGCCTGTGTAACTGATTTATCACTGTTTCTGCATTTTATGTGTGTTTCTATCAAAAAAACAAAAAAACAAAAAAAAATCCTTGTTTTCCCGCCTTCCTCGACTAGTTTAGACCAGTTTACAGGCATTGCTGTATTCTGGGCTGTGGTATAGTTCCTGTGTTGTCCATTACCTTACTTGGATAGAAGGAAGCTTCTTTACTCACCAGTGGGAGTGGGAAGCCTTGAGCAGCCTACCTGTCCCTGTAGGAAGTGACCTCAGCACAAGAAGCTGTAGTAATTGGTTGTTTTGGACCATTTCTAGCTCTTTTGTAGTTCACTGTTTAAAATCCATGTTTGCATCCTTTGCTGCGGGTTGTCGCATAAGGCGCCAGTTAAACAAGGTTAAACTTCTTCTGGATTCGCCAGGTCTGCTCTTCAAATTTTCCCTTAAGGAAGCTCTACTCTTAGTATAATCAGACTACTCACTATATTATAAGCCTAGCACTTGTTCTCAATACTTGTCTACTAAGTAAGCACTCTAGTACTAAGTAAAGCACTACATCTACTTACCACCCCTGTGAATATCCACTTCCCTTAAAGGTACAGCACTCACTTATACTGTTCTAGCATGTCGAGTGATAGATTACTGGCGTCCTCTCCAGTTCAGCTGGTCAATCTGGGTATCTTGAGACAATGCTACAATTGTCTCATGTACACAGACAACCCTCTCCTCCTCCCAACAAACACAAATACATGTGAGAGATGCAACTATATAGCCAAACTGGAGGCTGAACTCTCTCAACTCAGGGCTGGCATGACCAGACAGGAGGAGATGGTAACCACACACACAACAATCCCAGTCCCACATAGACCTACCACAACTGCAAACCAAACACATAAAAACACAAAGACATACTCGGAGGCTCTAATAAAAAACTTACCAAAACAACAGAGGCTCCCAAAGCAGACATCCAAAAATCCACCACCTCAAAACAAAACACATGCAACACATACTTCAATAAATCAGTGTGTCAACCAATCACAGCCCTTAAGGCCAAACACCATGCCTGATACACTAGTAATAGGTGACTCTATAGTCAGACACACTGATGTCCCGCTGACCAGGCTGAACAAGGAGAGGGTGACTGTGAGCTGCCTATCGGGAGCTAGGATCCGCCACATAACACATGCACTCAAATCACTCCAAAGCAAGTACAAATATGACTCCGTCATTGTCCATGCTGGTGTGAATGACCTGAGATGTACCTCCCTGGAATACATGAAAAGAGACATAGAGGAGCTCTCCGATTATGTAGCCCAGGCTGGTATGACCCTGACCCTGAGCAGCATCTTGCCCTCACCAAGAATGATACCACAATACAAAGACAAGATGATCAGCTTTAATAATTGGCTCAAGTACTGGTGTCATTCGGATCCAATATCTGTCTGCCTGGGATGACATGTTGGACAAGCCATGCTGCTTCAAGGGATAGCTTACACCTGTCACCACTGGGCTTCCGGATATTGGCTAAGGCTCTTGCCACCCCATAGTGCCTTTTAGGCAAGGCTGAAAAGACAAACCCACAAAATGGAAAAAACTAAGGGTAATGCTGCACAATGCCAGAAGTCTAAATCTCAAGATGCAGGCACTTGATGCACTCCTCAGCATGGAGAACATTGACGTCTGTGCAGTAACTGAAACCTGGTTCAAGGCTCCTGAGAGCACCGCAGCACTACCAGGCTATACCTGTGTCCATATTCATCAAGGACACCCACACCTCCAGGTTAGTAGCAACACATGAAGCATCAGAGACCATACAGGTGCAACTAACCATAGGCAAAACTGCTATACAACCCAGACCACCTTCCCAATCTCAGGAACCCCACTCAGCCTTCCTGAAGACATTGGAGGATATGAATGTATCACAAAATACCATCATACTGGGAGACTTCAACTACCCCAAACATAGATTGGGTACATTATTCTAGCCCTAATACCCTGGCCCAAATGTTCCTGGAGTTCATAAACTCAAATGCACTGGAACAACTAGTCACCTCTCCCACTAGGGGAGATAATATACTAGACCTGATCATCACAAACATGGGGACAAAATGCTCCACACCAGAAGTATACCCCTCCATAGTGAGATCTGACCACAAACTAATCACCCTGGATATACATATCCCACCTCCACCTCCAGCACAAAAGACCACAGTGAAAAACTTCTCAAAAGCAGACTTCACTCTTCTTAAGACTGAGATGGTATCCTTTAAGCCCACTGTGCCAGTGGATACCACATCCCACAATGCCGAATCCTTCACAAATGCTTTCTATGGACATTTCCAAGAATGCATGGATCATGCAATCCTAAATAAATCCAAGTCCCTCTCCACCAAAGGCAAGCATCCTGTCTGGTGGACCTCAGCCATTAACAAATTGTATAACAAAAGAAGGAAGCTACTGCACGTCAGAGCAAAATCCCATGAAAGGAAGACATCTCTGATCAACATTAGCAGAAAACTACGTTCTCTCATAAAAACATCCAAGGCCAACTTTGAGAGAAAAATCGCTAAGGACACTAAACATAACCACAAAGCCTTATTCAGCTATGTTAGAAACCTGGGCGGAAACCCTCAGATATGCTCAGAGTTGGTTCACAACAACAAAAAATACACTGAACCCACAGATATTGCCAACATTCTGGCTGACAGGTTCAGTGCAAATTTCTCCCCTCCCTCACCCCCAAAAGAAGAAATACTTATCCCAGCTGAATGTAATCTCCCCGTAATCTCAGATGTCCAAGTGTGAGCCACCCTAAACAAAGCTAAAAACACAGCATCAATGGGACCTGACGGTATCCCAGGTTGTGTGTTACGTGAACCCCAAGAGGAGCTAAACCCACACATAAAAATGCTATTTAACCTTAGCCTTACTTTGAGATATGTACCTGAACACTGGCGTACAGCAACAGTGGTCCCACTCCGTGCCTCTACAGACCCTGGTTTGAAACTACACGCCCCACAACCAGCCTAGTCTGCAAAGCTATGGAAAGAATCATTATGGAGCTCATAAACAGAGACATAGGGGACCTACAGACACTTGACCCCACCCAGTTCGGCTTTGTAAAGGGAAGATCCTGCCTCTTGAACCTGGTTGACTTTTTCGAAACAGTCACTAGAGCCATTGATGAGGGCAAAGCAGTCCATACAGCCTACCTGGACTTGGCTAAGGCCTTCGACACAATACCCCACTCAGGCATCATAGATAAGCTCAACAGTAAACGTAAACCCTTATGTCACTAGATGGGTTGCAAACTGGCTAAAAGACAGAACCCATAAAGTTAAAATCACTGGAGCAATGTCAGACTCAAAGCCGGTCACAAGTGGTGTCCCACAAGGATCTGTCCTGAGACCCCTCTTGTTCGGCATTTATTTCTCAGATATTAAAGAAAACATGGGAGGGCTGTGGCTGACAAAGTTCGCAGATGACTGCAAACTAGACACATACATCCTACAAAAGGCCTCACAGAAATGGACAACTGGTGTAAACTAAATGCCAAAAATGTATAGTCATCCCCTTTGGGAAAAACAAAGTACCCACAAATTATCTCATAGACAGCAACCCACTGAGTACAGAAAAAGTAATCAGACACCTAGGGACCCAAGTCGACAACGACCTCTCATTTGACACTTGCCAAAGTGGTTAGAAAAACATTCTACCTTGCACACCTCATCATGAAGGGATTCACATCCAGATCCAAGGATGTCATTGTACCCCTATACTCCTCCCTCATCAGACCCATGATTGAGTACAATGTGCCAGACTAAAGAAACTTCAGCTCTATTCAGTAGCATACCGCCTGCTCAGAGGTGATCTCTGCCTGGCGATACAAGGCCATGTCCAATCAGGATCTGATGGACATGCTCCACCTCAAAAATCCAAATCCATCAGGACCACGAGAGCTAGACTTAAACCTCGGCACAAGTATGAATAAGACATGCTGGAGGATAGATTCATCCATGCTTTGGAACAAGATCCCAGTTCGTATTAGGCAGAGCCCTCACTGACTCTCTTCAAGAGAAATCTTGATGAGTGGATGGGAGATAAATAAATTTACCCCAGGGGTCACATCTGTGTCACTGCTAGACAGGGGCACAGTAAAGTCTATTATATAAGGGGACCTTCATTGTGTCACTACTAGACAGAGGCACAGTATTCTAAATTTATTCTGTACATTTTTTGTACCATTTCATGGGGTGGCAAAGCCACATCACTATCTATACAAATGCCCGCAGGAAATGGTGAACAAAGAATGTGCCCTCAATTTAGAAGAAAATTATGTACAGAAGAGTTGCTTGATTTAATAGTGATGGACAGACGTATTAAGGTCAAGCACACTCCCTTCTGTAGCTCTGGATGTACTGCTACTACTGGTGTGTGATTGTGCATGGACACGTGGACTCTCAGCAGATGGGATTGCTGCCCTATGTCTATGAGGCTGATGCTCAACTGTAATGACATGCTCCAGCAGTGACACTGTGCATTCCAAGACAGACACTGTCTCAGCTCACCTTCTTTCCACTGCATCAGTGAACCGAGCCAGGGTGTCACCAATGTGGTGGAGTAGTCATGGATATCTGTGCTGCATCCATAACCCTGAGCATACATCTGGGCTTCCTTTCAGAATGTGCCTGTGCTTCCATGATAGCCCAAAACATATGCTGAGTGAACTGTGATGTGACATCTGCAACAGGTGGTGAAAAGACAGCAAGCCTCCTAACAGCACCCCTGTCAATCCACCTGTGTGGAACCTTGCCAGCTCTCTAGCTATGACCAGTGCTTACACTCACTGGAGCCATAGTTGCCACACTTTTCTGTTTAATATACCCACCCTCTGACTGTCCGATATCTGTGGCCTCTGGGGACTTAGGTATGTGAAGGCATACAGACTGTGAGCAGTGCTAATAAGGGCATAGGAATGCTGTCAACTTCTGGGACAAATTCAGACCCCAAAACCCCCAGCAGTTCCTCTCAGTGGCCACCATCATCATCAGAGTCTGAAGAGACACTGACAGAAGGTTGTGTAGGGGACACAGACCAACCCCCCCCTTCACCTGTGATAAGAAGAGAAAAAGCAGTGCGTTAATACTTCCACTATTATGCTCTGTAGTACTATGTTGCAATATATGTACAGCTCTATACACTGTTGGCACTATTACAGACCTGCTGAAACTTCAACCTCATATAGTAGGACAAGAGGACATTACTTTTCCCACAAACAGCTGTAGTTACTTGTAAATAAAGGCTGTTACACAGCAAATCTCATGAACAACAATGAGGTACACTGTGGACATTTGTGAAGACTCTGCACAGTTGATACATACAACAATCTTCAATGTCCTGACAATATTGTCATATCTATCAATGAGGTCATACCTTCAAGGCATATGTATGACTCCAAAATGTGTACAGTCAGAAAATATCTGTGCAGATGCCAATCATGCCGACAGTACACCAATCTAGGCAGCTGGCCTGGTATGACACTTTAGGAATTACATTGCTGTAAACCTACATCTATAACAAAACAGTGTTATGCTTATCAGGAGCAGGAACATGGCCTTGTCTGAAACCTGATGAACCTGTGAAATGTTGAGGACAGGTAATGTCAGTACCACCCCATGCTGCATCACAACAAGGTAATACATCCATATATCTCACACTTACATTAGCTACTGTGTTAATTGTTATATCAATCAACATCTGAGCATGGGAGTTAAACTGCAGTTACCCCCCCCCCCATGAACACAGGCCCGACGCCCACATAAGAGTATGTACACCCGGATACACTGAATGCTACAGTATTGCAATAGTGATCAAACTAAGCTTAACTGCATGCTGCTCTGCCATGGAAACTGTGGCACCCAAATCCATGATGTACTGTGTGATGGATACCTGGGATCTGTCTTGTTTGCCTAGGTTTGCCAGGAATTCTTTAGTGGCTGAGAGTGGTTGCTCCATGCAGGCCCTTACACCAGTGATGCCACAATCCCTGGCTACATCTGCTGCTATTCTATGTGCAGCATTTATCATGTCCATTGCACGGTGTAAAACCTGCGCATATGTCCTGCTCTGATGACCTGTAGCATTCACGTCACAGATAAGGTCAGCCCACAATGCTGCTCACTGTTCCCTGTTTGGCCTCCCCCTAGAGAGTAGGAGTTCATGGTGTTGCTGGAGGCCTTCATATATAATATCATTCTCTGCATCAGTGAAAGGTGCATGGCATCTTGGGTACATGTTTCCTGAAAGACAACAGAATGGGAACACATGTCAGAATCACAGGTTCACATACATTGAAGTACACTATGTAGATCTACAGCAAAAACAGAATGGCTGTCAGTATGCAAAGCTTGATCACATATGTCATATTCCACAGTGTGCAAACATGTCAAGTGTGTAGTACAACTAAGATACTAGTGACAGTCAGCTATTCTCGTGTATGCCATGACAGACACTGCTGTATGATTATGCACCCAACACTTGAGTCTATTGTAGTCTGTCCCTAAGGCCAACCCCCCTGATAATATGTCAAAACAGCAGTACCAAACAAATAGCAGTGTGCTACTACAACCACTATAAAGGGACAGTCCCATGAGACCAGTGTGCCACATTGACAAAAAACATTCTGCCTTAATGTATTGTACATCCTCTGTTGGTGCAACAAATCTGGAGATCAATGACATGTCATTATCACAATTCTAAGAAAGGCTTCATGCTGTAAACCCTATTCCCTGTAAGCATATCCACACATCTGCACCCTGTTGTAAACAAAAAAGTTACATACCTGCTAGAGTGCAAAACTCCTCTGTTGATATGTGGTGATAGTTACGTTTTTGCAAACATGTGTTCTGTGTGCAGAAAGTCTCATAAAGAATGGTCCCCATAGCCAGCAAGTTTGCCTTTTAACATACTTCTCATTAGCAAGTGATTGCCACTTAACCAATCTGTGGGTCTGAAATGCTAATTGCAGCCAAAGAAGCTGATAAACACTATCATCAGCCAGTGAGATGCAACTACTGTACAAGATATAAGGCCTCCATGTAGATTAGAAGCCCTTTCTGATATGTTGTGCTGGGCATTACTCGAGTGAGGAGACTAAGTCATCACTGAGGGTAGGTCTGTAGCAGCTACTTTTACATAGAGATGTGTGTGCTACAGGGTGCAGCTGCTGCTGCAGGCAATAGGCCTAGACAGAGAGTGTGAACACTTTGGAGGTCAACAAGCTGTAGCAGTAACTGTGGGAGCTGTGTCAGACTTGTTGTAGAGGCAGAGCCAGTGTGAGGGGGTACCTATTCCACTCCAATTGTGGCATGTGTTTAAGGTAAGTATATTAGGCAACGGTATCATTAATAGAGTACTAGGCAACGTGCTTGTTGTGTCCTTGAGAAAAATAGGGGATAAATATCACATTATGTCCACCATTTGGGAAACTGTCAAGCCACGTGTTACAGTCTGGTACTCATTTGGAATGTGTATGCTGGCAGTCCTTGTTGTAAGCATGGGCTTCATATGTGTATGTTAGTTGTGCATCTGTGCTAATCTGCACTTTGAGTTTGAAAGTATTGTGTACTGCACTCTGATATTAGTGGGCCTCATTTCCATTACCTGAGTTAAAATGCATGACATGGCACTTTATTCACTTATAGTTTTGCTATAGGGATATGTGAAGTGTGTGCCTATCTGTAGGACTGTGACTTCCACCAGTGAAAATGCATTTCATTTGAAATGCATTGTGTGGCTAAAGAATGCATGACTTGGTCATTAATTGCTGACTTCACAATAATGTAATTAAAATGCTACACACCACTGGATTTGAACCCAGGACTGTGTACAGCAAAAGGTATTATTTGTAATGCTTCTAACAGACTGAACTACTGAGTCACTGTTGTAGCAGGTCTTTTTGAAAGATATAAGTACACACATATTGACTGTGACATACTTTTTTACAGCTAGCTTTATATGGATGCATATCTGTATCAGGGTCCCAGATGAACATGTATTTTCCAGGAATGCCTTAGCAGGTGTATTTCTAAATGTTGTTGATAAAAGGGGAAATTTATCTGCTATTAGAGACATCACTTGTATCCATTAATCTGTGTTTGGCTTTCTAGTGATGTACTCTTGGACAAGACTCCAAGGTGCACTCCCAATTTTTCCATTACTCTGTAAACAAGTTTGTGTAAAGAGGTGCAATGCTCAGCTGTGCTTAAACACGCTTGAGTGTAACTTACAATTACTACATTTTGCTTAAACTAGCTGTTTTAATTAGCAGCTGTGTGGCATGAGAGGTTAATGCATTGATCTACAGGTAAGATGGTTTTGGGTTCAAAACAGGGGACGTGTATTTTTCTGGACATGTTTATTATAATTTAAAACACATGTATCAATATAGCTCCATTTAGCTAAGCTCAGTGAAGCTACATGATGCACTGCATCTTGCAGTGTTACACTAAAAATATGTAAAGAAAAAAAATGGGGAGATAGGGAAGTGGTGAAATGGGGTGCCAGCAGGGGGAAAAACATAGTGAAAGGCAGGAAGAGTGTAGGAAAGAACCATAGGTATCCATTTCTTGTACAGCAACAACTGTGCACTTTGACAGAATCTGTAGATGACTTTGGACTCTCACCCCCAATGACAGGGGTGAGGACAACATAATTGAATTGTTAAGCCAATTAGACCAAATTATGTATGTCAGTGGACACGTACGAAATGGAAAGCTATGTATGGGATGATATATATATATATATATATATATATATATATATATTTTTTTTTTTTTTTGGGGACAGGTGCCATTTTTTTAAGTTGAGAGTGGAATGTTGGGAAAGGGACATAGGTACATGTGGGGGAGGTAAGTTGGGTAAGTGAGGAAGCTTTTGCAGACTGGCAAGACAGACAATACAGCAGACAGGGGTGATGTGTGACACAAGAGGGGGGTGAACACCTTGGAAGAGGAGGGTGTTGTGGAATCCCACTCCAATCTGCTTCCACAAAGTAGCAGCATGACTTACATCCCCACCCATGGGACCCATGCTCTGTTACTGCCCTGATGGTGGCAGTGGTGGAAGCTGGGCTATGGGTTGAGTCTGCCCCACAAGGGTGACCAGCATGCTTTCCATCTGATGCAGGTGTTGTCAAAAACCACAGTGAATGATCCTATGCACCAAAAATGGCAGTTCATCATGGGTGACAACTCCCCCTCCACCACTGCTCCCGAAGGGGGGCCCATTCCTATCATTTGGAGTGGTACTAGCTGACGCTGTACATAGTGCAGGGGCAGCAGAAAGGGCACCATCAGGCTGGGTTGCAGATGTGCTGGGACCCAGTGCCACATCTCGAGGAGGCAAGGTAGGCAGATCACGAGTAACCGGCTGACCTTGATGCACTGTAGTAAAGTGGTTATAACGATAAGTTAAGGTTAGTAATAACCAAACCAATGTTAGTATTAACAGAATGGAACATAATATTTATTAATCCAAATACATATTAAGGTATATTTTGTGTAACACAACAGTAAGTAATATAACAGCAAGTATGTTAACAGCAAACCATTATAAATTAACCCATATGGCCAACAAAACACTTAGTTTAGCAAAACATGTTAATATTAAATCATAATAATAAATAGCAATAATAAATTAAATAATATAAGGAGTGGGGAGAGATAGAAAAACATATCATTAGTTACTGCCCAAATAATATTCCTACACAGGGTACTACTACATACTTCTACAGGTGTGCAGTGTCAGTTGTGAGTACAGTGACTACAAATCTTCTGTAGCTGATGTAGCATGAACAAACCTCTTAAACCTTTAACATGGGACAGTATGGGCCAAACACTAACAAATGCAGGTACACAACTACACAGAACAGTTTCACATAATGTGGACTTACATAACTACCACAGTGTTCTGTAAATGGATATGAAAATATATTGCATTCCAGGTAATCATTTATCTGGTAATCGTGGAACAGACAGATGTGGCAGTTGTAGTTACATTATGAAAAATTGTGAGAGCTGAGAGGTATGTTTTTGTACATTAAGTAAACTAGACAGAAATCATGCGTTAGTTGGCAGGCATGGGAGTAGAACCCAAAAGCTGCAACTGCAGGGGACATCTGCAAGTAATGTAACAATAGACTCCACAACTTAGAACAGACATGCAATGAATACAGCCCTAATGCAAATATTCAGACAGATTTATTTAGGAAACACAATGCTGCATAACACTTTAGTGATACTGGTATTAATTATCTCTGAGGTCTGCACACAATATTTGACCATAAAGTGGGCTACTTCATCCATATACCTTTTGGTGCTGGAGTGAGAGGAAAAGAGAGCATTTTGTGACTGACATTGGCCTGGAGACAGCCTTGAACCACAGTATGACTTGAGCAATACATTAGTCAGGCCATTACGTTTGCATTCTACAGTTATTACAGTTTTACACTTAACTGCAGCAACCTTACCATACACATACCATGCATAGAGCTCTAGTGCAATTATGTTATGACACCACAATCCTGCTGTACACCTTTTTGCTTACTGTCATTGGTATTGTTTAGTGTTTATTGTAATACAGTTATTGTTCATTTATTGCACCACATGTCTAACTGCCCATTTATTGCACTACAGTTTGTATTGTTTATTCTTTATGCAGTACAGTTTTTTATTCTTAATTGGTTATTGCATTACAGTTATCATAATATATCCAAACATACCATACTCACAGCACTGCCTGGGATAGGACTGGACATTGCGAGTGCTCTGTTGGGAGATAAGCACACCATTATGCATACCAGTTTTGCACAGATTCAGCATGCATTTTAGTAAAATACTAGAAGAAATGCTTACATTTGTCTGAGGTATGCCCAGCCCTCATCTCTTGTACCCAAGTGTCCAAAGTTCCCTTCTTTCTATGCTTCAGGTCATCATAGTGGTGACAACACTTCTCACTAGTGCAGGGGATGCCAGTAGCATTGGTAAGGTCCCTGGCCAACTGATCCCAGGCTTCAGCCTTACATTCTGAGCCTTGGTTATTGCCCTGCAGTAGCCTAGGTTCATAACTGTGTATAAGGAGCACAGCAAAAACCCTGGACTCCTGCACACCCCATCTCTGTGCCCAAAAGTGAGCACCCTCTCCAACACCACCTGACATACTGTCAGTTAGATTGACTCCAACAGATGCTGCAGACTTCCTGCCTATTGCCCTTACTATAGGTTGTTTTCCCACCCTTACATGTCATTCAGCACATTCAAAAAAGCACCACAGCACTTAGCATCACAAAAAGCATGGAAACAGAGCTGAGCATCATGAAAACTCGCATGACAGAGGTTTTAGTGAAGCTTAGCAACACATAAACAGTAGTAGCCTTTAATCACATTTAAGCAGTGCTTAGCACTGCACAGCTCTTCCAAATGTAAAAGTTATATTTTTTAATTAAACAAACATTTAGATTACATTAAATAAATGGCATGTCTGTGAGGGGATTGAACCCAGGATCTTTGAAGTTTTAGGCCATCCCTCTACTTACTTAGTTACTTAGATAGTATAAAAACATATGCTAGTAAGCTACCCACTGTGTGCTGCACAACCAGACTTAAACAGGCTTAAACAAAAGCAGAGATAAAAAATTAATTACATCCGATTTCTATTTTTAGATGTCTGGCAGTTATCTGCTGTCTATCTGTAAGTGGGCTTGTCATTGCTGAGCTCCGCACCGTGCTTTGCACAAACAGACATTAAAAAGAAACTAAAAAAAAAAAAAAAATCAAAAACATAAAAAACAAAAGAGATATCATAATTAATTACATCTGGTTTCTATTTTTAGATGTCTGGCAGGTGTCAGCTGTCTATTTGTAAGCGCAGCTTGTCATTGCTGTGCTCTGTGCCATGCCACACAAATGGATATTAAATAAAAAAAAATCAACAAAATTAGACATTTAAAACACAAATCATTAATTTACAGCACATTTCAACAGCAGCAGGGAACATTACAGGGAGCTTCACCATGTACATAAATCTGACCAGCCTCAGCACTTCTGCCTACACAAATTCAATATCACTATTATTATGCTGTCTCTCGTCAGCCCACCATGATTGATATGCATGGTGTGCTACCCAGGGGGACCCGTGGCTGTGTACGTGGGTACACTCCATGTAGGCTCTACATGGAGGCTACACAGATTTTACTGAATCCTGGGGTCAGTCTTTAATGTTAGCCGAAAGTGCTCTTCACAGCACCTGCAATGTCCCAGGAGCTGACCCCTTCTGTAGTTCATATGGAGTTACATGTATCTGTGGCATAACTAAATATGACGGTACATTCTTTTTTTAGGAGACCTATTGCTCCTGCTACTATTGGAACTGTCTGGATATCCTTCCACACTGCCCTCATTTCTGCCTGCAGACCCTGGTGTTTTATGATTTTGTGTCTTTCTGTATGGAAGACACTGTAAACACTGGGTATAACAATTTCAATGATCAATGCTACTTTTGTCTTCTTTTTATGGACTTCTATACATGGTATTCTTTCATCTATTTTTTGAACTGTTGATAATGGGTGATCCTATGTGAAGCTTCATCATTCATGCTTTGGTGCTCATGTTTCCAATGCCCCTCAGCTACTTCAGTATTGTAATGTTTGCACAATCCCCAATGCAACAGTATTGCCACATTATTATGCCTTTCAGCATACAGGCCTTCTGCCATTAGTGTATCACACCCTGGAACAAGATGTGCGACTGTTTCCAATTTTGTTTTTATCAGAACCTGCACTTGTCTGTTTGTCTGACATGTTCAATGGACTTTGCAAACCATTGTCTACATAGCTCACTATCCTGGGCTGCTAATATTAACTTTTCATCTTTTAGTTTATATTCATCTGCCCTTAACAATTCCTACATCAGATCCTGGTCAACATGATGTTGTTTGAGGAGTTTTCTATACTTACAACTATGTTTATGCCATTTCCACATTTCTTGTCTTCTCATCTGATCTTTTACTTTATATCCTTTATTTTATTTTTCGGCACATTTAGATGCCACCTAATTTTTGTCTACTTTTGTTTTGATTTCCATTCCTGCTTGACACCAATATGCTTTTGCTAAAGTAAGCAGGAGACGCATCTTAGATTTTTATTTTCATGTTTCAAAATATTCACTGAGTTTGGATCTGACGAGGTCAGCAGATATGTGTCCAGTCCTACAATTGCAGAAGCATACATGTAATTAATTTTGAGGAGGTCCATACCTCATTCAGAACAAGGAATATATCATCTTAGTATACACTGATTGTTATGGATCATTTTATAAGCATGAAGCATTTTTTTTGTTTTCCTGTCCAACTCATCCAGTACCTTTTGGTGCTAGTCAATCACACCAAAACTGTAAGTTAGAAATGGATGAGCAAAACTGGTTTATAGAATGGACTTTATTCCTAGATGTCATGGTTGCTTTCACTATTAGTTTTAGTCTTCTAAAATATTCTTTCTGAGTTTTGCTTGGACTTGTTCATGTTTTATTTTTGGTCCTTCACCAGTTCACAAATAATGGTATACTCCCTCCTGTTTAGATTCCATTATATCACATTATTGTCCCATAAATTTCCATAGATATAATCTGCACAATAATTCCTTTAAAAATATGACTCAGCACATACAGTAATTAGTTGTGCATGACCTTATGTCATGTAAAGTATGTATGGCACCTACCCCAACACATTTTGCTCAGGGCATGCAGCTCAGTGCATATTAAATTGGTTTACAGACATAATTATAGACTTTTACATATAACTTCAGAAACATAACAAGTGAAACACACAAACAGAGACACATCTTAATTAGATCTCCACTCAATTGAAATTGTTACAAATCAACTTACAAGTTCAAAATGTTAACGCTTCTAATAGCATTTACCATTAATAAACACCAGTTAATATTTTATCCTTCTTTTTAGTCAAAGATTCAGTACCCAGGTGATACGACTCACTGTTTGTATTTTGTATGTCCCAAAAACCCATTATGTCCCAGTTCCTATCATTTTACCTCTTACCAACACTGATTATCATCAGCATCTCTGAGCTGATGTCACGCCATATGTCTGTGTCAAAAGACTGTATGAATGATTTATATCCATCATTGCAAAGAGCTTGTAGAGAGGTGACAATATTTCCTTTGAAATGCGATTCCTTTGTCATCATCCAAAAACATTTGAAGATTTCACAGTGAATTACACATGGCCAAGTCTCACTATCAGATTTCTCACCTCTAGCGTATTTTGAAGGAATTATACCCAATTCATCTAACAGAACATTTGTGTACTTTCTATTTTGCAAATGCAGATTGCAAGGATGTCCATTGTTGCACACAGGTTAATACACATGAGATCTGAATTGGACGCAGATTCACTGTCACACTTCTATGTGTCTTTCAGAAGGCATGGCATGCAAAGGTGAGGGTGTTGCTGCATTTGGAGTCTAAAGGTGGTGTGAAGAGGAGTCAATGATCATTGTGGCCCTCGTCATCAAGCACTATAGTCATAGGATGCTGCAAGGGAACTATGCCAGGCCTCAGTACAAGGTTGTGGCTTGGAATGGCTTGGCCAAGGCTGTCGCCAGTGTAACTGGCATTCCACACAATGGTGAACAATGTCGTCACAACTATAGTGACATGAAGATGCACAAGCAGGACCTCCTAAGCCAATGGGAGGCAGAATTTAAAACTATGAACATCTCTGATTTGTGTAAGTATATTGGCTCATCACAAGCCAGTACAATACTATGGATTTGTCAGGCAATTCACTTAATTCATTATGCTTCTTATTCTTGTTTTGTGTACTGTGTAGCTGCTGCAGATATTGCTAGAAACAAACATGGGAATCAGGAATAACTGACACACCTCAGCGAGGCAATTATAGTTCAAGTATGAATGCAAGCAAGATCAACATACATTTCAGGATATCAGTCCATATGAGCTTGCGACACATACCTAACCTATAATCCAAGCATACATGTCTGCTCTAATAGCTCTTGATCATTGCATTAGGTAATATGTAAATCATCTTAGCTGTGTGTGGGTTCAATTCTCACCAGCAGCAGTTAGCTTTTCTTTTATTATAAGATATTATCTAGAAAATGATTTACTACAATTTTAAAAAAACAGTTAACATTCCATTTTTGCAACTGGATGCATTTGCTTTCTATATTATTTATAAAACCAGTGGGACTGATGTATTTTATGATACAGTAATGCATCCACATGATGTCTGGATGTTGCAAAGGTTAACATTGTCAGGTGTTATATTTGCTTCTATTTTGAAACAAATTAATCTCATAAAGCATTGATATTATTATATATGTTCTCTACACTAATCCTATATCCCTCATTTTTACTTATTTTATTTTTTCTCTGTGTGTAAACATTGGTTTTGCATCACAATGACTATAAGCACAGGGAGCTAGACTAACCAATGGGAAATGGTCCACCATACATCCACATGTGGCTACAGTATGATAGTATTATGATTAAGAATGCTGATAAAGGTGGAGTTATTGTTGTACTAGATAAATGTTCTTATATTAGAAACATGGAAGATATGTTGAATAGTCAAGATTACATGTGTATCACAAGATATGACTATGGTACCTTAGTACATAACTTTTTAGAGGTACTGCACCTACTGCTTAACCAGGGCAAGATAACATTCAGATGTTTGATTACTTCTACATAAAGATGCCTAGGCTACCCTTCATATATGGGGTCTATATTACAACATTGAATGCTTAAAACAGCAAATGATGTTTCATCGACTCTATTTTAGCGAAAGCTGAAAATGTCGACACCTTAGAACAGCGATTTCTTTCCTAGGGAAAGAAATCGCTGTTCCCAAAAAAAAAAAACAGTAAACATTTCCAAACACATACACACTTACCTTAACCCTAATTCTACCCACCCAAAAAAAACAAAGTAAACACATATGCACTTAACTTAGCCGTACATCTAACGCAAAAAAAAAAAAACACAAATGTAAACAGTTTAAAACATAAGCACTTACCTTAACCTGCAACCTAACCCTAAGGTCAGTAACTGTTGCACATTTACGGTCAGGAGCTATACTGGATAAGGGAATCTCTGAGACCACACTACAGGGCATAACATGGCCAAGCATCAAAGCGGTCTTGCAACTTCTTTCCCAGAGAAAGAATTCTTTGAACAGCTGCTTCATTGTTTTGCCTGTATGCTGTTTAGGTGTCGATGAAAACGCATTCAACAAAATGTATTTTTGTTGTTCTAATAGGAACCGCATATGTGATATACCCAAAATACGTAAATCTTTAACCAACCCACCTTTCAGGCTGATAGTATCAGCTATGGGTTGGTTAATAGAGCCAGTCTCCAAATTTTTGGAAAAAGAATTAGGACAGGATTTGATAAGACTGGTACCACTATTAGGGATACCTATGGCTTTCTCCAACATGTACATGCATGCTCACAGAGCAATGATTTGAATGGATCTTACTTTATTACACTTGACGTAGATTTTCTCTTCACCACAATGTTGGTATCCAGTCAGTGAAAGAATACCTCCTATAATTCACTGAATACACCCAATCATGCATCAATACTTTATGTCAACTACTAAATAAGGTTCTCACTGACAATGTTTTTCTGTTTCAGCAAACATTAAATAAACAGGAGAGTGTAGTAACAATGGTACACCAGTCGCTAACACCTATGCCAACATTGTCATGTACATTTGGGAAAAGAGATTAATTTGATCCACTGATAACCCATTTCTGAATAATGTTGAATTTTACTGAAGATTTGTGGATGACTTTTTTATATATGGCGTTGCAGTGCAGATCTTTTTTGAAGAACTTTATCAATACATTGCGTATACTTTAGAATTTCCTAAGTCTTACAGGGGATAAAATTGACTTTTTCGACATGACAGTTTTTAAGGTGGCTGATGGCACCATAGGTACCACCTTGTACAGAAAGCCTGTCAAATGCAACTCTTTCTTGCATAGGAGCAGTATGCATCCTCACTTTGTATTTAATAATGTTGCTAAAAGCCAAATGATGAGGGTAGTTAGGTTGAGCACATCTGACGCCTTAATGAACAGTCCACTAGAACATATGACCACAGATTTTACTGGTAGGGGTTATGCTACAGATACTGTTAATAAAATAAGTGATAAAGTATTACGTCAATATGCAGCTAGAAATATACCCACAATCCCTACCTCTAATGATACTAAGGTCAGATGCATACTTACATATAATAAAAATACCACTCAACTGAAACAAATTATTAATGATTACTAGAATATTTTACAAGATATACCTTAGTTGAGTTCTACCATTACAAATAAGCCATTTTTAGTTATAAGAAATGCTCAAAATTAAAACAGTTTTTGTGCTATAAAAAACAGCCAACATTTTTTATGCCCTTTAAGACTGTCAAAAAAGGGACTTTTAGATGTGGTAATTATTTTTACTTATGTTTATAGAAGTGGTTCATTTGTTCACCCTGTTAATGACCTTGATTTTGAATTATGTGCATCTAGGTATTGTAACACTAGAAACCTTATATATCTAGCTTTACAAGATAAATGTGACGCATTTTACATTGGTAAAACTAACCAGAAACTTAAAGATCTAATAGGAAGTCATATTTCTTTTTTTAAACAATTTTATTGATTTTAAAGAGATAAGTATAAACAATTACATATTCTTTTAACATAAAACTATTTACAATTCAAAAGATGTTCACATAGGCATTCACATAACAATGTTTAACAAATAAAATTAAATTACTAAAACTATTTACAAAGACATACGTTGATTATCATTATGTTGACTACTAGTATTTGATTTTTCCATATATATAACACATAGGTTGAAATTGAATGTATATGTTATCGTTCTCAATCTCTTTTCAACAAATTCTGTAAATACATTTTTCTAGATGTTCTAAATGTCATAGTTGCAATCTGTAATTGACAAACTTCCATTAGAATTTTCTTAAAATCATTATAGGAAGGAGAGGATTCAGATATCCATTTATTGTTATAGTTTTCCTGGCTACTGCCAGTATTGTCCAAAGTAAGGAATGCCTAACTTTTTTTACACAACCAGGTATGGGTGTATTGAAGAGTATTAATGATTTGGTCAAAACATAATTATCTGTGAATATTGTTTGCAGGAATTCATTGTTTTTCCAAAATACACTTAAAGCAGGGCAGTCATAAAACATATGGGTCCAATCAATGTTTATATTAGACTTACATCTGTTACATATATTTTGTTTACCATTAATTTTGTTCATTAGTTGAGGAGTGTAGAAGGATCTATATAAAAAAATCTACAGGAATATATTTTCCATTTAAGTGAAAGTGTTGTTTTCCCTGCAGATTCTAATATATTTGTTCTGTCTAGATCCCTTGGAAGTGTATTATTTGTTATATAAAAATAGTTCCAGAAATTAGCTGGACAACAATATGTTTCTTATCTAATAAGTCTATATATAAATGCCATTTTGTCTGAATAAGTTTGTTTATGTTGAACAACTGAATTAAAAAAAATAGTAGTTTACTAGTGACCTGTTTATTAGCAAGAGTAATCAGGTCTATCTTATTTTGCAAAAACAATCTGAAGGATTATATGTTAAGCCAAAGGGACTTGTCTAACTGATATTCACTTATTATCTGATCTGCATCCTTAACCCTTTCATCCGTGATGAGTTGGAACCAATACAAAAGACCTTTTTGTTTAAGCAAGGTAATTTTATCTGTATCTGAGGATTGTAAGGATTCTTGAGTAAAGGCTATTGGGAAAATTGTAAAGACATGTTCCTTGTTTCTTGTGTGTTTAAATATAACATTTTTTAAGTTTATTAATATATTATGCAAGTAGCTAAATGAATATTTGGGTATGCTTTGTAACATGAAGTAATCTTTATGTATCCATAGTATTTGGATTGTTTATTAATTCTAATTTGTAAGGTTGTGGTTTTGATATTAATAGCATAGCTGAGGATTCCCAAAATATTTTCCATTTGGCCTGATATGATGTATTTAAAAGTTGTGTTATGGATCTAATAATAGCTGCATTAGAATAAAGGTTAAAATCAGGAAAAGCTAGGCCCCCTTTATTCCAGCTATAAAAGTGCTATTTGAGTGCTATTCTAGGTTTCCTGGAAAACCAAAAACAAAAAAATTTTAATAGCAGGGAATTGATCTTGTTAATGAAAACTTTATTGGGAAGTATTCAAATAGATTGTATAATATAGAGGATTTTAGGAAAGATTGTCATTTTAATGATAGTTAACCTTTCCTCAGTTGTAAATATAATTGTATTCCATTTCATTAATAAGGTTTGAATGTTTACATAACATGTATTAAAATTTAGTTTTGTGATTAATTTAATATCTTTAGCAAGAATGATACCTAATTATGTAATTTGATCGGTGATGTGTTTGTTTGTATCTATGTTGTTTCTCTTATTATGGTTTGAATAGATAGGTAAGATATTAGTTTTATTATCATTGAATTTCATTCCAGATATATTTTGAAATGTGTTAACAGCTTCAAATAAGGATGATATGGAGGAATTATCTCCTTTAGTAGTGATGGGCACACCATCAGCAAATAACTGAATTTTAGAAGTTATTTCATCACTTATTTCTAACCCTTCTATGTTTTTATTTCCTCGTATATCATTAGTCCATGGTTCCATTATAAGAGTAAACAATAAGGGAGATAGGGGGCAGCCTTGCTTTCTTCCCTTATTGATGAGTATTTGAGTCGGTGTATGATCCAATTTTGATATAAGCCAGAGTGCCTTTATAAAGGTGTAATAGTAGATTAATAAAATTATCTGAAAAGTTTAAACATTGTAATAATGTGAATAGATAGTCCCACTGTATTGAGTCAAATACTGAATTAATGTCGAGACTAACCAGAGACAAGATTTTTTTTCTTTCTGTGTGAATAATCAATTAAAATAAGAGACCGTTTGATGTTATCATATGTACTTTTATTAATTACAAAGCCTGTTTGGTCATCATTAATTAACTTGGGGTAAAAACTGTTTTAATCTTTCAGCATATATATTCATAAACATTTTGTAGTCAATATTTAAAAGAGTTATGGGCCTATATGAAGTACATAATTTAGGATCTTTATTAATTTTTAGAATGGGTGAAATAAAGGTATATTTCCAAGATGGAGGCAAAATAATGTCATTCTGGGCTATAAGAAATATGTTATGTAGTAAAGAAATAGCTGTATTGGGCATAATTTTTATAATTCAGGAATGATGCCATCATTGCCTGGTGCTTTGTTCTGTTTAAGTTTATTAATTTTAGTTTGTATGTCTGCTAAGGAGATCTGTTTGTCTATGATTTCTGACTGTTGTTTTTTGAGTTTGGCATACAAGTTCTTTTTAATGTATTGTTTTATTTTATCTATTGGTTGAATGATCAGAGAAGTTTTATTAATCGTGTGAAAATGATATCTAAATTCATCTATTATGTCATGTATATTATAAACTTTTTTCTTTTTTCTTGACGAGTATATTTCTTTAATATGATTATGTTTGTTGATTCTTTTTGTTTTATTTGCAAGGTTAGTTAAATGTTTCGGGTTTACTGAATAGGCTAAGAATTTAAATTTCTATAAGGAAATCATAGTCTTATGATGTACGATTGCACTATATTCCTCCTTAGTTTTATTTATTTCATCTCTGATATTTTTAGGAGTTAACTTGTCATTAACTTTGAGGTGTAATCTATGTAGTTTGTCTTGCATTTTTTTTAAATCTTCATCCCAGGACTTCCTTTTGTTATAGTACCATTTATTTATTTGTCCATATGAATAAGCTTTTAATGCATCCCATACATAAATGTCATCAGAGTTAGATGTTAGATTGTTTTTTTTTATAACATTTTTTGTTTCTTCTTCAAAAAATTTTGAAATTCTTTTAATTGAGTCATATATGCAGGTATTCTTATATGAGTCATTGGGGTATCATTTAAATTAAGCTCAAATATAATTGTATAATTGTATTATGATCTGAAATAGGGCAAGACACAATATTGGTGTTTATTAAATAATTTATTATTCGCGTGGATATAACTACCCTATCTATTCTAGAGTATGATTTGAATCTATTAGAATAGAATGTAAATTGAGGTGAGCTCAAGTCTGCATAGTCATGTATATCTTTTAGATGATATGTATCCATAAAGTGTATTAGTTGTTTAGCTTGTGAGGTTATCTTCCTTTTCCCTGAAGTGCTAGAGTCATTTTCATTTAAAACACAATTAAAGTCCCCTGCCGTAATAATATTACCCTCAGAATGAGATACAATTTGGTTCAATTGTTGTTTAATGGTACTGGTTCCAATGCCCAGTAACCAATAGTTATTTACTAAAGTGAAAAGTTTTGTATTTATTTTAATTGTCACCAGACAAAGCATCCCTTTATTGTCTTGATAAGATTTAATAATTCTAGGTAAAGGGAGATTTCTGTTCCAGAGAATTGCTGCTCCTCTTTTCTTTTTAGAATGTTCAGAACTGGCAATAACTATATATTTATTAGTATTTAAAAGTTAATATTTTCTTTTAAAATATGTGTTTCTTGTAAAAATATTATGTTTGGTTTGTGTATAGTTAAGTATTTAAATAAACTTCCTCTTTTAATAGGGTTATTTAGACCATTTATGTTGATTGATAAACCTTTTAGTGTGGTCATGATAGCTTTATAAATGAGTAAGGGATTCTTGTGATTTGTATGTTATCTTGAATAAATTTTATATAATCCTCTCCAAAATATTTATGTAAATGATAGTCTTTGTGTGTTAGTATGAGATATGTAGTATGTGTTATACCATTCTTGCAACTTACAATTATATATATTTGAATTATGATGGATGTCAGGAAAAAAACGTATTAAAAAAATTAAATGCAGTGTATACGTTATGAAAAAATGGGGTAGCTACCCGCCTGGAGTTGTAAACTCCTTGTCCCAGTGACATCTGTCACTCGGATCAAACGCCTACACAGCAGCAGCAAAACACAGCCTCCACTATACATAGATGTGAGATAGATAAAATAGTAACTCTATATATATATTTACATATTCATTAAACAAGTGAAGCAGATCTGTAATCAGTGTGACTCATCCAGTAACACAAGTAAAGCATAGTATACTCAGTGTAACTCATCAGGTATTGCTTAAACCAATCTGTCATTCGAATTTGACCTTTAGACAGCAGCAACAAGACATAACCTTCATTGTATATAAAAATTAAACAGACAAAATAGTAACTCTATATATGATTATATATTCCTTAAAACTGGTAAAACAGAGTTATATTCAATGTAACTCCTCTGGTATTGCTAATACCATAAGTATATTTCATGTAAATTATATAACTAAGTATGTCTTAGAATAATATAACATTTGTAAAAAATGCTCTGTCAATAAAGTCATTCTCTATACTTGTTGAGAGAAGGGAAAAAAACAAGGCATTTTAACTTCTGCTGAATCATATGATATAATAGTTGATTAGTTAATACTCTTTGTTGACATCAACAGAACACATGACCCTTCTGTAGAATTTAAACCAAGTTAGCATATAATTTCATTCGTATGACATATTATTCTAGGTAGCATTCAAAAGAAAAGTCAAGGAAAAGCAGCATTCTGATAGTGAAAAATGTCAATTAAAGTAACTACTAGCCATTTTAACATAAATGCTATATGTTGGTATAGTAATCAAAATATATAAATATGAATATCTTTAAAGTGAAAGGTCAAATGACAGTATAAGCACCTATGTAAGAATATGTTATCATGTCTTAAGTAAACTTATTTAACTCATGCTATTTTCCAACCAGCTGTCAGCCTCTGAATGAAAAATTAGTTATAATTTATAATAAGACCGATTTATCATATTAAGCAAGGCACAGCTTTATAAATAACTTGGCATACATTAGTTCTCTTTTTTTTTAATTTCCCCTTGAATTTAGCATATACTTGAATAAGAATGACTTAGTTGAAGATTCCTTTCTTAAGAATCAAAATTTGTCTAAATGATGTATTAAGCAGGCTGAAAAATACATTTTATAGTAATTACATCCATTTCCAACATTTCTGTGGCTTTTCCAACAAAATTACATGTAGTGACTTCCTGGCTAGGCTGTTCGACTAGCTCTGACATCATCAAAATGTGTCACGATTTCGTGGAGCTCATTCGAGAATGCAGAGAGGATTTTTAGTGAAAATAAGGCAGTTTAAGAAGAAATAAGCGTGTGAACAACAAGCTCAAGCTTCAAAGAGTCTCTGGAAGTCGTCTTTCATTGTTTTATATGAAAAAGCCACCAAAAATAACAAGTATGTAGCCATATTCAATAAGTATAGGGAAAGTTCATAAGTGTGACATCTGTAAGCTTCCCATAGCCTGCTCACATGCAGAGCAAGAGTTTGAGCTACACATTACAACCAAACAGTACCACACAGCTTCAAATGTAGCAGAAAGCATTTTAAATAAATCACACAGCCCCATTAATCCATGTAACATTCACATGAAAAAAATATATATGTATGTATATATATATATATATATATATATATATATATATATAAAACTGTAAGAGAGTTCACTTATGAGTCTTAGTAGAAGGTTGAAAAGTTATCAGATCATATTATCACCATATGAATTTAACATATATAAAAGTTTTAAATTGATTCTTAAGGTATAAACTATAAAATAAACCAGTGTTCAGTGTGAATAACAGAATGACAAATGATTGTGTAGTGAACTTTTATTTACTTATATCTATAAATATTGAATTGATCTGAATGTAATTAGTTTAACTAAATTAATTAGAGATTATAGAGGGAATTTAGAATGTTTATACATGAGAAATAATTAATTTACTAACACTGTGGCTCCATTTGTTTACCCTTCAATCTTGAAATATCTTTATAACAATACCCATGACTATATATTTAACATTAGTATAAACTTTTAGCTCAGTTTAAGTAAAAAAATGAAATTATGTGTATACTTAAGGTTATATGTGAATGGGATGGAAAAAAGAAAAAGCAGGCTTACCTTGTAAGTGAAAATATCAACAAGTAATTAACACAGTGACAATGTTTCCAGAAACATAACAAACTGCAAACATAAATATTTAAGTCACTTGTTTCTTAGTCTTTTTTGTTTCTCCGAAGTCTTCCAAGTGGGATTAGATGCCATTCTCTTAAGCGTGGGATTAGCCGATTCCATCTCTTCTATTTTTTCCAAGATCTTATGGACTTTTACATAGTTCAGAGCTGATTCCAAGTCTTCAAATAGTTTGGGACCTTCCGATGAAAATATCTTCAGCTTTGCAGGGAACAAAAGGTGTGTTTTCACCTTTGCTTTCTTCAGTTCCTTTATCAAAGGTAAGAATGTTTTTCTTTTTGCTATAACTGCGGATGAATAATCATTGTCAAAACGTATTGTAGCTTCATTTAATTTAATTGGTGCCTTGGAATATGCAGTTTTTAACACTACTTCTTTATCAGAAGATGAGAGGAATTTGACAATGGTAGATCTAGGTTGCTTTTTGTTAGCTGTATCCACTCTAGCAAGGGAACGATGTGCCCTCTCAATACCAAAGGACATAGCTTCAGTGAGATCAAGAGTTTTAGGTAACCAAGTGGTGAGAAAGTTAATCATATTGTTCCCTTCAATACCTTCTGGTAGTCCAAATATTCTTAGATTGTTGCGTCTAGATCTGTTTTCTAGATCATCTAACTTATTTTGTAGAAGAGTGTTCTGTTTGAGTAGGAATTCCACATTATTTTCATTTTCAGTAATTCTCCCATCCATATCATTCAGGGCCTATTCAATATCTGTTATCAGAGTTTTTTGTGGTAGTAAGTCTTGATGAAGTAAATCCATTTGTTTGGTAGTTTTCTCCTTGAAATTATCTATTTTAGTATCCAGCTTATCATTTTTTGTGGTAAGATCCTGTATATTTCTTACCAAATTCTGAATCTCTCTTTTGAAGCTGGAATCCTGGCTACTGGATTTAGTGAAGCTCGTGATGAATTTCTTCAGATGAAGAGAAGTTATCCACGAATAATTTGACAGGAAAATCTGCCTTTTTTGTTTTTAACTAGATATTATTATAGATGAAATTAAGTTCTTTCAAATCATGTATAAAAGTATTTTCAATTTTTAGTTTGAAGGCAGAATTCCTGTCAGAATAATATTTCTTTAGTGTAGCTGTTGAAATCTGCCGCTACTCAGAGCCCATCTTCCTGAACAGTCAAAAGTCATATTTCTGAGTGCAAGAGAATGTTCTCACTAAAAATCTCTCTTTACAAACATCAGATGGACAAAACCATGATCATGTGTTTAAATTCTGTATATTACACGTCTTGTATGAATCTATACATGGTGAGAACATCACATACAAAACTGAACTAGATGAATTTTACTGGATTTTACACTTAAAAGCATATATTCCACCAGGATTTGTCATTTTGAAACTGTTATTGAAAGAACTTCATCTGAAAGCTTATACATTGTTTCGCTAATAATTTGTAATGTTTACTAAGTTCTCATCATAATTTAAGAAAGTTCTGTTTTTAAATATTTTAGATACTGTTTTATGCATATATTTTCATGACATATAGGCTTTATATATATATATATATATATATATATATATATATATATATATATATATACGTATACATATATATTATATAATAATATACATTGCAGAAGAGTTTGCAAAACTGCACCAGTTTCTCCATGACAAGGAACAAAAACTCATTCAACAACTTAACAGCAAAGCAGAAATTCTGAAAGAGATAGAAGAAAATCTTGAATGCATTAAAACTGGTGTTACAGAAATCCACTCAGCAGTGCCTGATACTAATTTGGAAATCAAAATAAAGTAGACATTCTGGAAGAGAGAAATGACACAGATTATTTGACAAGCACTCAGAAATCAGTGTCAGTTGACAATTCAGGACATGGGAGGGTGGCCTAATGGTTAAAATGTTTGCCTTACAAACACAAGTTGCTGGGTTTGAGTCTCACAAGGGATAACTGGCTAAGCTTAAAATGGCTCCCAAGGGCAGTTATCTTAGTACTAATCTCTGAACCTATATATATGTATATATTTCTTTTATATATTTGAATGTTATGTGCCTTTTAAATGTCAAGTGGTCTGTTTAACTGCCAAGGATTTTTTGAAAATATTATGTGGTTTTATATCCATCACCTGACCAGTATTTTATTCATGTGGTCAGTGTTCTAGTATTTAAACTGAAGTTTTCATGTGTGATTCTAGATTTGCTTGAGGAAGCCATTTTGAGGTGAAAGTTTTAACTTGCAACAATAAATCTGGATTTGGATTGAACTTGTGCATGGTTTACAGTGGTTCTGGTTTACTTTGCTTCTACAGTTACAGGGAAGACTGGATTGTGCAACACATGTAGTTGGGTTCCTCTTCCTTCAAACAAGAAACCACACCAGATTTTCAGTCAATTTAAAACAACACATATGCCTTGCAGGACTATGATGATGTCATGCCTTCAGATATACCCTGCTTCCCATTTGCACTAAGACATCTTCTGTGACATGTGCAATGATTGCAGTATCCAATAACTTACAGACATGATTTACTATTATTTCACTGATGTGACTTCAGTCAATTTTCACTCCATTTTGCACTATGAAAAATCGAATGCCACACTGTCGAAACCTGCAACAATGAATGCTAAACAGCATTCGCTTTTGTGAATTTCGACAGTGTTATGCAGGTAACACTATAGTGGGGATCGGGAAATGTACCCTTTCCCTCACTGTAGTGTGATCCCAGAGTTTGTATATATAAGTAGCGGGGGATGTAGGGGGGCTTGCTCCCCTGCAAACACGTTGTTTACTGTGCAACACACAGTGATGCTGTTCCTGAAAGTGTGGTGACTGTTCAAAAATGTCGACATCAACATTTACAGTCACCGCACTACGAGTTTTTTTCTGTTTCTTGTTTTGTATTTTGCAGTTCCATTTCAGAATAACCATCATTTGCCATTCTGCAGTTCGGGGAAATAATAGTAAACCTACGGATATAGGTAGGTGTTCAAAACCCACAGTGATTGAGTAGTATGAGTCTAGCAGCTCTAGTGCTATGGATAAGTGACATCCACCACAGGTGTACTGCATACAGGTACAGTGGGACAGGGATCCTACATTGCTTTTAGCCCAAACAACTGCTTAATACCACAATGATGATGTCATGCCTTCAAATATATTCCATCTCACAACTATTGTAAGACTTCACCTGTGTCATGTACAGTTAATATACCATTCTGTAGTGTGTGGACTTGCATAGGCAGCCATTCAACTCCATCAAAGAAAAAATAATGCAGATGTAGTGATATGATGCACTCAACACTGGAAAATGTATTTATATCCATTTTATTTCTAACAAAGCCATTCCAACACATTGGGGATTTAATGTCAGTGAAACAGGTGTTCTGTAATGCTTATGGTGAAAGTTTTTCCATGGTGCATACAGTTATTACTGACTTCTACAGCATGTGCACACAAATATCCATTGGTTTAAATCTGGGAATGTGTATGTTCAAAACAATATGGACTGACAAAAGTGGCCTACCCAACAAACATTGATATCGCTTCATCACAGTTGTATGAATAATAATATCGCAACATCACTTTGACCCCTCTAAATAATTTGTATTAATTAAATGGCCATCACAAGGCTTTCTTAGTTCACACACTGAAGTTTGTTCTCTATGATAGCCTCTCTATTTCCTGTGTTATACACAGATACTTCACAGCACTGTAAAGTGTGGTGCATGATATGTAGGGGGTTGAATATGACATTGGTCTGTTGTACAAGTGTGACAGAAAGGAGTGGCTTAGCAAAAGACTAGAGATATGGCACACTAAGAGGGTCATTTATTTCTAGGTCTCAGACTCCATGTTAAGGGAGACATAAGCATTACAAAGATATACTGATGTAATCCCTTGAAGTGTGTTCCTCATAACACATCCGTTATGCTTCTTTCTGAGGTGCCAGTGGTTGCTATATGTTTCTCAGAATTCTGACTTCAAGCTATGCTCAAGTCTGACAAGCTGTAGCTGTGCAGTATTTCAGTAAATTTTCAGGGGTTATTAGTTACTTCCACAAAGGTACTGATCTATATTGCTTGACTTATTGCAAACATTTATGTATACATTTTATTATGATTTGCAAAATATGGCAATTTAAAGGAAATGAGGCCTAATTCATCATTTTTGATGTGTTCCATCATGCAAAATCATCACAAAGACTAAGTGGGCTAGTGTTATGATACTTTCTTGTGATTTTGTGTTGGGTAGTTGATGTTATTGTAGTCCTCACTGTACTTCCTTGTGAACATACCCAGTATAATGATGTATTAGACGCATGCCATTTAGCACAAGAAACACTAAGTACTCAATGTTATGATACAATTCTCAGAATTTGTTCTTCTATGTTAAAAAGTATCAGAATTAGCCTATGGAAGTTTGGTTTGTCAATGTCTACACAATGGAGTTATCGACTTAAGTGTACAGGATAACAACATTTATCACAGGCCAGTGTGCAGTTGGTATATGTGCAATTTAATCTTCAACAGGTCAGTTAGTGCTACATGTTTATGTCTGACCTGGTTGTGATTTATATCACTCTGCTATCATATTGGTATTACTCAGTTTAACAAGGCTCACCTCAGGTCTAATTGTCAGATATAGCATGATCCAATACTATATTCACATGTGCACTTTGATATGCTTTTTTATTTCAGCCTGTATGGTGTGGCAGATGAAGCAGGAAGGGCATACAGTATATGACTGATTACACTCCCACAAATACATAATACTCAATTAATTATATCCTGACATTTGGTATGTTTCCCCTATAGCTGAGGTCACTATAGGTTTACAATTAAATACACAAAGTCACTGCTGTCGACTGGTGTGATGCCCCTGCACTGGCCCAGTAATCAAGGAGCCTCAGTCCTCACCACTGGCAATGTGGGGAATGTACACACTGGGAGGATGCCAAGTACACACACACTAAAGTGAAATTTCCCTTAAGAGCACACAGAGATCACAGTCAGTCTGGGGCTGGTTTCTCCTTCTTTCTTCAGATCCCCAGTAAGATACCAATTGCCACAGCTATAGAGTTGAGATCTCAGCTGAGTCACCAAGCTAAGACCTCCAGCACCCTCTCTGTCCGACCAGTGCTTTGTGTCCCTGCCCAAGTAGCTGACACACACACTTTGAGATTTGATTTATACACACACATACATGCACACACAAATGACTGGGAAAGGCTGGCACAGTTTTACTAGCTATACCCCCTTCTGCCCAGACTATAAGGTAGTTTTCACTGTCACCAGCCAGCTCCATATTAGCTACTTTATGGCCCTTAACAAAGGGTGTCCAATCCTACTGTGTAATGTTACTATTAATCCAAATGGTAGTTTGACCAAGAGACAAAGCTATTAGGAGTGGCCTGTACAGTGTCACCAAATAAATATGCAAGTACTCTCAGAGCTTTAATATGTCTTACAAATATCAGCCACAAAGATAGGTTTAAATATATTTAATAATAAATAATAAAAGTACAAGACAATACTCAGTAAGTAATCAGTTACATCAGAGTTCAAAATCACAGGAAATATTTAAAACAACATTGCAGGACAGTCTCAAATAAATAAAGAAGATATCAAATCTTTATTTTACTATATTCCTATTTGAATCTAAAAGAGTTACTATGCCCTAAAAACGTACTTACAGAACAACAAGCAGGCGGAAGGGGTGAATGGATGTTTCTAGGTCAAAGACAAAATACAAAATGGACTCTTACTCTTTTAGAGAGTTCTTAAATTAATATCAAATATTACTGCTGAGATACTTGCAGCATGCTATCAATTTTTGTCACCTGACTTAAGGTCCCAGGCTAAACCTCCACTGCAGCTGGTAGCATTTAACATATCTCTGGGAAAATACATAGCCTTCAGATGTTTGCAACTGCTAGAAGACATAAAACAATAAAACACTTACAAAACAACACAGAGAGCCCCCTAGTGTAGACATCCTGTCTCCTGTTGACTGAAACTGAAAGATAACATGTCTTGTTTATGCCGTGTCAATAAAGTACATCAAACTCAACTCTTCTTAAGCTTTACATACATGTAAACAATTATAATAGTGTATAAAATATCTCTTCAGCACACGTCTATGAAATAGGACATACAGTCCTAATATAGTGGTAACACAAGCAATTGCATCCTGCTGGTATTCACATATGACATATAACTATTTACAAAATTCCATATAGCTGTGCTGGCAGTATCTCCTTCTGTCACACTTCTATATAAATCATATTAATATTCTCAAATGACATATAATTATTTACAAAATTCCATGTGGTTGAAAAGCAGTTTTCAAATGGGCAGAATGGTGACTCAAAATACATGGACTACACTCCAGTGAATAGATAGTGTAGTTTAAGTATCTGAGTTTGGTATCATGCACCACGATCGCTGTTTAGTGAGGGACAGGGAATTAGCCCATTTCCTCACTGTAATGCGATTTTGGAGTTGGTATGTATATAAATATATATATATATATATATATATATGTATGTAAATATATATATATATATATATATATAAATAAATATATATATAAGTTGCAGGGGTGTGGGGGTGCAGGGGGGCTTGCCCCCCCTGAAAAATAGTAAAATACACATTCCGTTGACTATGGAATATCATGGTACGTGAAGGTGCATAGCATGGATGACTGACGTCACCTCCTGCTATGTCAAATACATCGAACTACAGGCATCAATGTATTAACTTTTGACCTGGCTGGAATTTTGCTATTCCAGATTCAGGATTTTGGGTTGACCATGTGACTGGTTGACCCATGCAGTTTCCAAGTTTCAATAGTAAACCATTGTATCATAATACTGGCAGGTAATTTTGCTTTACCCAAGTCTTGGCTGGGTACCTATCCATTTATGTTATACACATAAACATCCTATGCATAGTGATATGCATACACACAATCCATTTGTCATGAGTTGTACCTTGTGTAGATGTCACATGATCATAACCCTTATTTTGCAAGTAGCTAGGCATTCTCAATATACTCATGTGAGTACATTTTTCTGATCATGTCTTGGGAAATGTATAGTGGAAAATGTACAGTGCATTTTATAACTGTATAAACTGTTGTATAATGTACATTCTATATAACACATACTTTGCTTAGACAAGTTTAACTTTACAACAGCCTTTCTATGTTTAGAAGTGCCAAAAAATGACAATAAAAAGTCTTGAGAGTTGGGTGCAATTGCTTTGCATGATAGGTGGGTGATGGTGAAAACAGCATTTATACCCTATCACTTACCGGATACACACCACCTGCAGTATATGCAATGTCACCTGATGTATCTACTTCCCTTGCCAGCTGTTGAAATGATTTTATATGTATCACCTTTACTCCCTTTGTTACACTGCAGCTGTACCCCTCTCACACCCTTTTGGCAGCATACCCTTTTTATCATGCAGACTTGTCACTAAGTGGACAGGATTACTTTCACAGTTACCAATAATCATCTTTAGTGTTGTGGTATATTAGTCTACTTGTATACATCCACATGTTCTTCATTCCACCCCCCCGTCCCGCCTGTTAATTATGTACTTCAAGTTACCTTTGCCTTAATATTGTGCTGTTTATGCATGCTCACTCACTTAGGTTGACTTTATTAACTACCTGTTGTTTATATTGTGTGTTTGAGCCTGCGCGCACCTCAACATGGCCACTAGCAGGTGTTTTGGCCATGAACAGGTGCTGCAGAAATTGTAGTCTTGCTTAATCGCCTGCATATTCATTGGGCACAGCTGCTTTTCATACTAACATGAACTAAAATGTAAGCTTTGCACAATGTGTACATGCATGATAATGAATTCCTGGTTACATCTTCCAGTGTGCAGAAATTTTGCAGTTTTACTTAAATTTAGATTTTTGAAGTTTTGGAAACACACAGCATTTCAGAATATTAACAATATGATTCTGAAATACCGTGAATAATTTTGTGCAATAAGTTATAGATGCCACTATGTTGTGTTGCTGAATTTCCTCCTTGAAGCTCATTACATATTCTGAGAATTTCATAATGCATTCTAACATTGTTTTCACAACTGATATTAAAAACCTTTTATTAATCTGTCTGAAAGGCTCCAGCAATGTATCTGAATGCTTTCTTTCTAGTGCTGGGTGCAATGCTACATGGGTTTTTATCAATATGAAATTTATTTTTAAATATTAGCCCTAATATTGTTTTGCACATGAAATTTTGCATTTACATGCATTTATACTGGAACCGACTGTTCATATCTTACACCCACATTTAGGTGCATAGAACATTTTCCCTTATGATCTGACACATTCTAGTTTTTAAAGCTTAGATGCTATACAGTCTCTACAAATGAAAACCGGGCATAGTCTATGCACATCTATTCATCTGTGTGATTTACAGAAATAGAAGCTGGAAACAGTGAGAATCATATTGTCAGCACAGTAAGCTTAGCGCCATCCAGTTATCTTTACATCTGCGAATCCATAGAGCTCTTTACAGTTATATATCTGCATATTTATGATGTACATTGTGTACTTCTTTGTGTTAGATCTGTGCTCTGCACAACTTGATGCACCCCAGTTATTAGATGAAAGTAGCCACTTATCAAACTGAGATGACATTCTGTGACAAATTGCAAGCAAAGTAATCAGGACATTTTTTTGACAGAAACTTTGTAAAATCACACTCTTAAATACCTTCCTATATATTTGCAATAGCACATATGCATATTACTTATACAAGTCTACACTCCCATGTTCTTCAGGATTTTTTGTTACTGACTGAAGGCTAATCTCTGCTTCTTTATACTTGTAGGTTTTGTCCAAGATTATGATTGTGTTCTCTTATCACTCCCAGATGATAACTGCATTTTATGTGACCACTCTGGACTGTCTTATGAAAAATAAGTTGAGCAATTTTCAAATTGTTTTGTCATAACACAATCTTATATCTTCAGAGAAAAATATGTACACCTACTATACAAAATATTTTCTTTATTTTTATTAATTTATCCTTTTGTTGACCAGGTTAGTCCCCCAAAGGCTAGTAGCCTCTTTTGAGTTTGTATTTATATTATTGGGGTAACTTTGGCCAGGACATCCAGGAACATCCGCTGATATGCTTGAAGGAAAAAGTGATAAACACAGTAAATTCCCCTTGCAGGGGACTCTGGTATGAGTTTGTGCAATGACAAAAATCAGCTGGAGTGTAGCCGTGGAGACAGAAGCAGTTGCAGTGGATGCTGTATTACAAAAAATGAGGAGTTGGAGAATAACTCTGAATAAAATGGTGATTTAAATGTCGATGTGGAGTGTACAATGGTGATGAATCTTTGAACCAAGATGATAAACTTATATTTAAGGGGACTGAATTACATGACATTTACTGATATGTTGGAGCAAGAGGATCTGAGTGAGAATTCAACATAATCTTGGGCAGATAGTATTGAAAAGTTCTTTGCTATTGATGGGAAAAAAACAGAGGTACAGAGCAAATGTAATGCTGGAGCAGAGACTGAAGTGATTCTAAGATTTATACAGACATTGTTGGGAAGGCAGATGGCGGAAGGAGAGCAAAACACAGAAATTAAAAAAAAAAAAAAGCAAAAACAAACAAACAAAAAAAAAGAGATAGAGAGAGAGGTATTATATATGGGGCAACATTTTTGCCACTGGCTGGAATTTTCTGCTGTAGGCATAAAATTGCCTATGGATAGATTGTGAATACTGTCTCAGGAGACAATATAGCAGATAGGAATGAGAGAATGAAATGTGTTGAAAACAGTTGCTGTGTCTTTCGGCTTTTCCCGGTTAGGGGTCACCACAGCAGAACTCCAGTCTGCTAATGATTGGCAGTAGATTTTTACGTGCCAAGTTGCCGGCCCTCGCGTACAACCATCAACAAAGGTATGCCCATTCATGCATGTCTCCATACAGAAGACACTCTAGCTGAGAATCGAAACAGTATGAGAGAAATTTGTAACACGTTTGGATGGGATTGGCTATTTATAAGAAGCTTCAGTAATGTCAAAAGGAGTTTTTTGTTAAGATTCAGAATGAGTGGAAGGATAGAGATTTTTAGGTAAATAACTACCCCCACACACACACACACACACACACTCACACACACTCTAACGATTTGGCAACTCCTAAGAAATACACCCCTCCAAACAGATGCCCCTGTTACATGAGGAAACAAAAGTTGGTTGGTTTGCATGGCTAGGCTTACTAAGGCCCTGGTAGTCATTAGCCTAGTATATACCTATGAACCTATTAAGTATGTCAAATGGTTATATTGCTTATTAAAAACGGGAAAAGTGTGATATAATAAACTGAGTAAAATGGATTATAAAATCTGTATAAAACTTATTCCCATGCATTTCAAAAGGGCATTACATGTAATGATTAAAGCAGGTAATTATGGGTTACAAAAAATAGTAAGGATTTGATATTAATTTTGGAAGAGATGGTGGGTGATGCAATTTATAGAGGTAAAAAGGCTAAAATGATAGGTGTATAAATAAGGCATTTGATAATATTGTTTTAATATGAATTCTCTATGACTGCCTGATGCATACATTGAAGTGTTTTGTAATGAGATTAATATAGCTTTTACAAAAATTGATGTAACATTATATGACATGCTTATGCAGGGTCAGCTAAGCAAAAGGGAATTTGACTTCATGGTTAACAGCTACCCAGTTATTGCTAGGATTTTGGGATTCCCAAAATACACGCATGCTTAGCTGACCCGCATTTTAGTCCTATTGGTGTTGCTAAAGGTATGTAATGTCTTTCGGCTTTTCCCAGTTAAGGGTCACCACAGTGGATCACCAGTCCGCTTTTGATTGGTAGTGGATTTTTATGGTGTCGAGATGCCAGCCCGGCACTCAACCTTCAAAGAAGGCACACCCACGCACGCACACACCTACCTGCATGTCATTAAAGTTCACTCGACCATGGGGAGGACATGCAGACTTGGCAGAGAAGGCGCTCCAGCTGAGAATTAAATCAGAGAGCCTCTTGCTGTGACGTGTCAATGCTAACTGCTGCACCACAGCAGCCATAGGCCTATTGTTGTTGCTAATAGGGCACAAACACATCATATAGCTAAACTCTTAGACCACATGCTAAAAGGATGTTTAGAAAAAATGTCACACATTTGTAAAGATTTCTGGCAGTTTTAGCTAGTTTAAAATGAGTTAGAATATGATGGCAAATGTATTTTTTTTTTACAGTAGATGTCAACAATTTGTATTATGTCATTCCACATGTGGAGGGTTTATCTTGGATGCAGGAGTTGTTATTTGATTTAAAAGTGCTACCAAATGATAGACTGAATTTAGCTGTTGCATTGATGTATTTAATAATATATTCTTTGATGGACAGTTTTTTAAACAAAAAACAAGGGTGGCAATTGAGGTGGCTTGTGCACCTAGTTTTAGCAACCTATTTATGACACGATGGGAAGCAAAATACATTTTAAATAGCCCATATATATTATCTTGGTTTTATTATACCCATTATCTGAATGACATATTTATATTATGGACAGAAATGGAGGAGAGGATGAATGAATTTATAGATTATATTAATGTAACAATTACATTTTTAAGGTTTTCCTACAATTTTGAGTATGACAAAAATTACCTTCCCTGATGTACAGCTGTCTAACAAGAAAGAACAGAATTGCTTTCAATTTAATATATACATGACACCACTTTTACAAACACTTATTTACATTTCCAAATTTAGCAACCCAGGCATCAGAAAAAGGCTGTGGTGAAGGGTCAATAGGTAAGACTGGAATGGATTCCACCACCCATACCTCCCAACTTTCCCTAATTTTCAGGGATGTCCCTGATTTTGACACAAATTTTAGCTCTGTCCCTCTGAATCCCTCCTAAAACTACTGACTTTGGGCAGAAAGGTGGTGAATTACACTTAATGAATAATGACACTTCTTTTACTTCAGGAAAGTGTATTAATTCTATAATCATATCTATTTTTAATTACTTGTATAAAATTGTTATGATATTTCTCTTGTATGTTAAAACAATAAACCTGTTTTGAAAAAGGAAAGTGTATTAATTCATATGCTCTGATTCTCTCAATGTTTCAATTTAATGGCACTAATATTTTAAAAGTGTCCCTGATTGTCTCTGACTTTTTCTTGACTTTTCCCTGAGTCTGTTCAAATATGTACCTGATTGGTTGAGAGGTCTGCCACCACCACAGCATTTATGATGGAATGCAATGCAGTTATTAATATGTTCATCAGGAGCAGTTATCCTGAAATTAAAGAAGAGGTGTTATACAAAAGGATGCAGGCAGGATATAAAGCACTGATGGTTGGGAAAGCTTCTAATATCATTGGACTCACTAAAAATGAGTATGTTGTGGTACACCATCAAAGAACAAAAATATCAGTTCTATAAAGGAAGAAAAAGTTGTTTATTACAAAATTCACACTAGATTGTTTTGATATTTGTAAGTATTTAAGAAAAATTGGTCCATTTTTTCATGTGATAGTAGTATTTATAATGTATTGGAAGATGGCCCAAAAATAGTCTATAAAAAAAGACAGATCATATAAAAATCTACTAGAATTTAATACAACTACCCTTACCAAGAGATATAGGGTGTCTAAATACAGCCATTGTGCTCAATGCCCCTATATGTTAACAATGAATAGCATTAACATTAATAATATAGAAACTGTAATAAGGGGACACGTTACTTGTGATTCTTCCCAAGTTACAAACATAGCTACCTGCACCAAGTGCACATTAGTTTATGTTGAAAAAACTTCTAGGAAGTTTAAAGACAGGGTGTATGAGCACTTTTTTGATATTAGGAAGAATAACAAAAACAATGCTTTAGCTAGGGATATAATAAATTCACCCTTGCATTTTTTTCAAATTTCGTGTCCTTCAATAGGTTAAGAGTGATCAAAAGGTGTTGGTTACTGGTGAGCATTTAAACAAGTGAGTTAAAATGGCAGTGGAAGTTAAATGCTACGAAATATCTAGGTATCAACAAGGCTTGTTCTATTAGTTCTTTACTAAAATTAAAATTTAATAAAAATATTTGGATTTAGTATATATATTTTTACAAGGCTTTATTTATGTATTTATATGTATATTTTTTGTACTTTTCTAGTGAATATATATATATATATATATATATATATATATATATATATATATATATATATATATAAATATATATATATAGATCTAGAACACTTGCTCGAAAAAGCAAGTGTCCAAATCCATATATACCGATCACATTTTAACGAAAGAGCTTTAATCGAAAAAGTGCTTCCGTTAAACTGTGAAAAAAAACCACAAAACATCATCCCCCCTATGCCCCCCACACCCCCTACTTAAATATTCTCACTCCAAGCTCGCACTACAGTGGAGTAAATGAATATTCCCTTCCTCGCACCGCAGTGCAACTGGCACACCACTCACACATACCCGAAATTGCTGCTTCAATGAACAGCAATTTCGGGTATGTGTGAGTGCGAATTTGACTTTCGGTGAAAGTTAAATTTGCGCAAGTGTCCGGGTTCTATATATATATATATATATATATATATATATATATATATATATATATATATATCAAACAATTCGCGCAAGTGTCCGGGTTCTATATATATATATATATATATATATATATATATAAAACATGTTTGAAGTGTTTAGTGGATTTTTTTCAGAGCAATGAGTTTTAACTACAGTGCTCTCTCTCCAAGTAGTAAATGATTTTTACTAAGTTTTTCCTTTTGGTAGGTTTCAATTGATATACTGTATTTAAGGCTTGTTTGAATGTACTAGTTTTATTCTGATGAAGCTTCTATAATTTTACAGAATGAAAGCACTCAATTATATTAAACTATTCAAACTTAGCCTTTTGTGATATTGTTCCCGCTGTGAAAGATATTTTTTTGTTCCTGGTTATTCTTAATCTGCACGGGAAGTGAGAGTTATCCTGTTTGTGTTTTTTTTTTCCTGATTCCAGTCTGGTTATGTTTTGCTATGGAATAGTCTTATAGGCTCATAGGTTTATAGGTGTGTTCTAGGCTAATGACCCTGGAGCCTTTACAAGCCTAGCCCATAGGATTACCCTGGCATAGTGCCACCTGACCTTAGTTCCCAGTGCTCTGTCAAGTAGAGCCATTGGAGTGATCCCCGGGCTGAATTTTCTATTTCCCATCCACTCATCAAGATTTATCTTGAAGACGGCCAGTGAGGTGCTCCGCTTGACATGTATGGGAAGTCTATTCCATAGCATGGGCAGTCTCTGGATTATGAACCTGTCCCTCCAGCTTGTTCTGTTGATTGTGGTAATGAGGTTGAGGTCTCTGGAGCATGTAGTGCGGAGGGATTGGGATTTCTTTAGATGTAGCATTTCTAACAGAGCTGGGTCAGACATGACTTTGTAGGTCAAGCAGAGATCGCCTCTAAGTAGGTGATATGAGACAGAGAATTGGGGTTATTTGAGTCTGTCCATATAAGACAAGTGTTTAAGGCCTAAGATACTCTTTGTGAGGTACTTTTGTGGCCTCCCCAGTTGTTCTAGGTGCCTAGTGAGGTACATGCCAAATGGGGCATTGTACTCAATGATTGACCTAATGAGGGAAAAGTAGAGGGAGACAATGACCTCTTTCTTCCTGAATGCAAATTCTTTAGTAATGAGATGTGCTTTCTGACCACCGTGGCAATGTGGTGGTCAAAAGAGAGGTTGCTGTCAACCTGTGTTCCCAGATCTCTTATGATGCCTTCTGTGTTCAGTGGACTACCATTAATGTGGTAATTCATGAGAACCAGTTTTTTCCCAAAGGGGATGATGACACATTGTTTGGTATTGTGTTTAAGGCCATGGTTCTGACACCAGTCATTTGTCTCAGTGAGACCTTTCTGTAGGATGTCAGCATCACTTGGGGAGTTAATTATGGCTCCAAACTTGCAATTGTCTTGTGAACTTTGTCAGCCAGTGTCCCTTCATGTTTGCCTGGACTTCAGAGAAGTAGATACTAAACAGGAGAGGACCCAGGAACAAACCCTGTGGGACTCCACTTGTGACTGGTCGACAGTCTGATGTGGAGTCAGCTACTTTCACACTGTGGATTCTCTCTGTGAGCCAGTTTGCAACCCACCTAGTGATATAGGGGTTGATGCCTAACTTAGTGAGTTTTTCTATGATTTCTCAGTGGGGGATGGTATCAAATGCCTTGGCCAGATCAAGGTAGGCTGTATGGACCACCTTGTCTTCATCCACAGCTCTGGTGACTGACTCAAAGAAGTCGATCAGGTTGAGCAGGCATGATCTACCCTTCACAAAACCAAACTGTGTGGGATCCAGAGTTTGGAGGTTCCCTATATCTTTGTTTATTAGTTCCATGATGATACATTCAATAGCTTTGCATATCAGACTTGTCAGTCAAATGGGGCAATAGTTCCCAGGGTCTGTAGTCCTCCTTTGTGGAGAGTGATGATTGTTGCAGTGCACCATTCAGTAGGGACAAAGCCTGAGGTGAGGCTGTGATTGAACAGGACACACAACAGCATGGAATCTTTGAAAGATGTTAAATCAGCATGTGATAGTAATTTCATTTTTTATTAGTTAATTGGCAGTTTAGTAGAGAAATGCTGCAGTGGTGGTGCTTCGGTAGTGTTGTCGCCTCACAGTAAGACGTTGTCCTGTTCGATTCTCAGCTAAAGCTTCTTCTGTGTGGAGACATGCATGAATGGGCATACCTTCATTGAAGGTTGTACGTCTGGCTGGCAACTCTGTATGTAAAAATCTACTGCCAATCATTAGTGGATCGGAGTTCCGCTGTGGCAACCCCGAACCGGGAAAGCCGAAAGATACAACAACAACAACAACAGTTTAGTAGAGAAATAAGACTGATATGCGGATGAGACAAACCAGTGCTTTTTATGAATGCAGTAGGAAGTGAGTGAGAGGTTATGAGGTATGATGAGTATAAGATGCAGGAAGTGTTAAATTTCTTTTTTTTATCTTAAGCAGGTGATGTTCTTGTTACTAAGAATAGAGCATGGATGTGGGAAACCTTGAAATAGTTAACTACGTTGCTGAAGGAAGTAGGTTTAATGTTAAGTAAAGAAAAAAATGAAGGATTAGGAGATATTGTAAAGAGAGAAGGGATTTATTTTCCTAGAAGTGAGTTTAATTTGTTAGGAATACAACCTGGAGAATTAGAAGTGGATTGAAAAAAATTGGATGAATTAATAATGCAAATGAAAGAGATAAGTTTGTTTTGATAAACTTTTACAATGTGTTTTATGAAAAGGGCATATTTACTAACTTCAGTTATGTTTGGGAGATTGCCTTGTTTGGCAAATGTTTATATGATCCTCTGAGAAAGAAAATAGATTTTGCAAATTGATTTTAATGGAGTGTGGAGTTCAATATTAAACCAAGAAGAAAGAGAAGTTTTATATTTAAATTTGGATAGGGGACTGGGTTTAATACATCCAATTACTTTTGGAGTGCATTTACATTTATTTCAGTAATTAAATGAAAGAGGAGAAAGGGAGTGTTAAAGAAAACTATAATAAAATATGGCATTAATTTCAAAATTATGAAAAAGAAGACAAAAATTGCAAGTAATGAGGAGTATAAAAGTATCAAGGCAATATTTTGTTAGGAAAACTAAGTTTAAAACATATTGAAAATAATACAAAAAGCAGTATGATAACATTGTTAGTACATGGTACACTGTTAACCTTAGCAAGATTAAAAAAAATAGTGCAGGCTATTTAGAGAAGGAGAGGCAGATTTAAAATGTGCCTCTTAGTTAAGATTTCTTTTGGAGGTTGACTATAAATAAAATCCACATTAAAAAAGTATGATGTATAAATCGATTTCAGAAAGATTATCCCCGGGATTTACTAATCTTCCATGCAGGACTAGCTTAGTCCTACACAGAAGTGACCATTTAGGAGCAGGACGGCAGCGCATCATGCATATTAATGAGGCACACTGCCTGAGCTCCTAATCATACACGGAGCATGTAAGAGTGCAGGGGGTGTGTCTGATAGCAGAGCTCTCAGAATAAACATGCCCTTGCAATGTAGAACTGCTGGAAGTGGTAAGAAATGAGTTAGATCGCTCATAAGTGTCCACATATCCTCACCAACAGTTCCACATGTGTACAACAGCATCAAGACATAAAAAACAAATGAAGAAACACCTTTATTTTTTTTTTTAAATCCGAGTACAGCTAACGGTAGGTGTGTGGGTGTGCCCATCACTTAGCTATGGTTAAAGCAGCTTAAAAGGCTGAAGAGGATAATAAGGAAGATATAGCAAATGAAGCAGCACAGCAATAGTGTAGTGGGCAGCACATTTGCATTCCTGGTTCAGGTCCCACTGCAGCACAGTGTATTTTACATGGCAAAGCACGTTATAACCAATATTTTTGTTGCAAAACTCACTAAATAACATATATTTATGAACTGGAGTACTGCAGGAAATGCACATGTGAAGTGTCAGTGTCATAATGAATAAGGCACTAGTAAGCAGATTTAAGCACAAATAAGCAGTAGTAAGCATATGTAAGCAAAAGTAAGCATGTTTAAGTGCATTTGCATGGGAGTAAGCACTGCCTACACAGACTAA